>NC_050576.1:221825273-222132773 GCF_011100635.1 Trichosurus vulpecula
TACTTTATTGGTTTTATCAACTAAATGGACTTTTTGTTTTCACTTTTATCTCTCCTTTATTTTCAAGATTGCTCTTTTTGTGTTTAGTTTGATTTGTTGATTTGTTGCTTTTTTAGTTTTTAATTGCATAACCATTGATTTGCTTTCCTTCTCTTTTGCTGATGAAAGCCTTTAGTGGAACCTTTTTTGATAAACTTATTCTTTGTTCTTTGACCCACCAATACTAAAAGATTAAGTTATTTAGCCTCAGTTAAAATTTAAATACTTTCTTCAAATGCCCTTAATTCAGATACAAAACTAGCTTTCTGGAAAGGAATCTGGAGTAATGTTCAAAAAGTGACTACACTTGTGTAAATTCTCTGACCCAGTAACAACTCCTGGGTTCACTTCCCAATGAAGTTTTTGTAGTTCGGTCATTTAGTTGTGTCTGACACCATTTGGGGTTTTCTTGGCAAAGATACTGGAGTGGTTTGCCATTTCCTTTTCCAGCTCATTTTACAGATAAGGAAGCTGAGGTAAACAGGGTTAAGTGACTTGCTCAGGGTCACACAGCTAGTAAGTGTATGAGGCCAGATTTGAACTCAGGAATTTGAGTTTTCCTGATTCTGGGCCCAGCATTATATCCACTATGCCACTTAGCTATCCCAAAATACTTATATAGCAGCAAAAAAAAGAAAGAAACTAATAGGGTACCCATCAAATATGGAATCGCTAAACAAATTTTGGTATATAAATGTAATGGAATATTATTGTGCTATAAATGACAAAAAAGATGTTTCCAGAGACTCCTGAGGAGACTTGTATGAACTGATGCATGATGAAATAAGCAGAACTGGGAGAACAATTTATACAATGACTACCACACTGTAGAGAATAAGAATTTCAAAGACAAGAACTTCAATCAATGCAATAATTAACCATGATTCCAACAGAATGATGAACCATGCTACCCACTGAGCAAAAGAGATGATAGATCCAAGATGCAGAATAAGATGTATTTTCAGAAATGGACCACGTAAGGAATTTGTTCTTCCTGATTACGTATTTTATTGTATTGGTTTTGTTTTTTTCCTTTGTTCCAAAAGGGGTGTGGCAGCACAGAAGGAAGATAGAAGAGGAGGAAGAAGATCATTGAGCATACCCTTCCTGGCTCTGCTTCTGACTTTCCAGTCTTTGCCACTATGCTTCACCTGCCATCTTAACCTTGTTACTTTCCTCAGCAGCTGGGATCTCCTCACCCTGGAATATCCCTCCACTATGCTGCTCCTTTTACCCCACTGGTGAGTTCTTTCAGGGGGCTCCATGTGGAGAAGAGGCATAAGCTGGCCAACCTTCATTCCCCTCTTGGCTCTGCTTCCGACTTAATAGATTTCAACTGCATGTATCAGCTATCATCTCATCTTCAAACTTCCCTCGGCACTTGGAGCCTCCAAACCTGGAATATCCATTTTATTGTTGTGGCTTTCTCACCCTGGAATAATCCTTCATCAAGCTAGCCTCATATTTAAATTGATGAATTCCTCCTGGGGCTTCCATTTGTGGCTTAGGCCAGTTAACATTCATTCCTCACCTGGCTATGCTTCTAATTTTCTGTACTTTGAAACAGTGCCACCATGCAGGTACCTCTACCTCAGCTCCACTTTGTGTGCTGTCTTCCCCAATTAAAATGTAAGCCCCTAAAAGGCAAGGACTGTCTCTTCTTGCTTGTGTTTATCACAGCACCTGGCACATAGTAAGAGTCTAATCAATATTTTCTGCCTTGCTTTTTTTTTAATACAAGAATAGAAGGAAGGCTAGAAAGAAAATCAGATACATGTTCAAGTAACAGATATTTAAAAGAAAACTACATATGACAGATTGAAAGTCATAATCCATCCTCTTCTGTCTTACTACATATATGGAAAGACCTGTTTTACTTGCTGTTTAAGTTCAGAATTTTTTTTTAAATCAAATAACCTTTACTGATTAAAGTATTTGCTGCACTGTAGTCAGTATACAATGTGTTTAACATTCCTACTTTTCTGCATTTGTTTATGAGGATTCTAATGCCTTAGCACATGACAACTAACTTTTGCAAAAGTGTCATGAACAGCTAAGAAATAATTCTCACTCTTTCTCTCTCCCTTTTCTATTCCCATTCATCAATCACTAGAAAGCTATAACTTAAGTTTTATAAAGACTAATAATTCTTAAGTTTTCCTTATGCCATTTCTGGTTGTTTTTGATGATAGATTACATTTTCTTTTATTTTTCCCCTTAATCTTCTGACTTTGTTTTAATATTTATTTTCTACAGCAAGCATGTGAAGACTTCTCCCAGAGGAATGAGTGGAAGTGAACAATTTGTTTCAATAACCATGGTCAGACACTGAAGATGTCAAGGTGCATCCCGGGCCATCACCAGCCATCTTGACTTTTGTCCTGTCACTAGACTTTGATGACTGGAAGAGAGTGAGGCTGATGACTCTGCACAACTCTTCCTCTCTTAAATCAAATTCATGCACAAGTGAAGCAATCACCTATCATCTACTATTTTACCTCAACACTGTTATTGGTCCTCTTTATGAAGGATGACCACCAACAATATTTCTCGTCATCTTCATTCATTAAGTTCTGTTTTTTGCTCCATTCTTTTAAGGAAATGTGTTACTTGGGTAAGATTTTTGACTTTCTGTTCTGAGCTATTTATTTGTCTATTTTTTTTTTCACCTAGAACTCTTACTTCATTTTAGTTCTTCCAGAGACTTTTGAAGTTCTTGTGGTGAAACAATTTTTTCCTCTGAGATTCTGCTTATAGTTGTTACAGAGAAATTCTCTTCTGGGTTTACCTTTTGGGCACCCTTTAAAGTACAGCATTTCTGCATTGTGCTGTGTTCTCTTCTGTTTTTTTTAGTCCCTGTTTTGGGAGTTTGTGCTAGAATTACCTTTCTGCACTTTTGCATGGAGTGATCAGACACCATTTGGTTCTCTCTTCCAATTTCTGAGGCTCCTATGATAGGCTTCTACCTACTTTGACACTTAAGTACAGAGGGTTAAATAGGCTTAATTAACAGTGAACCCCTTCTCCCCGCCCCCCGCCCCAAGCATCCCAGGTCACATCTCATGCACCTAGAGTATATTCAGTCAGAACAGTGTAGGTTTCAGGAACTCCAGGTTTCAGGCCTTTTTATTTACCTGACCTTTAGCTAACTTTCCTGGCGGGACCCTTCTCCTACTGCTCACAAATTTGTGGGTGTGTGGGAGGGGGAAGGGGAGGGGGCTTCCTGGGCAGATAAAGAGATTGGATACTGTTTCTCTTTGTATTTCTTGATCATTCAATCAGGTGCCTTTTTTTAGATCTCTGCTGAAATATAAGTGGGGTAGCTGATCTCTTCTATGACCTTCCAGTTCACTATTTCAGCTGGCGTAGATCACTTCTACTGGAATGATTAAAAAAGGTTTTCCATAAAGGAGGGCTACAGATTAGTTTTCTCTGAAGAATGAGTATTGTTTCAGTTAAGGAGAGAGGTTGTAGGGAAAGTAATCTAAACACCGGGAGCCTTCATAAGCAAAAGCATGGACCTGGGAATGTGCATGCTATATTTGGTGAACAATGTGGCTACAGAAGAGGAGGGCCAGTAGAGAGAAGCTTGAAGGGATGGCTGGAGCCAGATGGTTTGCTGTTCAGACATTTTTCAGTCGCGTCCTTCTCTTCATGACCCCTTTTGGGGTTTTCTTGGCAAAGAGACTGAACTGGTTTGCCACTTCCTTCTCTAGTTCATTTTACAGATGAGGAAACCAAGGCAAACAGGGTTAAGTGACTTGCCCAGAGTCACATAGCAAGCAAATGTCTGAGGCCAGATCTGAACTCAGGTCTTCCTAACTCCAGACCTAGCACTCTATCCACTGTGCCACCTAGCTACCCCTAGGCTAGGCTAATTTTCCTTTAAAAAAAAGGCCATCTTCAGGATTTGGTTGATCTACAGGCTAGTCTAAACTTTGGAATAAGGAGGACTCTGGAAGCTTTAATGGAATTCTTATCCAATGCACTCAAAGACAAACAGCTCTTGCTGCGACAGAACTCAGCAGGTATCACACCTAAATTGCAGCCCAGAGTGAAACAAGGCTGGCAAATAAAGGCCAGTCTATGAAAGTCAGAGCTGGCTCACATTTTTTTTGGAGTAGCTGCAGTGATGAGGAGTGCTATGAAGCGAACGTAAGTTTCATAATCAAAACTAATCTAATCAACAAGCTTGTACATTGCCCCAAAGAAGCGAAGGGACAGGCTCACGACAATGCAATTGCCACTTGTGGGAAAGTGCCAGACCACTATAATCAGTGTGTGCGCTCCCACGATGATGAGCCCTGATGACGTCAAAAATTTTATGAAGCCCTGGAAACCCTCATTATCAATGTGCCAAAAGAGGATGAGCTTTTAATTTAGGGTGACTTTAATGCCAGAGTAGGCACAGATTATCAAACATGGCAGGGAGTCTTTGGGAGGAATAGAGTTAGAAACTGTAACAGCAATAGGCATTTACTACTGAAGACTTGTGCATCTCATGTCTTCTGTTTACCTAAATGCTACAAAACTTTGTGGATGAACCCTTGCAGTAAACATTGGCATTTAATAGACTATGCTAGGGCTGTCCAAAATGCAGCCCACAGTGTGATTTATGTGGCCTGCCTACAAGCACAGAAATTTACATAAATGCATTAGTAAATGAAACCAAGCTACCGCAGAACTCTCACTAAAATGGCAAATCAAAATATATTGTCTACTGCTCTAGAAAACCTAAGGTCGGACAGCCCTGGACTATGCCACTGTGAGGACAAAAGACAGATAGGATGTGACAGTGACAAAGGTGATGAATGGTACAAAATGCTGGACCAATTACAGAATTATCCTCTCCAAGCTAAACAGTTATATTCAACAAAAGTGGCAGCCCCAAGGCAAGACAACTACCAGAAGATTTAATGTCAACAGATTAGATAGAATGCTTCTCTGTGTGCAAACAATTTGTTACTGAGTTGGAAGGAAAGCTGAACCAACACATGGTTGGCAACAACAGAGCAGAAAAGATGTGGACAGTTTTCAGAGATATGGTGAATGGCATCACATTTACTCAGTGGGACCAGAACACTCACAAACATAGGACTAGTTTGATGAAAATGATGGGAGAATTCAGAAACTGTTAAATGAAAAATGAGAATTCTCCAGGGTTTACTAAGCAGAATAGTTTGTCCATCTCTAAGAAAGTAGCATTTAGCTCCATCAAAAGTAAAGTGCAAGTGAAACTTAGAGAGATGTAGCATTCTTGGTTCAGTTACAAGGCAGATGAAATTCAGTCTTATGCTGCTAGTAACAACCCAAAACACTTCTATGATGCCATGAAGGCTATTTTTTGGACCAATGGTTCATCTCAACTATTAGGTGCTGACGGAGCCATACTGATCAGTGATAAGGACATGATCTTGGAGAGATGGGATGAATGCTTCCATAGTCTGTTCTCAACAGACTGTCATCAATCAATGCTGAAGCCACTGACAATATACCTCAGGTTGAAGTCAATCTCTCTCTAGCTGAACTTCCAACTGAAGAAGATGTTTTGAATGCCATTAAGTTAATATCCTGTGGCAAAGTGCCTGGTGCTGATTCCATTCTAGCTGAGATTTACAAGGCAGGAGTCCACTGCTCATAATACAAAAGATGACTGAAATCTTCTGGGAGATTATCCCCCAGGAGATCAAGGATACCACCACTGTCCATCTCTATAAAAGAAAAGGAAAGAGGTTGTCCTGTGACAATCACGGGGGTAGAGAGTGGAGTGTTTCTCTTTCTTAGTCATTGTTGGCAACATTCTTGTCAGCATCCCCCTCAATAGGTTGATCCTTTAACTGGAAGGTAGTCATCTAACTAAGAACTGGTGTGCCTTCAGACAGGGCCGAGAAATGACCGATATGGTGTTTGCTGCCCAACACCTCCAGAAGAAATGCTAGAAGCAGGACAGAAGTCTGTACATAATGTTCATCAGCCTGACCAAGGTCTCTGATACTGTCAGTTGTGAGGAAGATCATGGCAAAATCTGGTTGCCCAAAGAAGTTTATCAGAATTGTATGCCAGTTTCACAGTGGCTTATTTGCACGGGTTCTGGATAATGGACAATGCTCTTGCACTTTTCCAGTCACCAATGGAGTGAAGTACAGATGTATGCTTGTTCCTATGCTTTTTAACATGATGTTTTTAGTGATGTTGTTGGATGCCTTCAATGAGGATGAAAATGGAATCAAGGTCAGCTATTGCACTGATGGTAAATTAATTAAGACTTGAAAAGGCTACAAACCAAGACTACAGTGGAGGATTGGTGAGTGACTTTTACTTTGCAGATGCCTGTGCACTCCATGCCCCTGAGGCTGAGATGCAATAAAGTATGGACTGATTCTCTGCTGTCCATGCTAATTTTGGCCTGAAAGTACCGAGAAAACACAGGTTCTCCGCTAGCCAGCACCTCATCATCCATATGTGGAACCACTGGTTACAGCAGATGGAGAAATTCCAAATGCTGTGGATAAGTTCACTTACCTTGGCAGTATACTTTCCAGGGATGTGCACATAGATGATGAGATTGATGCATGCACTGCTAGAGTTAGCTTAGTGTTTGGGAGGCTCAGAAGGAAAGTTTTGGAAAAAAGAGGAAATAGACTGCCTACCAAACTGAAGATCTACAGAGCCACTTCATTGTTGTATGCCTGTGAAACCTGGGTGGTATACCAGTGCCACGCCAGGAAACTGAATTGCTTCCATTTGCATTGTCTTAGGAAGATTCAGAAGATCATCTGGCAAGATAAGGTACAGACACTGAAGTTCTTTCTTGAGCTGAACTGCCAAGCATTAAAACTCTACTGTAGAGAATGCAACTACAATGGGCTGGACATGTTGTTCAAATGCCTAATACACATTTGGTAAAAGACTATTATACGGAGAACTCACACTCGGCAAGTGCTCAAACAGAGGTCAGAAGAAGTGACACAAAGACTCTCTCGAGTTCTCTCTGAAGAACTCTGGTATTGATTTTGAGACATGGGAGACACTGTTACAGGACTGTCCAGCATGGTGTGTCTGCATCAAAGAAGGTGATGTGCTCTATAAGCAAAGCAGAATTTCAGTAGCTCAAAAAGAAATATGACGTGTGCAAATTTAGAAGCATCTCTAACCCAAATGTCCATATGGGCTATTTGTGCCTGACCTGCGGTAGAGCCTCCTGAGCTCACACTGGTCTGATCAGCCACTGCTGGACACCCTGTACATTGACACGGAGATAGGGATGCTATTTTGGTCCTCTCCGAATAGAAAGGACAAATAAGCTATGTTTTAAAAGGCATACG
This sequence comes from Trichosurus vulpecula, assembly GCF_011100635.1. NCBI lineage: Eukaryota > Metazoa > Chordata > Mammalia > Diprotodontia > Phalangeridae > Trichosurus > Trichosurus vulpecula. The sequence continues at coordinate 221,832,638 of NC_050576.1, forward strand.
GGGTAAGAGAATTACAGAAATGGTGGGAAGATGAGAAGCTAGGCTGAGAAAATATTAGAATTCTATAGATGAGGAGAACACAGACGTCATTTAATCCAAACCCTACTGAAGCATAAATCACATTTACACCATTTTAAGTGACTGTATAGCCTCTGATTTAATATTTCTAGTGAAGGGAAGCTCACCACCTTACAAGATAACTATTTTTTAGACAGCTCAAACTGCTAAGAATTTCCTTTACAATGACTCCAAATGCACAAACATATTCTTTCCATGAAATGGTCCTGGAGCCACAAAGGTAAGTTTTGTCTCTCTTCACACATTTGAAAACAGTTATCAAATCTACTTTTATTATTCAGGCTAACAGTCTCTACTCTTTTAACCATTCTTCACATGACTTGCTTTCAGGTATCCATACTACCTTGCCCTTGTTCAGTATGTTGAAGCATTGGTATGCTGTAGAAAGAGCATTGGTTTAAATAACACCTTTGCCTATTACTGTGTGATCTTGGGCAAGATGTTTAATGTCCCTTGGCATCAGTTTCCTTATCCAAAAAATGAGAGTGCTGGCCTATTTCTATGGTCTATTTATGATTCTATGCTCCAACTTGCTGTCCCAGAAATGACCCTAATACTTCATATTTTGTCTGATCAGCATAGAACCATGGAATTGTTAATTCCCTCATTCTGGACATAGCTAACAGAAAAACGATGAAAATATTCTGAAAGAAAAATCCATGGTGTCTGAATAAGCCATCTTGTTATCTCATTTCAACCTAAAGGAATTGTAAAATTCAATCAAACAAATATTGAAGAGTCTACTATGCATGTGCTCACTACAATGGGAGTAGAGACAGTGGTGTGTGTGAGTGCAGGGAGGATGTGAGTAGGTAAGACAAAATCCCAGCCTTCAAGTTTTCAAGCTAGGGGTGCGACTTGGATTAGAGTTATTGGTTTAAGAAATAAAGATATCTATTCATGTTATGTTTTATTTTCATGTTTAAAAATACAGACATAAAGACTTTTCTTGTATGAGTAGGAAACTGAGTATAAATAATAAGCAAAACAAACTACCCTGAAATAAAGAAGCAGCACAAGTATGGTGTGGTTAAAAAAGCACAAGTCAACCAACAAGTATTTAACGGTTAACTATGCTAAGTGCTGAGGATACAAAGAAAGGCAAAAATTGGTTCCTGACCTGAAGAAGTTGACATTATAATGAAGAGGAAAACTCACAAAAAAATTATATATACAAGATATACACACTGTAAATGGAAGGTGTCAGAGGAGAACTGGTATAGAAAATGGGATATGAGCTGAGTCTTGAAGGAATCAAGGAAAGCTTGGAGGTAAAAGTGAGGAAGGGGAGCATTTCAGGCATGGGGGACAGTTATTAAAAAAAATCCCAAAGTAGGGAGATGGAGTGTTGTTTGGGAGGATGAGCAAGAAGGAAAAGTGTTGCTGCTCAAAGATTATGTGGAGGACAGTAAATTATAGGATTAGAAAGGTAGGAAGGATTGTGAAAGGTTGTAAAAGGCTTTACAAGTTCATCAGAGGAATTAATATTGTATCCTAAAAGATATAGGGAGCCACTGGAGTTTATGGAGGGGCTGGGGAGTAATATGCTTAGACCCGCACTTTGGTCAAACACTTTGGCAAATGACTGGAGAATGGTTTTGGAGTGGGGAGATATTTGAGGCAGAGATACCAATCAGGAGGCTACTACAATAGTCCATGCGAAGAGTGATGAGGGCCTGCAACAGGGTAGTCACTGGTAGTTGTGTGAGTACAGAGAAGGGGATGTATACAAAAGATGTTGTAATGAGAGAAAGGACAAGACTTGTCAACAGATTTGAAATGTGGAATGACAAAGAAGAGCCAAGGATAACATCAAAGTTTTAAGCTTGGGAGACTGGGAGGATAGTGGTACTTTCCACAGAAACAGGGAAATATGAAAGAGGATAGGGCTGAGAGGAAAAATAATGAAAATAATGAGTTCTGTTTTGGACATGTTAGAAATACCCAAGGGACATCTAGTTTGGGATGTCTAGAAGGCAGCTGGTGATGTGAGACTGAAACCCAAGAGAGAGGTACAAGGCTGAATATACTGATTTAAGAATCATCTACATAGAGGTGATAACTAAACTCAAAGGAGCTGATGAGATCACCAATTGAGGTAGGATAGAGGGAAAAGAGCAGGAGGGCTAAGACAGTCCCTTTGAGGATAACAATATTTATTGTGAGGTAACCTAGACAAAAGTACCACAAAGGAGAATAAGAAGTAGGTAGGAGAACCAGGAAAGGATGTGCTGCTCCACAAAAACCTAGAGAGGAGAAAGTATCTAGATTCTAGAAGAGTATGACTGACAATGTCAAAGGTGGTGAAGTGAGGTCAAGAAGGATGAAAATTGAGAAAAGGTCATTAGATTTGGTAATTAAGAGATCATTGGTAACTATGGAGGGTGCAGTTCCAGTTAAATGAAGAGATGGCAAAGGGTTTAGAAGAAAGTATGGTAGGGGGAGTCAGGAAAGGAAGTAGAGGCAGTGAGTGTAGACAGCTTTCTCAAAGAGTTTAGCTGAGAAGGGTTGTATCAGTAACTAAGGTGGGACTTTCTTTTACTGTTTTCTCTTTTAGCACTTCAATCAAGTGCCCTGGAAGAGTCTGGGCTTTGTTTCTTTGATTAAATCAGGAGACTTCGATGACCTCCTTGCCTCAAGGGAAAGCCTAGTTTACATGAGTTTGAGTCACATATTTGTGATGCCAGAAGATTTTAGGCCATGTGGGTTTAAGTTGAATGCTTGTGACGCTTTTAGGTTGTGTAGGTGAGTCACATGTTGTGACGCCCTTTGATGCTGAACGGAATATATAAACTCAAGAGGCTGGCGTTTTTCCTTGGGGCTCTCACTCACTGGAAGAGTGGCGTGTGACTAGAAGAGACTCTGGGCAGCCGCTGTTAAGAGCCCCCCCCGGCTTATAAACCTAGATGTTGGGACTTTGTTAGACCCATTGGTTCTTTGGTAACTATGAATTGTGATTTGGTCTGTTTATATTGTCTCTGTTTGTAATTTGTTTGCCTTGAAGTTCTGGTTGCTAGTTTCTCCTCCTGAACTAAGTGAATGATATTTGTATGTTGGATTAAAGTGAGACTGTTAATCCCTTAAAGTTACTTTCCTTCATAAAGCAGATCAAAAGAACCTGTACTGGTAGCTCTTGTTGCTGGTCTTGCTGGGTCTTACACCCCTACAGCAGCTGCTAGCCGAATTGTTGCTACAAGGGTTTAGGACAATAGCTAGCAGAAATAAAGGGAAAAAAATGAGGTGGTTTTTTTTTCAACTATAGGAAGACATGGGTGTGTTGTAAATAACAGGTAAAGAGCCAGTTAGAAAGGGGGAAAGATTAGGGAAAGAGTGAAGATGAGATAGAGGAGACACTCTACACTGGAGAAAAATGGAATAAGATGAAATCAAGGGTTCATATAGAGGTACATGTGCCTATTCATGTGGAAAGGCCAAAGAAGGAAAAATGGGGGAAAATTTGTAAGAGATGTGACAAGAGAAGGAGAGAAGACACTCTTGGAGAATGGCACAAGTTTTTTGAGTGAAGTGTGAGGCAAATTCTTCAGCTGAAGTGGGGTGGGGGGGAAGTATCTTGGGAAGCTTAAAGAGAGAAGAAAAGGTTTGGAATAGCTGCAGTAGTGAGTGAAATGATTAAAGAAATGCAAAAAGATTGTTTCATTGTAGAGAGGGTCCAGCTGAAAGTATAACAAAATTTGTAGTGGACTCAGCACATTTTGTTGAATTCCAGCAGCATGTGAATAGGAGTAAAGGCAGTAGAGGGTGGGAGTGATCACAGATTGGGGTTTAGCAATGCATGATTAATGATAACATTGGGGGGGTTGATAGAGAGGAAAGGAATTCAAAATGTCGAGGACAGTGTAGAGTTGAACTGATTCACCAAGGAGTGAAAGAAATAGGGAAGGGAGGAGAGTCAGTGCATGGGTGATGGCCGAACGAAGAACTGATTGTGGAAAGAATTAATTACCACAGTGAAGACAAAAACCAAACAAGGTTAGGGGCAATATGAGAGAAAGATGGAATCAAAAGGTTATGATCAGAAAAGGAATTTCTGAGTTTATGAAGATGGTAGTGGAGACAGGAATCAAGATACCTGGGTCCTAGCTATGGCCATTACCTAGATATGGGACCTTTGGACAGGAGACTGAACCTCTTTAGGATATAGTTTCCTCATCCTGAGAAAAAGGGCTTTTATGAGTTCTAAAATCCCTTCTAGCTTTAAAATTCTACAATTTCCTGTATATAAGTTTAGTATAGTTTTTCAATCAAAAGTCAGTTAACATTAGTAACAAACAGGCAAAAATTTGAGGGAATCCTCAGGAATGAAAGAGATCAGACAATATTAAGTATAGAAAAGGGGAGAATTAAGGAATATTCCAGAATAAAAGTAAAATATACAAGAGATCATTTTGTTGAAGGGATAGAAGGGGGTGAGAAAAATTGTAATGTGGCTAATTATTTCATATTTATGGGTTGCTAAAAAAAAAAAAAGCCTTAACCTGTTTGCCTTAATCTACAGCAGAAGGAAATGGCAAACTACTCCATTATCTTTTTGAAGAAAACTCCATGGACAGCAATGGCATGGCCTACAAACAAGGTCAATAAAGAGTCTGATACAACTGAATAACAACCACAACAAAAGATGGATTTATGGGGCAAAAGAACAAAAAGGCACCAACAAAGGGCTAAAAGACCTAAAGTATTAAAGATCTGAGGGAAGCTTAAACGAACCAGGGGAATTTATAGAATCAGGAGAAGGTAGTAAGAAGAGTTGATTTTATGTACTACCAACAAATCTCCCGATAACCTACTATTGAAGCAATGTCTTCTGTGTGAAGGAAGAGTAGAATGAACATTTGCACAGATGGGCAAAGATGGGCAACAGGTGCTACACTCCTATGAAATCATGCATGAACAGCGAAAGGATGCATATTCCTTTAGTCTTTCAACAAAAGAGAATCTTTAGGAGAATGGGGGTGGAAGTGACAGTGAGGATGGAGTGGAAGGACTCTGGAAGGGTGAATATGTCTGATGCTAAAGTGGAAGGAGAAAGTACCACTGAAGAGCATTTTCATTCAAGAGGTGGTATGTGTCTGAGGTGGGAGATGAGAACCTCACGTTAGGTAGTCTAGGGGTAGTTTTCTGCACTAGACGACTACTGTCTTTGAATGCTGAACCTCCATTTGCAGCATTACCCCAAAAGAAGAGATGTGAGATTTTTCCAGCGACAGTTGCAATACAAAGTGGTGGGCAAGACATACATCCAGAGATGGGATGGGATGGAGACTAAGCAACATAAAGGAAGTGTGGTGGAGCCAGGCTTCAGCATTCAGGATATTGAGTAACTCATACCATGCCATGTGGAGCTGCAAACAGATACTGCTTCCTTCAAAAATTATTCCTAAAAGTGAGGCAAAGCAAGAAAAAAAAAGTTCCATAGATATCTCATGTCCAAAACGAAAGGTGTCAACATATCCAAAACAACTCATCTCCCTGCCCCTCCAAAACCCACCCCTCTTCCAAACTTCCCTTAGAGGAATCCCTACCACCATCACCCCAGTCACCTAGGTTTGTCATTTTATGTCATCTTTGACCCTTTACTCACTCTCATTCCACATAGCCAATTGGTCGACAAATCTTGCTCTATATCTCTTACCTCCCATCCCACTCTCTTTACTCACACAGTCATCACCCTAGTTCAGGCCCTCATCTCCTCTCACTTGGATCACACAACAGTCTTCTTGCCTCTTCTTTCCTCTCTAATTCATCTTCCATACAGCTGCCCAAGTGTCTGTCCTAAAGCACAGAACTTCTCAATAAACTCCTGTGTCTCTCTATTACCAATTAGATCAAATAAAAGCTCTTCTGTTTGGCATGTGAAGCCCTCATAACCTGAACTCAACCTATCTTTCTGGCCTTATTATTTTTATTCTCCATGAACTCTACAATCAAACTGACTTTCTTAATGTTCTTCATATCATCTTCTATCTCTGCCTTTGTTTTGGCTGTCCCCTGAAGTGAAAATGCATTGTTTCCTCACCGTTGCCACTTAGAATAGCCAGGCTCTTTCAAGACTTAGCTCAAAGGTCACTTTCTATATGAAGCCTTCCCTGATCCCAAGAGCCACAAAAGGACTGTGAGGCAGACAGGGGTACACTAACTTAGGCCTTGTTGCTACACTTCTGGACACCTAGAGGTGCCTAGGGAGGTTCAGCACCGCCAAGTTTGTCCCAAATCAAGTCTTGGGATATAGCAGATCTTCTGGCTGGGAACACACTTCTGCTTATACCTGCTGTAAGGCAGATTTCCCCCTATGAACGCAGCAACAGGACAGATCAGGTGGTTGAATGCTGTGCCAAAATCTAGAGGCTTGAACCTCCTCATCACCTGTCTTCATCATCAGAACTCAATGAAATTCTTACTGGAATTATTCTCCAATGGTTAACATATCCTCTTACTTGCCTCTAATCCCAGAGATGCTGAACCCCCAACTGCTAAAGAACAAATACCTCCATCTCCAATCCTAGCAGTTTCCTTCTGTCATTGCAAAACACCTCAACTCTACCCCACTGGTGCTCTACTCTAGATCTTCCTGTACCTTCCACTGTAATTTCTTAGATTTCTGTTCCATAATTAACAAACAACTTTTCATTTTACACCACTTCTTTTCTTGCTCTATCTTCTGGCACTCACTGAGACCTAACTCCCCCGAGATGATACTGCATTTCTATCCACACTTTTCTACACTGGCTGGAGTCATATCCCCTCAACAACTCACTGGTCACTGTTAGGGAACCGAAATACTCCCTCCCCTCTGCCTCTTTCCTGAAATACCTTAATTTCCCAGTTATTCAATCTTCTTAACTTCTATCACCGATTTCTCCACTTCATCTCAGGTATACACAGGAACAGTCATACCACCGATCCTGTAAGTGTTACACTTCCATGTTTAAGAACTGATATTCCTTTATGCCATCATAATGTCTTCTCTATTTCTTCCTATTCCTAACTATTCTTCATCCTCTCTGTGATGACTTCTAATTCTTCCATGCCTTGGTGCTTTACCACATCATCACCCTTGCCCGGTCTACACTCTTCCTCCCTTGCCAATCTCAGCCTCTTGCTGAACCAGTTCAACTCTACATTGTTATCAGTTCTCAAATCCTCATTCTCTTCTCCTAACCCCTTGTCAAAACCTAACCCTGGATTAGCTCCCACCACCTGATTCCTTCACTATCTAACATGTGCTTTTTAATGAGCAGGTGGAAAAGACAAAATCAGGCTGACTAGACCACTACAAATTTATCTTACCTAATTCCAACTGTAGCAAACTAATCATACTTCTCCCTAATTAATTTCCCATCCCATTCACCACAGCAGTTTTTCCAACCTTTTTATCTCTTCTTAGTGTCCAAGAGTGTTCCCTTCCCCACCTCCCACCCCAACTCCCCTCAATAGAGATCTTCTTATACTTTGCTGAAAAAAACTTAGACCACAGGCTGGTTCCTTTTTCCATCTTCATCTTGCATGCTTCTGATAAGACTTCCCTCCCCAACCCCTTCCCTTTCTGAACTATTTCCTTCTTCACTTTAGGCTGTAATGAAGAGGTGGCCCTTTGGCTTGCCAAGGCCAACCCACCTACACACACTTCTCTTCTCCTGTCTCTTTGCCATGGCTCTCTGAACATACCCATTCCACCAGAAGTTTGGGACTTCACTCTTGAATCTCCTAGCTCTGATAAGTGAACTCTTGCTTTGTCTTACTGGGGCCAAGCCTCTATGCAATTTCCCAGAGGTCTTCTAAACATGGCCCTACTCTTCAATCATCTCCACCCCATTCAAAAGGTCCCTTGGACCCTCATGGGTCCCCTAGCTCTGAAGGGCAAGCTTTCCTCTTATCTTCCTGATACCCAAGTCTCTATACCACCTCCCAGATGTATTCTTACTTTCCCCATGTGGGTATTCTTTTTCCTCCTCACTCTTCTTGACTATCCTAACTTTGCATTACTCCTTTAGAAGGTGGTTTCCTTGAGAGTTACAACTATCTTGCTTTCTTATATCTGTAATCCCAATGCTTTCCACAGTGCATGGCACAGAGTAATGGATTAATAAATGTTTCATCTATGTATTCTAGGTTCTCCTACCTGAATTATTGTTCCCTTTCAGTTTTCTTTGCTGGATCTTCATCCATATCGAGACCATTAAAGGTTAAGGCTCTGTCCCAAAATTTATCATCTTTTCCCCAGAACCTAACCCCACCTCCTTCTGAATTTCTCTATTACTGTTGATGGTACCACAATCTTTGCTAACGACCAGGTTCAAAACCTCTGTGTTATCTTCAACACTAGTCATTTCTTTTCCTACAGCGTCTTTCTACTTTTTACAAGGCTATTACTCTAGTTCAGGCCTCATTATCTCTTGGATAGACATTTTCTACTTGCCTCACATGACATTCCACCTCTGTGCCTTTTCACTGGCTGTCCCTATATTTGTTTAAATTTTTTTCAGTCTATCTCTGATGCCAGAGACTGTTTTTGCTTTTTCTTTGAATCTCCAGCACAATACCTGGTAGACTGTCATTGCTAAATAAATACCTGCTAACTGACTGTTAGTTATAGGACATACTGTATGGAAAACAAGCAAACAAGGAGTAGGATTTAGTTGTAAAAATTAATGTCTTTATGACATTTATGAGGCCTTACATTTTAGGCCTATGCAAAGGGAACAAATGACAGGGAAACATATGACAATTACTCTAGACTGAGAATAGTATATACATACATAAGCTTGATGAAAATAAGCTTTCATTAGAAGACTGTGGGGAAAAAATTAATAATAACTTTGTATCTTCTCATTAACTAATGTTACTTTAGAAAATCAAAGAAATGCTACTGGCTCTGTATTTAGGCTCTCATCTTTTTTCCCCTTGACTTTTATAAGATCTCTCCACTTTTAACCTTTCTCTATTTCCAAAGTCAACCTTAGCACAACTGCCTGAGTAATTCAAAATACTGGTGACATCAATTCCTTGTCCTAAGAACTCCAGTGAGATCCTGTTTACTAGATAATATGCAAAGTCTTTAGCCAGGCATTCAAGGCCTCCAACAATCTGGGTCGAACCTACCTTTCCAGACTTCTCAAATATTACTCCTATTTTAAGATTTAGCCAGAATGGACTAATGACTACTACAACTTTTGCTGTACCATTCTTGGTATTTATTTTGGTGGGGGAAAAAAAAAGATCTTTTCCCTCCATCTACTTTCCTCCCTTCAAGATCCAACTCAAGTGTCACTTCTAAAAAGTTTACCTTGTTGTCCCATTAACCCACCCCAGTTTCTCCCATCTTAAATCTTTTATGCCACTCTATTTGAACTTATAACTAGTATCATAGTTATTTATTACGGTATACATACTTGTTCCATCAGACTGCAAGCTTGTCAAGGACAAGAAGTACTACATCATTTTATATATTCCCAGAGTCTAGCACAGTGCACTGCATATAGTAGGTACTTAATAAATGCTGAATTGAATGCAAGTAAATTTATTTTTTATATAAGCCCATTAACTAACAAAATTCTTTATAGGTCCTAAAATGAACATGCAAAACTTTACAACAGAACTACTGACTGCTAGGCAATAATTTCTATATTGCTCTGAATGGACTACTGAAGTAAAAAGGAAAAAAAACCAAGTTCTTTACTATACAAATTACTTAAAAGTTTAACTTGGTCAGGAACAAGTTTATTTTTTCTTGGTTAATAAACATTAAAATTTCAAAATATGTTTTAAAGTTTATTGGAAATTAATTTTTAAAACAATTTAAAAATTCTGCTGTATAAGCTAAAGAATGATTGCCTTAAGACTTCTGTTTCCCACTTGAAACACAAGTTTAAAGAAATCTTACATGAGACGTGACAAAAAAAATTTTGTTCCACATTTTTGTGTGACCACTAAGCTATCAATGTACTTAAAATTCAGGGCCTGTGGAAACTGTTAAAAAAAAAAACCACAGCTGTTAATTTTTTTATTTAGCTTCTTGTTTACTTCTTTACTTACTTGTAAACTAAGGCTAATGTAGGTCACATTATATTTCTACTACTTAATTCAATGCACAGAGTATATAAATTACAATTAGATTATGGTTTATAGCTTATTAGCTATTTTAGTGGGGCTTGGAGGCATAGAATAAAAAGTATAAAAGCTGAAGTATTCAGCCACAGATAATTGAAGGTAAATAAAAAGTGAAGATAAGCTGAAATCATTCAAGTAAACAGAAAAACAATGTTAATACAATTTTCTGAGACTCATATAATACAAAGTATACTTGTTACTCAGCAAAAAGTATAAAACTTTTTCTGAGATTGTCAGAATGGCCTGTTATATAAAAAACTTACCTGATTGGAGTTTACTTGGATGATGCTGTCCACCTGCCCCTGTTAGAGGAGGAGAACTTGCCCCTGCTTGTCCAGTACCTTGTGTTGGGCTTACACTGGTAAGAGTCCCAGGAGGTAATGGCTGACCTCTTTTTAATAGCTGCTTCTGTTCTTGCTGGCGGAAACGTGGAGGCACCTCACGAGGCAGGTAACGGGATGCAGCTGGCTGCTGGCCATTGGCAGATGCACGTTTGCCATTGCTGCTATTGGTGATAGTGCTGGTGGAAGTACTGGTACTGATACCAGCAGGTTGGGGCTGGCTTGAACTGGTCTTAGTAGGTTCTGGCACTACAAGGAATGAAACAAAAAAAGCCCTAAATTTAAATATGGTCTCATGAAGAAATGAGAAATAATTAATATTTATATATAATAATTATATATAATTATATATTAATATATAATAATTATATATTAATATATAATAATTAATATTAAGTCATGAACTTGTGCCCAGGTTTCTTGACTGCAATTCCAGTCGTGCCTCTAGTCACTTCAGTAAAATGAAGGGCTTAGACTAGCTGATCCCTTAAGTATCTTTCAGCTTTAAAGAATTCTAATGCAATGATCATGAAAAACAAGTTTGTAGAAGTTTACAGAAGCATGGTCAGAAAACCAGTTAAGCCAAATCATTCTGAGACCATTTAAAGACAGAAATGAAAGGTCAACAAATGGATGAAAAAAGGAAAAGATACGTAGAATTTTACAGCAAATTCTTTTCTGTATTAACGACAGAGAGGCCACCACATTTAGATTATAACATTATTGTTTCTAAAGTGCTGAATGAGGAAGAAGAAATAGCACTAAAGAAAATGAGGACAGGAAAAGCACACCACTCATGTATTTCTCCCACTATCTCTTCCTTCATTCACATCATATGAAGAGGTAATCCTTTTTGCTGAGCCAAACACCACTTCATGCTTCCTTGATCATATCCGATCCTGGCTCTAGTGGAGATTGACCCCTCTAACATCCCCCTCTAGCTAATCTTTAAACTCTAATCATTAGCTCCTTCCCTGCTACCTGCAAACATAACCATGCCTTCACCATCCTTATAAAACCTTCCCTTGAGCCAATCATCAACAATAACTATTATCACAAAAATGCATCTTCTTCAGTATCATTTCCACGAATAAAATAATCTGGTTCTGATGTTGAACCATCTGATAGTGTCAAGGGCTTTGGTGGTGAGAAGTGTGTGTGTGTGTGTGTGTGCGTGTGTTAAAATCACACAAGAATTTAACAGAAATTATCTTTGCCCCAAAACTCTATAATTATTAATAACAAATGATATATAGAACAGGAAGACATGTAGGTTTTAAACTAGCTTAAACCTGTCAGTCAGTATCAAGGACAATATCTAGCACAAAAACCAAAGGCAAGAGGACAGTAAAACTCTCCATATTCCCTTTTTGCAGATAACATTACATTAATAGCTTCAATTTCTAGAATACTGCAAGTCCTCAAACAGCCTCACAATTACTCAAAAGTGTTTATCCTAAGGAAAAAAATAAGTAGATGAAGAATGTATTTAGATACACAGTCTATAGATCTAATACATCAGTACATGCAGGCAGACGATGAGCTGGACCCAGAAAAGAAGGAAGAAAATAAGCTAAACTGTATTTAGGAAATTGTGTAATGCCTTGCACTCCACAATTCTTCCCAGTTTATTAAAAGCATACTATACACAAGGAACTGTGCTAAGAAACAGAAGTGAAATAGTCTGTCCTCAAGAAGTTTACAATCTAACTAGGGAGACAAATATTTCGGGGGGGGGGTGGAAAGCAATAGTATCTGAAATAAAAAATTCATTCAAGGATTAACACAGAATAAGAGTTCTTAACATGGAATCTGTGAACTTTAAAAAAAAATACATTTTAATAACTGTATTTCAATACCACCAGGTTCCTTTGCAATCCTGTGTGTTTTACTTTACACTTAAAACATCATTCTTTAAGAGTCATTACTCAACTGAGAAATGGTCAAAGGATACGAATAGCCAGTTTTCAGAGAAGAAATCCATGCTGTCAGAATCCATATGAAAAAATGCTCTTAGTCATTAATTAGAGAAATGCAAATCAAAAAAATTCTGTGGTACTATCCACCTCACAACCATCAGATTGACAAAGGTGACGAAAAGGGAAACTACAAATGCTAGAGGGGATATGGAAAAACAGTACTTCAGTGCACTGTTGGTGGAACTATGATGGGAGTTATGCCCCAAAAGCTATTAAATTAAAAGCTAAAAATTAAGTCTATACCCCAAAGGGATCAAACTAATAGGGAAAGAACTCCTATGCATAAAGAATTTTGTGATGGCAAAGAGTTGGAACTGGAAGGAGTATCCATCAATTGGCGAAATGGCTGGACAAGTTAAGGTATAAGAAGTTGATGGAACACTATTGTGCTGTAAGAAATGATAAAGGAAATGGTTTCAGAAAAACCTGGAAAGACATAAAATTTTTAAAAAATATTTTAGATTTTTTTATTTTTAGTTTACAACACTCAGTTCCACAAATTTTTGAGTTCCAAATTTTCTTCCCCTCTCTCCCTTCTTCCCTCCCCCCCAAGACAGCATGGAATCCAATATATGTTCTACATATACCTTCGCATTAAACTTATTTACACAATACTCAAGTTGTAAAGAAGAATTATGACCAATGGAATGAATCATGAGAAAGAAGAAACAAAACCAAAAAAGAAGAGGAAAAAAGAGCATATATTTTGCTTCAATCTACACTCAGATTCCATAATTCTTTCTCTGGATGTAGATAGCTCTTTCATTCATGAATCCTTTGGAGCTGTCTTTGAACCTTGTACTGCTGAGAAGAGCCAAATCTATCAAAGTTAGTCATCACAGAAGCAATGTGTCTGTGGTTGTGTACAATTTCCTCCTGGTTCTGCTCTCTTCACTCAACATCAGATTGTGTAGGTCTTTCCAGATTATTATGAAGTCCACATCTTCCCCATTTCTTGTAGCAGAATAGTATTCCATTACATTCATATACCACAACTTGCTTAGACATTCCCCAATTGATTTCCAATTCTTTGTTATCGTAAAAAGAGCTGCTAAAAATATTTTTGTACAAATGGGTCCCTTTCCCACTTGTGTGATCTCTTTGGGATACAGCCCGAGAAGTGGTATTGCTGGGTCAAAACGTATGCACATTCTTATAGCCCTTTCAGCATAGTTCCAAATTGCTCTCCAGAATGGCTGGATCAGTTCACAACTCCACCAACAATACATTCCAATTTTCCCACATCCTCTCCAGCATTTAGCATTTTCCTGTTTTGTCATGTTAGCCAATCTGACAGGAGAAATGTGGTACCTAAGAGTTGTTTTGATTTGCATTTCTCTAACCAGTAGTGATTTCGAGCATTTTTTTCATATGCCTATAAATATCTTTAATTTCTTCCTCTGAAAACTGCCTGTTCATATCCTTTGACCATTTCTCAATTGGGGAATGACTTGTATTCCTATAAATTTGGCTCAGTTCCTGTGAATTTTAGATATGAGGACTTTATCAGAGACACTGGTTGTAAAGATTTTCTCCCAATTTTCTGCTTCCCTCCTAATCTTTGTTGCATTGGCTTTGTTTATACAAAACTTTTCAATTTAACATAATCAAAATTATACATTTTGCATTTTGCAGTGCTCTCTATCTCTTGTTAGGTCATGAATTCTTCCCTTTCCCATAAATCTGACAGGTAAACTATTCCCTGCTCTCCCAAAATGCTTACAGTATCAGCTTTTATTCCTAAATCATGAACCCGTTTTGAATTTATTTTGGAATATGGTGTAAGATATTGATTTATGCCCCATTTCTGCCATACTATTTCCCATCTTTCCCAGCAGTTTTTATGAAATAGTGAATTCTTAGCCCAGAAGCTGTATTCTTTGGGTATATCAAAGAGTAGATTGCTAAGGTCATTTACTACTGCATCTTGTGTATCTAACCTATTCCACTGATCTACCACTCTGTTTCTTAGCCAGTACCAGGTAGTTTTGATAACTGCTGCTTTATAGTACAGTTTAGTATCTGATATGGCCAGGCCATCTTCCTTAGCATGTCTTTTAATTAATTCCCTTGATTTTCTGGACTTTTTGTTCTTCCAGATGAATTTTGTTATCATTTTATCAGGCTCTGTAAAATAAATTTTTGGTAGTTTGGTATGGCATTGAATAAATTAATTTAGGTAAAATTGTCATTTTTATTATATTAGCTCAGCCTAACCATGAGCAACTGATTTTTTCCATTTATTTAGATCTGACTTTATTTGTGTGAAAAGTGTTTCATAATTGTATTCATGTAGGCCTTGGGTTTGTCTTGGCAGGTAGACTCCCAAATATTTTATAGTGTCTGCAGTAACTTTAAATGGAATTTCTCTTTCTATCTCTTGCTGCTGGGCTTTGTTAGTAATGTATAGGAATGCCGAGGATTTATGTAGGTTTATTTTATAACCTGTAACTTCGCTAAAGTTTTTTTTTTTTATCATTTCAAGTTGTTTTTTACTTGATTCTATAGAATTCTCTAAGTAAATCATCACATCATCTGTGAAGAGTGATAACTTAGTTTCTTCTTTGCCCATTCTAATTCCTTCAATTTCTTTTTCTTTTCTTATTGCTAAAGCTAACATTTCTAGTACCAAACTGAGTAATAGGGGTGATAATAGACACCCTTGTTTCATCCCTGATCTTACTGGATAGGCATCTAGCTCATCCCCATTACATGTAATGCTTGCTGATGGTTTTAGGTAAATGGTACTTATAATTTTAAGGAAGACTCCATTTATTCCTATGCTTTCTAGTGTTTTCAATAGGAATGAGTGTTGTATTTTTTTAAAAGATTTTTCTGCATCTATTGAGAGAATCATATGGTTTTGGCTAGTTTTGTTGTTGATATGATCAATTATGCTGGTAGTTTTCCTGATATTGAACCAGCCTTGCATTCCTGGAATGAATCCTACCTGGTCATAAGTGTATTACACTCGTGATAAGTTGCTGCAATCTTTTTGTTAATATTTTATTTAAAATTTTTGCATCAATATTCATCAGGGAAATTGGTCTATAATTTTCTTTCTCTGTTTTGACTCTTCCTGATTTAGGCATTAGTACCATATATGTGTCATAAAAAGAATTTGGTAGGACTCCTTCACCTATTTTTCCAAATAGTCTATAAAGTATGGGAATTATTTGTTCTTTAAATGTTTGATAGAATTCACATGTAACACCATCTGGCCCTGGATTTTTTTCCTAGGGAGTTCATTGATGGCTTGCTCAATTTCTTTTTTCTGAGATAGGGTTATTTAGGTATTTTACTTCCTCTTCTGTTAACCTGGGCAATTTATATTTTTGTAAATATTCATCCATTTCCCTCAGGTTGTCACATTTATGGGCATACAACTGGGCAAAATAATTTCTAGTTATTGTTTTAATTTCCTCTTCACTGGTGGTGAATTCACCCTTTTCATTTTTGATACCGGTAATCTGGTTTTCTTCTTGCTTTTTTAAAATGAAATTGACAAAAGGTTTATTGATTTTATTGGTTTTTTCATAAAACCAGCTCTTAGTTTTGTTTATTCAATAGTTTTCTTGATTTCAATTTTATTAATCTCTCCTTTGGTTTTCAGTATTTAATTGAAGATTTTCAATTTGTTCTTTTTCTAGATTTTTCAGTTGCACGCCCAATTCATTCATCTCCTTTTTCTCTATTTCATTCATGTAAGAATTTAGACACATAAAACTTCCCCTAAGAACTGCTTTTGCTGCATCCCATTAATTTTCGTATGTTGTCTCATTATTGTCATTCTCTTGAATGAAGTTATTAATTGTTTTCTATGATTTGTTCTTTGACCCACTCATTCTTTAGGATTAGATTACCTAGTTTCCAATTAACTTTTAGTTTATCTTTCCATGGTCCTTCATTACAAATAAGTTTAATTGCATCATGATCTGGAAAGGATGCTTTGACTACTTCTGTGGAAGACATATAAATTGAAGGAAAGTGAAGTGAGCAGAACCAGAAAAACAATTTATACAATATCATAAAAATAAGCAACTTTGAAAAAAACTCAAAAGCTCTTCAATAACACAATGACCAGTCACAACTCATGATGAAATATACTATCTACCTTCAGAGAGCTGAGGGACTCAGTGCAGAACGAAGTATTTTTTCATTTCCCTTTCTTTTACTTCCTTCTTTTACATATGGCTAAGTATTGGAATGTGTTTTTCTTAACTATACATATTTGTAATAGTTGTGTTTTGCTCTACTTAATCAAATATTTATTAAAAAAATCAACAAATATCAAAGATCTTCTATCTACCTTTCAGTTAATTGTTAAGACAGAGTTAATTGTTGACTATTTTTTACAACTGGCTTGTTCTCATTTTTCCATAAAGGACACCCCTAGTATGCCTGTGGATCATTCTTAGAGATTTTAAAGATGTAAAAGCAGGCCTAGTAGCAGTTACTCTTTATTGACTTTTTTTTGGGGGGGGGGTAATAATTGCATTGATGAATTTTTCTAATTGTTTGGTATCTTCCAGATTCTTCCCTATATCTTGAAAAAGTCAGAACCTCAAAATTTTCAAAATTATATTAACTCCAGCATGAATTTCTTCTATGTATACTGTACTCATTATTATATTTAGTTAAAACATAGTTCAATCACCTCCTTTGTATCTCATACCATCTAAGAAAGTGAGGAAATCAGAACAGCAAGTGGGAGTAGTAATTGACTGAACCATACTTTCTCCATCTTGTGACTCAATTCTGAATCTAACTCAATTCCCTTTCTATACAATTATAGGTTTAGTCCAATTTCTGTCTTGTGAGAAAACCTTAATGTATTGTTTGTACTTAGGCCTGTGTGTCTAGGAGGCTGGACCACTACTACCTGTGGCTTAGAGTGTCTTAAATAAGGACCTGGAGGGGTAGGGAGGCTACATGTGGCCCTCTAGGTCAAGTTCAGCTCTTTGACAATCCAAAATTCACAGGCCTTGAGGCCACAGGAACCCTACCCCTGAATGCTGTCCAGAAACCCAGTTAGACCTGAAGATTGATGAAACGAGTTTTCTCATAGTAATACACCTCAAGTAATCCATATGTCTAGCTAAAAACTGGCCCCATACTGGTCAATCAGTTATTGTTTCCATATTTCTTTGATTGAATACAAATTGGGGGGAGTGGGACACCTCTTTTTCTGATTTCAGGGAACTGCACCTCTTTGCTTACCCCCTCTTAACTTTTAAAGTCCCTACTCTTTCCTCCAAAAACCAGATCACCTAATTTTGTATCCTGGTTAATTGGTTTCTTTTAATTAATTGGTTTTGATTAATTTTTTATTGCATAAGAATCTGTCTTTGGAGTCCAGTGCCAAAGTTGAAGAAGGCCACAGGTCCTGATTTGATATGCAACTGGCATGCATTGCTTATAAATCCATATGCTTGGGAGATCTAGCCTTTGTTTTTTCAGTCACTCTATCTTCACAAATGCTCCATTCTACTTAAAGTACCTGCTCACACATCAATTACTTCAAATGTAGCCATTGCTTTGGGCCACTGGAAAAGAACTTAATCTCTCTTTGTTTTTTGGTTGTAATGTCTTTCACATTTTTCTGTATTTAATATTTTTAGTTTTCAGCACTGATTTCCACAAGAGTTTGAATTACGAATGTTCTCCCCATTTCTACCCTCCCCCCAACTCCAAGATGGCATATATTCTGATTGCCCCATTCCCCAGTCAGCACTCCCTTCTGTCACTCCACTCCCCCCATCCCCTTTTTCCCTTACTTTCTTGTAGGGCAAGATAAATTTCTATGCACCATTGCCTGTATATCTTATTTCCCAGTTGCATGCAAAAACAACTTTTTTTTTTGAACATCTGCTTTTAAAACTTTGAGTTCCAAATGCTTTCCCCTCTTCCCTCCCCACCCACCCTCCCTAAGAAGGCAAGCAATTCAACATAGGCCACATGCGTATCATTATGTAAAACCCTTCTACAATACTCATGTTGTGAAAGACTAACTATATTTTGCTCCTTCCTATCCTATCCCTTTATTCAATTTTCTCCCTTGATGCTGTCCCTTTTCAAAAGTGTTTGCTTTTGATTACCTCCTCCCCTATCTTCCCACCCTTCTATCATTCCCCCTATTTATCTCCTTCCTCCTTCTTTCCTGTGGTGTAAGATACCCAATTGAGTGTGTATGGTATTCCCTCCTCAGGTCAAATCTGATGAGAGCGAGATTCACTCATTCCCCCTCACCTGCCCCCTCTTCCCTCCCAACAGAACTGATTTTTCTTGCCACTTTTCTGTGAGATAATTTACCCCATTCTATCTCTCCCTTCCTCCCTCTGTCAATATATTCCTCTCTCATCCCTTAATTTGATTTTACTATTTTAGATATCATCCCTTCATATTCAACTCACCCTGTGCCCTCTGTCTATATAGTCCAATAATTTTAAAATTATCTCTCCTGGACCTATTTTCCAGGTCAGTGGTTTTTCCAATGTGGTATTTCACACTGTCTTCCACTTTTTCATTCCTTTGGTTCTGTTTTATAATATCTTGATTTCTCATGAAGTCACTAGCTTCCACTTGCTCCAATCTCATTTTGAAGGTAGTATTTTCTTCAGTGGTCTTTTGGACCTCCTTTTCCATTTGGCTAATTCTGCCTTTCAAGGTATTCTTCTCCTCATTGGCTTTTTGGAGCTCTTTTGCCATTTGAGTTAGTCTATTTTTTAAGGTGTTGTTTTCTTCAGTATATTTTTCAGTATTTTTTTGGGTCTCCTTTAGCAAGTCATTGACTTGTTTTTCATGGTTTTCTTGCATCACTCATTTCTCTTCCCAATTTTTCCTCTACTTCTCTAACTTGCTTTTCCAAATCCTTTTTGAGCTCCTCCATGGCCTGAGACCAGTTCATGTTTATCTTGGAGGCTTGTGATGTAGGCTCTTTGACTTTGTTGACTTCTTCTGGCTGTATATGTTGGTCTTCTTTGTCACCAAAGAAAGATTCCAAAGTCTGAGTCTGAATCTGAGTCCATTTTCACTGCCTGTTCATGTTCCCAGCCAACTTACTTGACCCCTGAGTTTTTCATTGGGGTATGACTGCTTGTAGAGTAGCGTACTTTGTCCCAAGTTTGAGGGGCTGCGCTGTTGTTTTCAGAGCTATTTCTACACAGCAAGTTCTACCACACCAGCGTTCCTCCTCCCCCAAGAACCGCCAACCTGGACTGGACTCAGATCTAAGCTGGCTCCGCACTCCTGCTCAGACCCGCCACTTAATTCCTCCCACCAGGTGGGCCTGGGGCCAGAAGCAACTGCAGCTGTAGCTCTGTAAGTAGCCTCAGAGCTGCATCACCTCCACTGCCCCGGGGCAGTGGCCAAACCGCAAACTCCTATCACTCTGTCTCATAAGCTTTTCCCACTAACCTTCTCTGTTGTCTTTGGTGTTTGTGGGTTGAGAAGTCTGGTAACTGCCACAGCTCACTGATTCAGGGTGCTAGGGCCAGGCGTGGCTCACGCTGGCCTCTGCTTCACTCTGCTCCCAGTTCTGTGTTATAGAACTTACCCTGCGGACATCCAAGGTGTCCTGGGCTGGAACCCTGCTTCCCTCTGTTATTTCGTGGGTTCTGCAGTCGTGGAATTTGTTCACAGCCATTTTTTATAGGTGTTTGGAGGGACCTGGGGGGGAGCTCATGCAAATCCCTGCTTTCCAGCCGCCATCATGGATCCACCTCCTAGGCTCCGTAGGTGCTATTATTACCCCCATTGTACAGTTGAGGAAAATAAGACAAACAGAAGTTGTAAAAAAAAGTGACTTGTCTAGGGTCACACAACTAGTAGTTTGAGAAAGGATTTGAACTCAAGTCTTCCTGACTCCAGGCCCAGTACTCTACCACCATGCCACCTAGGTCACTTAGTGTATTTACAGATGGAAGATGAATTTATTTTCTTATATGTGAATGAAGCACATGTAATGAACCGCTTGCCTATAATAATCACTTATTACATAGTGACAATCTAAACTTTGTTACCTAATCTTGCCCCTCCTCCCCACAGAAGCATTCAAATAATTACAATACCAAATTTTTTTGGCAAGCCGACTGGGATTAAGTGATTTGCCTAGGGTCACACAGCTAGTGAGTGTTGAGTTTCTGAGGCCACATTTGAGTCCAGGGCCAGTGCACTATCCGGTGCATGACCCGTCTCTCTCTATATATACACATATGAAAAAATATATATGTCTGAGAAAGATTTTAAATCACATTTTTGTTACTGAAAATAAGGAAATAATTTACATAAAATGCTAGAGATGGCAAACGCTGATAAATGCTGATTTATGCAAGTGTTCTTATTTGAGTAACATTTTACTGCACTGTTGAATTAATTTTACACCTACAATTATCCTTTCTTCCAAAACTACAATTTGTAGGAAACTCCATCTCTATGTTATTTTAAAATGGAAACAAAAAAACAAAAAAAAAATGCTACTGCCATGACAAGATTTGTCTGTTGTATCTTAGACAAATCATGTCATAATATTTTTCTTTGACCATTCGAGACACACTATTGAATAGGCTTATGAATTGATTACAAGAAGCAGAAAGTTTTCATAATTTCATCTATCTTTCATCAAGTGGGCAATTCTATCTACCTAATTCTGCCATTCTCTCCTAAAAACATTAATGAAACTACTTTTTCAGATCCAAATTTCTGAATATAATGCTGCAAAAAGAAACAGGATATTAGGGCAAATATGACAGTGCCTTCTAACATAAGCTACTTAAATATGAGTACATAAAAAATCTGAGTACATAAAGACTCAAATTTAAGAATATGGACCTGAAGCAAATCTAACAATGAACAGTTACCTAAGATTCTATTCTGCGTAACATTAAATTCCCATAGCAATATGAAAATTGATAGATCACAGGATGTTCTGCTTAATAATTATACTTGTGAATGTTCAATAAATCATATTTTATACTCAAAGCTATAGACTACATATTAAGATACATCCCACACTTAACCAAACCTCTTGCAAAGTGCTTCTAATTTAGCATGCATACCTATACAATTACATTGCTATAAGAAACAAAGATGACATCTACTGGTGAAAATAAAAGGTCAGTAAACTATTACATGACAAAATAGATTCACATCTCTTATAATACTTTCTTCCCAAGAAACTCACAATTCTTTCTCAATAAATAAGCTGAACTGTTCTTCATAATAGGATCTAAACATTTATTAATTTTTCTCTCCTACTGATTCTCATGTAAATAACAACAAGAATCCTCAGTAGTTTGAGGGGTTGCTGCTGAAACTCTTAATCTCAGTACTTAGGATAATTAGATATATATAAAAAAGGAGCTCCTTTCCAGGAAATGGGTTCAAATGCTATTTCAGATTCTTCTTCCCTATTAGATTCCGGACAAGCCATCTTGTCTCTTGGACTTCCAGTTTTCTTGGTTCTAAGATGAAGATATATGAGATCATCTGAAGCTCCTTACAACTATGAAACCTCTGAGCTTGTACAGTGCCTGCCTTAATACCTGGGACCTCATCTAAAATTGTGAGCTACAATCTGACCATCCTTACATTCCACTTTCCCTGTTATGCTGCCTCATTCCATTTCAAATACTCTCTATTCTCCTCCATTTGTCTCATTCTTGTTTTAGTTGTCTGAACACCATGGGAGGCAGGGACATAGTCTCATACCCTCTACCTGGCATGCATTCTTCCAACACAGTGACCCAAACATTTTCTACACTCAAATGTCAAATCTTTTCTATCACCACTACCACTGCAATCTACCAGTCAACCTTATTTCCTACTTCACTGAAACAGAAAAAAATCTTTCCTAGATTCCTTCATTTTAATCCTTCTATATCAATTGTCATACCAACTCTTCTCAAACTTTCTCTGCATCTCCTCCTCTTTCCCATCTACCTCAGGGAAAGGGGTGGGTGTATCTATCTTTCTTTCCAAACCTGGGTACTGGCCTCATTAACATGATAACCCCTTCCTTACTCACTGTATCTTCAACCTTTTCATCTTCCCAAGCTTTGTCTCACTCAGACTTCCTGTAATAAAGGGCTGTAGAAGCAACAAGAAATTTTTTTCTTTTTCTTCTTTATTTTTCTTTACTTAATTCTGTCATCCTTCTTAACTTCTCTTTTCTCGAAAATTTCTATATACTCTCTAATTTCCCCAACATTTATTCATTCCTTCACATCTTATAATGACTTAAGTCATAGGATAATAGAATTAGAACTCAGAGATCATCTAGTCCCACTCCTTTAATTTACAAATGAGGAAACTGAGGTCCAGACAGGTTAGGTGACTTGAATAAGGCCACACAGGTCCTCTACCCAGAAAACCCAGGTTCTCTGACTAGAAATCCAGTGTCCTTTCCACAGTACAGCCTAAGGAAATAAATGCTATCTTTCAAAAATCAATGTATTTTATATATCGAATTCTTGGCCCTCATTCTTTTTACTAGAACAAAAAAGACCAATTATAATACTTGTCAACTTACTATTATGAGAGTCAACTCACCAGGAAATTTATTTTGCCACGGGGAGGGGGTGGGGGGGGAAGTGTTTGATTGAAGTTGATCTTATTTTAAAGTCTACAACTTCCAAACAAATTAAGTTGAAAATTGGTAGTGTTATTTCTTTGATCAAGCTGAATCCACAAAGCTAAGAATCTAGGAATAAAAAAGATACAGAGACCCAAGTAGTGATCTATGTCTAGTACTTAAAGAAATAAAGAATAATTGAAATTCTGAGAAGATTCAGGATGATATTTTTATACAAGTATAGGGATCTTCTGAATACCCAGAAGCTGATTATTTGCTTTCTCAATTCCCAAATCTCTAGTACTGCTTCTCCAGTTAGCTATGCTATTGGCACATCTACCAGGTGAGTGGGGAATAAAATACAGTGAAATTGAAAAGCTAACTCTGCTATTTAACTAGCTTCTACAGTAAAAGCCTGAAGAAGTTAAACATTTGGTTTTTAATTATCCTGATTAAACAGATGCTCCTTTTTGAGGAAGGTAATATGTTGATTACAGCAATCTCCAAGATACTACAGAACAGAAGCGTACAGATAAATGGTTAACAATCAGCTTGCTGAAAAAAATTATATATGTACAATACACTTTTAAATTTAATCTACATGACTGAAATTTTCTCCACCACTTTAAGTTTAGACAATCCACAAAAGAACAAATCATGCCCTGATTTGTAGCATTCACCAATTACCAAAAAGAATTGTTCTCTCTAAAGCCAGTACAAGCTGACTGTAAAGCAACTTAGCTGCAGAGGCTCCTGAAAGAAATGTGTAATCTCTGAAAGGAGTTTGGCCTGTTCATCCACTGAGGAAAGATGGATAGAGGGAGGAAAGGAGAGGGAGGGAGGGGAAGAAAGAGGGAAGGAGAGAGAGGGAGAGAGAGAGAAAGAGAGGGGAAAGAGGGAGTGGAGGGGGGGAGAAAGAGACAGAGACAGAGAATATGTATGGATCTGGAGTTGAAAAAGAGGAAGAGAGCAAGATGGACTGCTTTCAGTAAATTACAAAGAATTTTAACTGACACCAAGCTTGTCATAACAACAAAGGACCATTTACTGGTGTTGCTATGATGGCAGTGAGACCTGGCACACCACTGCCTCTGAGAATTAAAGATGAATGTCCTACAGAGGGTAATGGAAAGCTGAATGATGGGTGTGAACAGGTTACAACATATAGCCAATGAGGAACTCCACAGAAGTAAGAGATGTGATGGGGAATTGTATTACAGAAAGAGAAGGGCTAATCCCACAATGAAAGCAATGGATGACAGGTGTGGGGAATGACTAAACAAACTGTCCCACCCAGCTACATTCTTGTGGTCTTCTCCATGATGATCCCACAAATCTCATCATCAGGAACCTTACCATCCTTCAAGATTCCATCCGCCTTGGTTTTCACACTTCATCAATACCCTCAGCCCCTATGACTGGAGGACAGAGCAAAGAATTCCTTCCAAACCTCCATTTAAAGAAAGTTCCCAGGCAATTCTAAGTTTATTTCTCAGGGATGGTGGAGAAGGGAGGCAATTGGCTCTTTGAGTGTTTATGATTGTGAGCTCCATTCTAGCAATCTACAGCTGGCTTTTGAATATTCCAAAAAGTCAGGTGGTAGGGTTGAGTGTAGGACTTGTAGTCTGTCTCCTTTTCTCTATTCACACAGTCATCACCCTAGTTTAGGCTTTCAATATCTCTTTTCTGGATTATTACAATAATTTACTGGTATGCATGCTTTGAATTTCACATCATTCCAACCCATCCTCTACACAGCAACTAAAGTGACTTTTCTAAAGCACAGGTCTCACCATGCCACAACTCTACTTCAACTCCAATGATTTCCTACTGCCTGTAGGATCAAATATAAACTCATCTATGTTTCTTTTATCATCTTCTTATACATTACTCTTCTTCTTGCACTCTGATCTGGCCTGGCCAGCTGTTCCTCACATATAATACTTCATCTCCCTGCTTTTTTATTGCTGTCTCTCATGCCTAGAAAATATGCTCTTCTACCTCTTAGGATCTTCTTTCCTTTAAAATTCTATTCAAGTGCCATGCCATGTATCAAGTTTTTCCTGATGCCCCAAGCTGGTAAGTGTTCCTCAACCCCAATTATCTTGAATTTATTTTATTTATATATACATACATACATATGGTATCTCTGGAGAGAACACAAGTGTCTTAAGGGCAAGGAATTTTATTTTTGACTTTCTATCCACAGCATGAAGCACATTACCTGGCACATAACAGGCTCTAATAAATTCCCACTGATTGAACATATTTGTTTCTGCATTCCTGTGAGTCCTTCATGTATCATGTTTTTTGTAGGGTGAAATAAAGGCTGTCCCATTCCTAATGTTGACAACCATTTGGTAGTGGATGGAGAACTGGCCTTAGAACCAGGAAGACCTGGGTTCAAGTCTCACCTTTGATTCATATTGGCTGTCACCCTGTGCAAGTCAACTGATTACTCAGTGTTCTACGTAATTCTTTAAGACTATAAATCTTACAGGAAATTTCCTGGCCTAGAAGTTCTTCGTATCAATGAAATCACAAGTCCTCTCAGATCCCTAATAATCACACTAACAGACTTTGTAGAAATGAAAGGTGGCCCAATCATTCTGAAAAGTAATTTAGAATTGTGCTAAGTAACTAAACTGTCCATGTCCTTTGCCCCGAAGATCCTACTGCTAGGTATATAGCCCAAGGAAGCCAATGTTAAAAAAGAAAGGTCCTATAAATACCACTCCCCGCCCCCCCCCCAAATTGCAGCACTTTTTATAGTAGCAAAGAATTACAAAGAAGATGTCATTTATTTGCTAAACAAATTATGGTAGATGCATGTTATGGAATGTTATTGTGCTAATAAAAGCAGTATATTTTAAGAACAGAGAGAAGCGTAGGGAGATTTCTCTGAACTGATGCAAAGTAAAGTAAGTAGAACTAGGAAATTATACAAAATGGCTATAAACAATGTAAGCAGAAACAACAAAACTAAAACTGAATGCTGTGAAATTGTGAACAAGCTTGGCTCTAGTATAATTCTCTTGCCAACCCCTCCCACAGGGAACTCCCCCACCTCAGTAAAGAATTAAAAATAAAAAAGTAATCAGTAAAAATTCTAACATTGAATTGTTCTAACCAATTCTAACATTACATGCAATACTATACACCCATACGCTCTCCTCCCCGCCTCAAACTTCAGGCCTACATTGCCAATTTCTTAGTAAGCATTTCAAACTAGATGTCCCAGTGACATCTTAAATTCAATATGTCTAAAACTGAACTTACCATCTTTTCCCCGAAACCTACCCCCCCCTCACTATTTTTGTTGAAGGCAGGTATCACCAACCTTCCAGGGTCTCAGTTTCATAATCTCATTATGGACTCTTTATTTGCCCTAATCCCATATGTCTAATTAATTGCCAAATCATATAGGAGATCCAGGATAGAACAGAGTCCAAAAAGAAAAAAAAAGGAGAGAATATGCAGTAAAAGAAGGAGGTCACCAGTACAGAAAGGTTAAGAAGAATGAAGATTGTGAAGAGATCATTAGATTTGGCAATTAAGAGATCACTGGTAACTTTGGAGAGAGTAGTTTCAATTTAGTAATGAGGTCAGAAGCCAGGTTAGATAGGTTAGAAGAGGTTGAGAGGAAAAGGAAAGGCTGTAAGTATAGATGTTCTTTTCAAGGAGTTTTTCTTAGAAAGGGGGAAGAATAGGACAATAGGTATTGTGAGATTTTTGGGGGCAGCTGGGTAGCACAGAATTTAGAGCTCTGGGCCTGGAGTCAGGAAGACTCATCTTTCTGAGTTCAAATCCAGCCTCTGAAAGTTACCAGTTGTGTGATTCTGGGCCAGTCACTTAACCCTGTTTGCCTTAGTTCATCATATATAAAGTGAGCTAGAGAAGAAAATGGCAAACCACTTCAGTATCTTTGCGAAGAAGAAAACCCCAAATGGTTTCATGAAGAGTCAGACACAAATGAAATGACTGAACAACAGTACTGTGAGATTTAGTAAGGTTTTTTTTTAAAGATGGAGAAATTATATTTCTAGATAGAAAACAGGGAAGCCGGAGAAGAGTGAGAAAAGAAAGACAGTGGGGAGGAGAGGGAGAAAAAATAGGGAGGGAAAACAGATGGAAGAGAGGGAAAGAGGAAGGAGAGAAGAAAGGGGGAAAAAAGGATGGTGGAGAAGAGATGAGGATAAGAGGAAAGAGGAGGGGAAGGAGAGATGAAGAAAAAAGAAAAGGGAAGACAGGGAGAGAGGGGAGAAAAAATAGTGTAAGGACAATCTGCTAGAGAAAACAGGAAGGAATGAGATCAAGGGTACATGTCGAAGAGTTGGCCTTGGATTGAATAGAGTGAAGCTCCTCTTATTCACTACAGAAGGGAGTAAAGATGAAAATACTAGGAGATTAAAAGTAATTATGAAATGACTAGGAGGAGAGAAGAGAGGCTTCCTAGCAAATGGCCTGGATTTTCCAAGTAAAAGATGAGACAAAGCACTCAGCTGAAAGCATGGGAGAAAGAAGCACTAAATAACAGTTGTGAATATTTGGAACAGATATTCTGCCAATTAGATCAATGGCAACTTAAATTAAAATAATGAGAAGGTAGGGTTCCCAGGATAGAAAGTACAGAACAAGAAGGTGGCTGAGAACAGAATGCCTGATGGTAAGAAAAAAGAGGTATAGCCAGAGATAAGGAAATCAGTGAAGTATAGTTTTATGGAATCCAAGGGAACACAAGAAGGAAGTGACAGTCAACAGCAAAATGCATCACAAATGATAAGAAGGACAAGGACCAATAAAATAAAATTCAAGACATGATGCGATTTGGTACAAAATTTGGCAATTAGCTTGGAAAACAATTCCCAATGCAATGATAGTAATGCTACCTTGTATTTGTATAGCTTTTATGTATTAGATTATATGATGATGAAAATAGCTTTTATTTAGTCATGATCGAAACTGGTTAAATATCAAGATATTTGCTAAAATAATATTTAGAAACAAAAGTGGGAACTCTGCATTTGCTAAACTAGAGGAATTCACACATTCAATTTTTTCATTACCCTGAAATTAGTAGCATATAGGTCTCTTATCCCAACAATGAATGGAAATATGGATGAATAACACATGACAGGTAACCCATCTGACACGAGATGAAAACTCCTGAAAGACTGACCATAAGTCTAATTTTTTTTTGCAAACATCAAATTCAATGTGTATTTGCACTATGTATAGTAAGAGAGAATAACAGAATTTTCTGTGAAATGGAATGTCACTGGTACGCAGACTTTACTTTTCTTATTAAGTATATAATAAGACCAACCAGGGGACTCCAAAGTTGTCCTGCTTGTCTGACCTTTCTTCTGTTCTTTTTTCTCCAAAAAAAAAAAAAAAATTGCCTCAATGACCCTCTTTGCTGTTGCCCACCTCACCCCTCCTTTTAAAATTTTTTTAAATTTAGTTTTCAGCATTGATTTTCACAAGAGTAATTACAAATTTTCTCCCCATTTCTACCCTCCCCCCCCACTCCAAGATGGCATATATTCTGGTTGCCCTGTTCCCCAGTCAGCCCTCCCTTCTGTCACCCCACTCCCCTCCTATCCCCTTTTCCCTTACTTTCTTGTAGGGCAAGATAAATTTCTATGCCCCACTGCCTGTGTATCTTATTTCCTAGTTGCATGCAAAAACTTTTTTTTTTTGTTTTTGAACATGTTTTTAAAACTTTGAGTTCCAAATTCTCTCCCCTCTTCCCTTCCCATCCACCCTCCCTAAGAAGCCAAGCAATTCAACATAGGCCACAGGTATATCATTACGTGTATAACCCTTCCACAATACTCATGTTGTGAAAGACTAACTATATTTTGCTCCTTCCAAACCTATCCCCCTTTATTGTATTTTCTCCCTTGGCCCTGTCCCCTTTCGAAAGAGTTTGTTTTTGATTACCTCCACCCTCATCTGCCCTCCCTTCTATCATCCCCCCTTTTTTATCTTCTTCCTCCTTTTTTCCTGTGGGGTAAGATACCCAAATGAGTATGTACAGTATTCCCTCCTCAGGTCAAATTTGATGACAGCAAGACTCACTCATTCCCCCTCACCTGCCTTCTCTTCTCTTCCTACAGAACTGCTTTTTCTTGCCACTTTTATGCAAGATAATTTACCCCATTCTGTCTCTCCCTATCTCCCTCTCTCAATATATTCCTCTCTCATCCCTTAATTTGATTTTATTTCTTTTGGATATCTTCCCTTCATCTTCAACCTACCCTGTGCCCTCACTCTCTCTCTCTCTCTCTCTCTCTCTCTCTCTATATATATATATATATATACATATATACACACATACATATATACATACACACACACTCACATACACACATACACACACACATATACATATATATATATGCATATTCCCTTCAGCTACCCTAATACTGAAGTCTCATGAATCATACACATCATCTTTCCATGTAGGAATGTAAACAAAATAGTTCAACTTTAGTAAGTCTCTTGCAATTTCTTTTTCTTGTTCTTTTTCTTGATTACCTCTTCATGCTTCTTTTGATTCTTGTGTTTGAAAGTCAAATTTTCTATTCAGCTCTGGTCTTTTCAGTGGGAAAGCTTGAAAGTCCTCTATTTTATTAAAAATCCATATTTTGCCTTGGAGCATGACACTCAGTTTTGCTGGGTAGGTGATTCTTGGTTTTAATCCTAGCTCCACTGACCTCCGGAATATCATATTCCATGCCCTTCAATCTCTTAATGTAGAAGCTGCTAGATCTTTGGTTATTCTGATTGTGTTTCCACAATACTCAAATTGTTTCTTTCTGGCTGCTTGCAGTATTTTCTCCTTGATCTGGGAGCTCTGGAATTTGGCAACACTATTCCTAGGAGATTTCTTTCTGGAATCTATTTGAGGAGGCGATCAGTGGATTCTTTCAATTTCTATTTTGCCCTGTGGCTCTAGAATAGCAGGGCAGTTCTCCTTGATAATTTCTTGAAAGATGATATCTAGGCTCTTTTTTTGATCATGGCTTTCAGGTAGTCCAATAATTTTTAAATTATCTCTCCTGGATCTATTTTCCAGGTCAGTGGTTTTTCGAATGAGGTATTTCACATTGTCTTCCATTTTTTCATTCCTTTGGTTCTGTTTTAGAATATCTTGATTTCTCATCAGGTCACTAGCTTCCACTTGTTCCAGCCTAATTTTTAAGGTAGTATTTTCTTCAGTGGTCTTTTGGACCTTCTTTTCCATTTGGCTAATTCTGCCTTTCAAGGCATTCTTCTCCTCATTGGCTTTTTGAAGCTCTTTTGCCATTTGAGTTAGTCCATTTTTTAAGGTGTTGTTTTCTTCAGTATATTTTTCAGTACTTTTTTGGTCTCCTTTAGCAAGTCATTGACTTGTTTTTCATGGTTTTCTCGCATCCTTCTCATTTCTCTTCCCAATTTTTCCTCTACTTCTCTAGTTTGCTTTTCCAAATCCTTTTTGAGCTCTTCCATGGCCTGAGACCAGTTCATGTTTTTCTTGGAGGCTTTTGTTGTAGGCTCTTTGACTTTGTTGACTTCTTCTGGCTGTATGTTTTGGTCTTCTCTGTCACCAAAGAAAGATTCCCGAGTCTGAGACTGAATCTGGGTGTGTTTTCGCTGCCTGGCCATATTCCCAGCCAACTAACTTGACCCTTAAGTTTTTCAGCAGGGTATGACTGCTTGTAGAGTTAAGAGAACTATGTTCCAAGCCTGGGGGGATGTGCCAGTTCTGCCACACCAGCACTCCTCCTTCCCCAAAAACCCCCAACCTGGACTGGACTTAGATCTTCAGCAGGCTCTGCACTCCTGCTCTGATCCGCCATTTAATTCCTCCCACCAGGTGGGCCTGGGGCTGGAAGCAACTGCAGCTGTAGTTCTGTAGCTGCCCCACCTCTGCTGCCCCCAGGGTGGTGGCTGAACTGTGAACTCCTTCCACTCCCGCAGCTTTTCCCACTAACCTTCTCTGTTGTCTTTGGTGTTTTTGGGTTGAGAAGTCTGGTAACTGCTGCAGCTCACTGATTCAGGGCGCTAGGGCCCGCTCCACCCGGCTCCTGGTCTGGTTGGTCTGCGTGGCTGGGATAGACCGTGCGGGATAGACCTCACCCAGAGACCATCCAGGATGTCCTGGGCTGGAGCCCTGCTTCCCTCTGCTATTTTGTGGGTTCTGCAGTTCTAGAATTGGTTCAGAGTCATTTCTTATAGGTTTTTGGAGGGACTTGGCAGGGAGCTCACGCTAGTTCCTGCTTTCCAGCCGCCATCTACCCATAAGCCTAATTTCACAGGTTGGATCATTTCAAGTGTCAGGGGAGTTTGATATTCAAAGAAACTTATAGCAAAATGTTTCTGTAAAATGGTAAGGCAATTTTGAAATGTGAATAATGATCTCTTCATTTATCCATTTTGTAGTTCAGATTTTTCTCTTGTCATTTTTTCCCTCAAGGTGGACAAATTTATTTAGAAAAACAGTAAGTCTCAGAATACGAGAATTGGTTTAAGAAACCAGAAACTCCTGATTAACTGACCAAAGTGGAAATAAACCATAGAAACCCCGAGAAAGACAAGAGTCTCTGTGCTAGAAAACAGAAAGAAACATAGAATGGAATGGTACTTGTATATTATTATTATTATTATTATTATTACAGGCTTTTTTCCTGATGTATTTTAGCACAGATAAGATTCTAAGTACACTGCAAAGTCTCCTGCAAGAGACCTGTAATCGCTCAACGATGTGTCCTGAAGAATGTTTACTACCCAGATTATAACATGCATTTAGAAGTATAACCTAAAGAATTTCTTGGACAGATAGTACAGATGGACAAATTGGGCCTAAAGTTGAACAGGAAGAAGAAAGTAAGTTGGGCTACCTTTTGTAAATTGTAAATCTCCATTACTGATCCCAAGTTTCACATCAAATCAAAGGTCTACTGGCAGTGTAATATGCTCCAATAGTATTCTTGTACATAATATTAGGAGAAATCAAGGAAAGCTTCCAGTAATGTGATCACACACAATCATTTGAGTATTTTAGTCCAGATTTAATTTCACTGGCTACAAATCACTAGCTTTAAATCATATTGGGGGCGGGGGAGAAGAGCAGCATAAAATTAACTAAAAAGGCAATTAAGAATATAGCACTTAATAAGTTAATGCTAATCTGAGGACCTAGGGAAGTATCAAATAATTTTTTAGTTATTTTTAAGTGCTTGCTTTTAGTAGGAAGGGCCATTATTTACTAATGCCAAATAAAAGGAGCAAATTTTCCAAAACATAGACAATTTATAATTTTTTCAGTTATAGAAATGAATATTTTTCTGAGTTCCTAAAACCAAAAATGGAAGAAAAAATAAGACATATTACTAACTTTAAATTTAACTGAAAACTTGTAATTGCAAAAGATAAATGAATTTTCTCATTTCTGCTACATGATAAACAACCCAGAAAAAGTTCTCATTGGTACAAAATCCTGAGAACAAATATTTCACAAAAAGTCTGCTTAACACTGTGATACAAATAGCAGACAAACACAAAGCCAGGAATGTCCATCTGTCAGGTTTTACTGGCTGTTAGTAGTGTTCTTAGTGTAGAAAGTCATTTTCTATTTGTTGTTCAGCTGACAGCTCTTGGTTGACAAAACTGTCACCATGACAACTTTTGATACCCAGTTTAAAATGAACACAATGTAACTCATAACTAAATGAACTTACATATTTGCAATAGGAAATAGTTGCTCAAAGGTAATTTTCTGTACTGATACATAATAGAGTTAATTCTTTAAATTACATTAAAATCCATTCCTTTAATTATATTTGATAACAGCAATATGCTTAAACTAAAGGGTTGTGATTGCTCCAAGCACATCAGAAAGTCATTTGGAATTATGCAAAATGACTGAAATGTTCATATACTGTGTTCCCACGGCTAGCATGTGCCCCAAAGAGGTCAAAAACAGAAACAAAGGACCTATATATACCAAAATATTCATAGCAGCACTATTTTGTGATAGCTAAGAATCTGAAACCAAATAGGTACACAGTGTTTAGAAATGGCTAAACAAACTGTAATACACTAACATAATGGCATATAATTGATCATAAGAAAAGATGGCTATAAAGAATTCAGAGAAACATGGGAAAACTTATATGGACTTATATAGACTGAAGTTGGCAGAACAAGGAAAACAACAGACACAATATTCACCACATAAATAGAAAAATCAATAAACATGAAAATGCACTCTGTACTTAGAATGACTAACCATGGCTAGGAGAAGAATTGAGAAAATGTTTGCATTCCTTTCTGTAGAGGAAGGATACTAAGAATGTGGAATATTGCATATACTGTCAGACATTGGTGGATGTGTTGGTTTTGTTTTTTCCTCTTTTTCCTTTTTTAAGCTTGTTTATTGGAGAAGGGAGTGAGGAAAGATATATTTGGATATATAATGTCTAATAACAATAAGTATCACTAAATTTTTTTAAAGAAAAAGAAAAATTTTTAAATGTAAAAGTGTTTTAATGATTAGCAATGATAAGAGCCATTACATCTAAAGATTTCAGTCACTGTTTTGGTCCTTGTATATGTTACTGCTCTAAAAAAACCCGAGAAATATTATAAGCAAGTTATTTCTAAAGCATGTGGAGTTATTTAAAAGTTATTTATAAACTTCTTGCAGACTTATTTAGAAGACTAAAATTAAGTCAAGTGAAAAAGCATTTATTAAATGTTAACTGTGGGCCAGACATTGTTCTAAGTACTGGGGATAAAAAGGCAAAAATAGTCCCTGCCCTCAAGGAGCTTACATTCTAATGGAGGAGCTCACAATCTAATGGACTAAACTAGTAGAAAGTAGCAACAACAGAGGTTGAAAACATTTAAGGCAGTTTAAGTTGCCTGAAATGAAGGGAGATCAAAGAATATTTCTTATATAATCAACAACTTAGTTAAGAAGGGATAACAATTTAACACTTCTATAAAGACTTTGCTGTCAGTAGCAAAGTATAGATATTGCCCAATATATTGCATAACTTCCACTGAACAGGACATTAACTAAAAAAAGGAACTCTGGCATTTATCTATCTTCATACATCTTCCTCTACCCACCCTTCCAACAAAAACATGATCCTTAAATGAACCCTGCACTTAACAAGCCTGTTATTTGTAATATCTCTGGGGCTCCAAGACAAAAAAATAAGACATTAGCTGTGTAATTATGAGAAACAAATAAGTTGTCAATGCAATTAGCATTTATTAAGCTCCTATCGTATGAGTGCCAGGCACCATGCTAAGTGTTGGAGATACAAAGAAAGGCAAAATGGTCCTTGTTCTCAAGGAGCTCATAGCCCATTTTGATGCACAAATAAATCCTATACAATAATGTATTTCATCAATGCCACTTTCCTTTAAGGTTTTAAAAAATATGCAAACTGGCATATCAACAAATCAGCAATTGTTAAAACATAATACTCTTATTTTCCATGCTAAGGTAGAACCACACAACTTGCCAGAAGAGGGAGCCCAAGCTAAAACAATTAATTTGTTTGCCAATGGCTAAAACTTAATAAAAAAAAAAATCTCGAAAGGATAGCTTTATTTCAGATTCAACTACAAATACTTCCAAAGTTGATCTGAGAGAAAGACAAAATTAAAATGCTTTGAAAATGTTTTCTGATGGTATCTGAGAATGATGTTTCCTAATGATGTGACATTTATCCCTATAAGAAAGAAAATTAGTTTAAGACCACTGACAACCTTTTACTAACAACCCAATTATCACAAATAACAAGTATGTAACTAAAGTATTCACTATAGTGTCTTCATGACACACTGAGGTGTGTAAGGCTATTTGCCCCCTACACTAAATGGTCTCATTATGTTGCGCTTAAGAATAAGCCGTATTTTTAGGTTAGGTACACAAGACACAGAAGTCACTGACTATAGCAATCTACTCTTTGATAAACCCAAAGAATCCAGCTTCTGGGTTAAGAATTCACTATTTCATAAAAACTGATGGGACAACTGGAAAATAGCATGGCAGAAACTGGGCATAGACCCACATCTCACACCATTTACCAAAATAAAGTCAAAATGGGTACATGATTTAGGAATAAAGGCTGATACTATAAGC
The DNA here is from genome assembly GCF_011100635.1 of Trichosurus vulpecula. Taxonomy (NCBI): domain Eukaryota; kingdom Metazoa; phylum Chordata; class Mammalia; order Diprotodontia; family Phalangeridae; genus Trichosurus; species Trichosurus vulpecula. The sequence goes on from NC_050576.1 coordinate 221,867,882, forward strand.
AATTTGGGAAAGCAAGGAATAGTTTACCTGTCAGATTTATGGGAAAGGGAAGAATTCATGACACAACAGGAGATAGCATTATAAAATACAAAATGGATAATTTTGATTATGCTAAACTGAAAAGTTTTTATATAAACAAAGCCAATGCAACAAAGATTAGGAGGGAAGCAGAAAATTGGGAGAAAATCTTTATAACCAGTGCCTCTGATAAAGGCCTCATATCTAAAATATACAGGGAACTGAGCCAAATTTGTAGGAATACAAGTCATTACCCAATTGAGAAATGGTCAAAGGATATGAACAGACAGTTTTCAGAGGAAGAAATTAAAGATATCTATAGGCATAGGAAAAAATGCTCAAAATCACTACTGATTAGAGAAATGCAAACCAAAACAACTCTTAGATACCACATCTCTCCTGTCAGATTGGCTAACACGACAAAACAGGAAAATGCTAAATGCTGGAGAGGATGTGGGAAAATTAGAACACTGTTACACTGCTGGTGGAATTGTGAACTGAGCCAGCCATTCTGGAGAGCAATTTGGAACTATGCCCAAAGGGCTGTAAAAATGTTCATACCCTTTGACCCAGCAATACCACTTCAAGGGCTGCATCCCAAAGAGATCATACAAGTGGGAAAAGGACTCACATGTATAAAACTATTTATAGAAGCTCTTTTTGTGGTTGCAAATGATTGGACATTAAGGGGATGCCCATCAACTGGGGAAAAGCTGAACAACTTGTGGTACACAAATATAAGGGAATACTATTGTGCTATAAGAAATGGGGAAGATACGGACTTCATAATAACCTGGAAAAACCTATATGATGTAATGCTGAGTGAGTGGAACAGAACCAGGAGAACACTATACACAACCACTGATATATGGATTCTGTGATGACTAACCTTGATAAACTGGGCTCTTCTCAGCAATACAAGGTTCAAAGACAACTCCAAAGGACTCATGATGGAGAGAGCTACCTACATTCAGAGAAAGAACTATGGAGTCTGAATGCAGATTGAGGGAAACTATTGGCTCTCCTTTTTTTTTCCTCTTTTTTTTTATTTTTGGTTTTGTTTCTTCTTTCTCATGATTCATGCAACTTGACTATTGTGTAAATAAGTTTAATGCGAAGGTTTATGTAGAATCTATATCAGACTGCATGCCATCTTGGGGGGGATGGGGGAGGGGAGGGAAGAAAATTTGAAACTCAATAACATGTAAAACTAAGTGTTGTAAACTAAAAATAAAAAATCTAATTAAAAAAAAGAATTAACCATATTTCTAATCTCTATCCTCTCTTAAGAGCACCAATATTTCATTACTATTAGTATTGCACACAACTTTTAAAACATACAATTAATTACCTGGGTTGACCATTGAATCTTAAAACTTGAATTATCTTTTTAAAAACCTTTCTCTTTATAAGAAACAGAGGCCCAGAGGAATTACATGACTTTCCCAAGTAGCAGAGCTGGGATAAGAATTTATGTCTGACTCTCAAGATTTATTTAGGTTCAACTCCATCACTCCTGGCTAATTAGCCGATATCATGAAACTCATACTAGGTCAAAGGAAATGGAATGAGTTTTCTTCCCAAGGACAGTTGACTGAGGGTCAAAGCAGCCATATACAAAGCCTGTGTCTTTGGGGGTGGGTATAGGCAGGGTCCAGGTCAGATCAGGGACTCTGGAATTCCTGAGGCAGTGAGAAGGTGAGGTTGGAAAATGTTAGGAAAGATGAATGGATCTTTCTGACCCATACTTTCATATTACACAAAAGTAAGAGAGAAATAGTGAAGAAAGGAGGAGGAATTAGGAGGGAGGCAGCTCATTAGATATTCTTTATGCCAAAGAACAACAACAACAAAGAAGTCACATGAAGGAAAACATTCCCAACACTTATCTGTGTCTGCCAAACTAATTTACGCACACTACAGGTTCCACACTTGTACAAAGCAATCTAGTAACAAGTATTAAGTGCCTATTGTGTGTCATTGACTGGAGATAAAAATACAAAGAACAAACTTAGTTTTTCTTGCAAATAGCTTACATTCTCATGGAGGGAAGACAAAAAATACAAATATATATATACCAAGTAAATATAAAGTGAATAAATATAAATATACATGAAGTAATTAAATACAAAGTAATTAGAAGGGGATAGAGAGCACTAGTAATTGTGGGGATCAGAAAGGGCTTTCAAGTAGAAGGCTTGAGCTGTGTCTTAAAGGAACAGAGTGACTGAGGCAAAGGTAAAGAAAGAGGTTGCAAATTCCAGGTATATGGGATGGTCAATGCAAAGGTACAGAGAGAGGAGACAGAGTGTCATATTTGAGACCTGGAGATAACAGTAAGACTCTGTTGTGGGAAGAAATACAGGCACATATCCCAATAAGATTTTGTGGCCAACATTATCTCACAATAACACCTCACCATAATGTTGTTCAGTCAATTACTTTCACCTTTCAACTAACTGCTCTATCCCCATGCCTATATAATATCATGGCCCCAATAAAGCTAATTTAAAAAGTTAGATGGACTATGCCTGTATATCCTCAGCGTTTGAAGATTCATCTATGTTTATGAACCTTCCATCATCCTCCATCACCTTTTTTTATCAGTCTTCCTGGACACCACTGAAACGTTTTAAAAAATGTCACCAAGGTACAATTGCCACCTAGGCCTCCTCACTCTGGAATTACAGCAATTCTACTGTCACTAATAACTGTTGTCATCTAATATGTTCCCGGAGTTGTCACCATTGACTAGACAAATTTATTCTATTCACTTTGTTTTTCTTTAGCACCTTCTATCATAAAAAGATAGCCTAAAACAGGGCTGTCCAAAATGCGGCCTGCAGGCACACAGCCCACCTACAAGCATAGAAATGTACATAAATGCTTTAGTAAATGAAGCCTAGCTACTGCAGAGCTCTCACTAAAATAGCAAATCAAAATATATTGTCTATTGTTTCAATAAAAACCTAAGGTTGGACGGCCCTGACTTAAAATATACCAAACAGTATTCTATAATATTTGGTGCTTTTTCATTGGACTTAATTATCACCTCTATGCTGATGATTCTCAAATCTGCCCATCCTGCCCAATATCTCTGCTGACCTCCAGTCTCACATCTCTGTCTTTCAGACATATCAAAATGGATGTCCAACAAACATCTTAAACTCAAATGTCCAAAACAGAACTCATTATCTTTCTCCTTAAACCCTGCTCTTCCCCCTACCTATTACTGTAGAGGGTAGCACCATCTTCCCAGGCCCTCAAGCTCACAACCTAGGAGTCACCCTGGATTCCACACTCTCTTTCACTGCCTCCCTACCCCATGCAAGCTGTTGCAAAACCTGCTGATTTCACTTTTGCAGCATCTTCCAAATATGCCCCCCCCCCACCTTTTTTAGGCATCATTTTTCCTTTTTAATTCAAGAAAATAATCTTCAGTTTTTTCAGGTATTCCACATGTGAGTATAAATAAGACCCTTTTAATGATGAGCATCCGCTAGCAGTCTCCACCCACACTTAACCCATTATTGGAATGAGGTACACCACTCTAGTGCAGGCTCTTATCACCTTACACCTTGATTAGTGCAATAGCCTGCTAGTGAGTCTCTCAACTCTAATCCACCATACATTCAGCCATTAAAGTGATTTTCCTAAAACACATGCCTGATCATGTCACATTCTCTTCTTAACATAACTTCAATGGCTTCCTATTGCCTCTAGGAGTGAAATACCAAGGCAATAAACACATCATCAACAATAATCATGAATATGCCTGTGAATATGCCATGAATATCACAAAGTATGAGAGATACTCCATAAAGAAGGTAAAAGAAGTGTAACATTTATTCAGAGACCAGAAAATCATATCCTATAACCAAATGTTCAGCTCCCACTGCCAGTCAGCCCACTTTATCATAACAGCTAGGAACTTAAAACACCATATCACAGTCTGGAAACTTGCCATCCCAAAACCACTCTGACCCCTGCTGGGGTCTTCCCCAAAACAAACTCACAGTACAGCTAAGTCACAGCCTGTTCAGTTCTAACAATCATGAGGGCAGCCATTAGCAGCCACCAGCTGCCATAACATCTTTCTCTCTCTCAGCATTTTCTGTGACATAACTTCCTTTTCCTGCCAGGAACCTCCTCCCACCACACGTGTCTTAGGCTTCCTGTGACGTAAACAGGTTACATGGCCTATTAATGGGTGGGAAAGATCTTCAAATCTAAATTCCTACTACAAAGAGCAAAGAGAAAATACTCTCTTTGGCATTCAAAGCTTTCATTACTGAGCTCCCCACTACCTTTCTCCAGTCTTCTTATACTTTAATTCCCAATACATACTCTTGAGTGGCACTGGCCTCTTTGAGATTCCCTGAAGACACTCCATCACTCAGTTCCAGGCATTTTCTCTGGCTGTCCCCCATGTCTGGAATGCTTTCCTTCCTCTGTTCTGCCTACTGACTTCCCTGGCTTCCTTTAAGTCCCAACTAAAATCCCACCTTCTTCAGGAAGCCTTCTCCAGCCCCTCTTAATTCCTAGTGCCTTCCCTCTGTTAACTATTTCCCATATATTTGTTTACATTAGATTAGATTATTAATTAGATTGTAAATTCCTTGAGGGGAGTAACTGTCTTTTGTCTCTTTTTGTATTTTCAAACCTTAGAACAGTACCCAGAACATAACAGGCACTTAATAATGTTAATTATCCATTCTTCTGTTCTCTTCTGTGCATTTCAAAAATTTGTTTCAATAGAGCTGGAAGGAAATCTTAGAGGTCATCTAGTTCATATTGCCATCATAAAGAGAAGAAAATTGAGACTCAGAGTATTAAACTGAATTGCCCAGGTTCAAAGAGGAAATAAGTAATAAACTGGAATTAAAATTTCAGGTCTCTCCTAAATCCACTGTTCTCTTCCTACTACACCTGTGCTGTAGTCAAGAGTGCTGGTTTTAAAGTCATACGATTTGGGGTCAAATCCCAGTTCTACCATTTAATATTTGTGTGATCTTGGCAAGTCCCTTCCCTTCTCTGGGCCTCAGTTTTGTCATCTGTAAAATGAGGGGACTGGACTAGATGTCCTCTGAGATACCTTCCAATTCTCTTATTTATGATCTTATGATTTTTAAATACTACCTAGTACCTCATAAAACCCAAACTCCTCATTCTAAATTTTATAGCCCAACACAGCTATTCTATGCCTTCCATCATAGCTCTCTCCTGTGATATCCGTTCACCTAATATTTTGTTCATTTCAAAATTTAAACCTTTGCTAATGTTTCTATTGTTCCTACCTTCTCGGTCCATTTATATTCATTAGTTCCATTAAGACTAGATTTTAAGATTTTCTCCAAGAAGCCTTCCCTAGTTTAACCACACTCCATGTTAAATAGACTGTTTTGAGTTTTCTTAATACTTTGTATATTGTTTGTATTATAAACAGTCTTCTCAACTATAAAAGCTTATAACCATAGAAAGAACACTAGATACCATAACTCTTTCAATGAAGCCTGAATCTCTATCAGAATTTTTTTTTTGCTAAGACCTGAATTTAAAGCCTGGCTCTGACACTTACTACCTATGTAAATCTGAATAACTCATTTGTCCTCTCCAGGCCTCAGTTTCTTCATATGCAAAATGAGGAGGGGTGGACTAGCCAATCAAGTTCCTTTCTAAATCCAGATCCATGATACCTTGATAGAAGTCTGGAGGAGGACAGGTTTAGGGGGAAAGAAATTCAAGAGGCTAGCCCTTTTATCTCATTTGTATCACCAATTGCTTAATATAGTTTTGTACGATTATTAGGCCCTCAATAAATTCTTGATGAAGTAATGGGAAAATTTTTTGAAAAAAACAACAACCTGTCAAACTAAAAGTGAATTATGAAGTAGATATGAATGATTTTCTAAAATCACATTTTAAGAAAAATCTTGGGCTTTTAAGGAGTCATTCAAATAACTTAAGTTTCTTTTGAATCTCTTGGTATCAACCTAGCTAAGTAGGAAAAATTCATTACACTGTTGGCTGCTAATCTTATCTTCAGTTGTCTCTGACTACTAAAATACATCTTCCACATGAAAAAACTCTTCCGATGCTTCATCACAATGTGGAGATGTCCTTGGGTCCTAAAGGTTTTTGCCAGTCAAGTACAAACTTTGGCAGTCCTAACTGGAAAAATCATTTAGCTAGCATTTATTAAATTTATTTATAATTTCGATTAATCCTATTACTATTATTAATACTAATCCTACAACATACTAGGTCATATGGCAGAAGGTAGAGATACAAAGACAAAAATGAAATAGTTTCTAATGCTGAGGAGCTTACATTCTATGAAAGGAGATATGTATATAAGAAGCATATACAAAATATATACATGTATAAGATATGTTTGAGAGGTGGGGGAGACACTAGTAGCTAGGGAATCAGAGGAGCTTCAACAGAGTTTTGAAGGAAGCAAAGGATGCTAGGAAACTGAGGTGAGGAAGGAGAACCTCAGAGGACACCCAATCCAGTTCCCTCATTTTACAGATGACAAAACTGAGGCCCAGAGAAGGGAAGGGACTTGCTCAAGGTCACACAAATACTAAATGAGAGTTTGGATTTGACCCCAAGTCATTTGATTTTAAAACCAGCACTCTTTTGACTGCAGCACAGGTATAGTAGCGAAAAAAACAAACAAACAGTGGACTTAGAGGTAGAGACCTAAAATTTTAATTTCCCCAGGCATAGGGGAAAACCAGCATAAAAGTACAGAGACATGAGTGTTGTGTGTGAGAAATAGCAAGGATAGTTTGGATGGCCTTTAGAGTGTGGGGAAGGAGAATATTGCATAATACGGTCAGAAAAGCAGGTTGGGGCCAATTTGTGAAAGGCTTTAAAATGTGATGAGCACAGACTCAACTGTGGACTTTGTGACTGCTTTTTTTTTTTTGAATACTAGTCTAGCTAAATGCAGAGAGACTCATTACCAGGTTGCCTGAATGGTGATTTATTTTGTGACTATAGTTACTCTTGAGGACCATCTACTAAGTTACATAGGCACTGTCAGTTTTCAGTGGAGGGAAGGCCCACATTGAGGAAAGGACGCCTCCTTGAAGTACTGAATTACAGCAACTTCACAGCAAAATCAAAATTTTGGGTGACGACTTGTTAGGTGTGCTATAGAAGAGACACCTGTTTAGGTATGAGTTTGACCAAATGACACATGAGGCCCCTTCTGAGAATTAATGATTACCATATCACAGAATTACAGAATTTAAGAATTAGAAAGGAACATGGCAGCCATCTAGTACAACCCATGCTGGAAGGGAATTTCTAGATTAACATCCTTGACAAATAGATATCCAGCTTCTGCTTGAAGACTTCCAAGGAAGGGGAATCTACTACTTTTCTAGGCAGTCCATTCTCCTTTGCAAAGCTCTGTTAGTAAGTTTTTCCTTCTATCAGTCCTTGAAGCAGTTAGATGGTCCAGTGGATATAGGGGTGAGACTTATAGTCAGGAAGACTTAGGTTTGAATCCTGCCTCACTCTCACTAGCTACGTGACCATGGCAAGACATCTCTGCCTCAGTTTCTTCATCTGTAAAATGGGCAAAATAACAGTACCTACAGTTGTTATGAGGTTCAAATGAGTTAACATATATAAAGCACTTTGCAAACCTTAAAGTACTATATAGATGCTAGCTGTTGTTACTACTACTACTACTACTATTACTACTATTATGCTTCTTTTAAACTTCCATCCAGTACTACTAGTTCTATCTTTTGGAGCTAACAGAAGAAGTCTAATTCCTCCTGTACATTACATCCCTTAAAACACCTGAAGGGAGTGATGATGCTCTTCCTAATGCTTCTTTTCCAAACATTTCTAGTTCCTTTAACTAATCTTCAGTAACATGCACTGAAGCCCCTTCAACTTCCTGTTTGACCTTCTCTGCTTACTCTCCAGCCAATCAATGTCCTCCTTTAAATGTGGTATCCAGAACTGAACACAGTATTCTAGATGACATCTGATAAGATGGAGTACAATGAGACTACTGTACTTTCTTCTTAGAAGTTATGCCTTTATTAAGGCAGCTCAAAATTGCATTTAGCTTTTCTGTCTACCGCAACACACTGGTGACTCCTACTGAACCTGCAGCACTATTCCCTTCCTACTCTCTTCCCTCACTCTAATATTTTTCAGATCTTTAACAAAAAGAGCATAACTACCGAAAGAATATTAAATTATGTCTCCAACTGTCCATATTTGTACTGCATTAGTACAGAGGGAGACAGTGCTGGGCTTGGAATCAGAAGGAACGAGTTCAAGTCCAGGCTCTAATAACTTAGACGTGTGTCCTGAGGCAAATTATTTCACTTCTCCGGGCTTCAGTTTCTTCATCTATAAAATGAAGGGTCTGGATTTAAGATATCCTTCCCAGTTCTAAACTGATGAACCTAAAAGCTCTTAATATGGATTAATAAATATTGATATTTAATTTGAACATCTATTACCAATGTGCTGCTTTCCCCCATTGTCATGATACATGGCATGCTTTCTTACTAAAATGTCAAGGAATTCAATAAAAATAGAGCACTTTACAAGGTAACAGTTATTATAGAGGAAGCTATAAATACTTAAATGAGTCAGGTCATGAATCTGTTATAATCTTCCTTGACTAGAGCTTTAAAACATACTTTCTAATCTTATATAAATCTTGCACCAATGTTACCTTAAAATTCCTGTAAATCTGTTTAATCATTGAATTAAAGTGGGTACTGTGCAAGTCTGTTTAATCACTTGAATTAAAGTAGGTGCTGTGGCAAGCTAGATCAAGAGCTAACTTCAAGCCCTACTTTTGACATATCTAGGCCGCAAGACCCTCAGCAAGTAATTTAATGTCTTGGTGCATCAGGCAACTTAATAAGACTAAGAGTGGCAGAGAAGGTACCAACTTGCTTTAGCAAAAATTGTTTCCTTACCTGGGGTTCCTATACCACTGAAATTACAGGTCTAATCCCTATCCATACTTAATAATAATAAGATATTTTTTTAAAAGGTTGACATTTACATAGTATTTCAAAGTTTACAAAGTATTTTACATTCATTATCTCAAATGGATCTACCAACAATCCTGTTAGATAGCTGCTATTACATGGAATAAAAGAATTGCCTTGCTGTAACATAGGCCCAGTTAAAGTTAGGTAACATCCATTTATAATGGACATAATTAGCAAAGTCGTATGACTTCCTCCAGTGCTGTTCAGCAGCATGTAAATAGGAGTTACTGACAAGTCAAAGCAGCAAAGGATTTGAGGGGATAGCGAAGAGCTGAAATGGTTAGCTTAGAGTCAAGATTGGAGAGAAGGAAATGAAGTCAGAGGAGTGATAATAGCCTGAAAAAGTACTAAGGGGTAGAGGACTGGCGGTCTCAATGAGGGTGAAAAATGGAGTTAGGTAGGATAAAGCAGAGAAAAAGATGGAAATGATAAGGTCAAATAGAGAAATGCCAGATCTTTTACTTAAGAAAGTAGTACATGAGATCTGGTATGTGACCACCTGTATGTGTGGCTGAGGTGGTTAATAAAGGAGCTTATGGGATGTAGGAGAGCTGAGAAACTGGGAGAAAGTTTGAGGGCACATCAACATGGTGATTGAAACTTCCTACTATAAACAAAAGAATAGGGAAGGAGAGGAACATAGTGAATTTCTAGGGGTTAGTATACATTAGCCACCATAATTTAGACTGGGTGGGAACTTTGCATATTGTAAACTTCAAAGAAGGACAGGTAGTGCAGAAAGAGTCTGAAGTAGCAGTGGGAGCAACAAATACTGACACCTCATCCAGGACCAGTGCATGGAGGATATGGGTATAGTTGGTAGTGGAGAGGTAGACCAGGGACACAGGCCAAAGACCTAGTGCCATCAAGAGGAAGCCAGGTCTTGGGGAGGGCTTGTACATAAAATGAGTATTACAGAAAAAGGTCGAGAATGAGGGGATATTTGCTCACTATAGGAAAGGAGTTCCAGAGGATAAAGTGGGAAAAGTGGGCAGAATTAAAATGGGACATGGGTGGGGTAAAGATAAAGATGGAGATGAGAAAAGAGAAGGTCCGTATTCTCCTATACATATGGTGATTAATATAGTGATAGAGAAAATGGTGGTGGGAAATTGTTAGCCATAGGGATAACAGTGGGTGGCTGATGAAAAATAAAGCTCAAAGTCTTCAAGAGGTGTTGCTGCTAGCCTTGGCCAGGGGTATAGGATCTTAGTCACTCTCACTTGAGGGAGGTGTGGTTTTGAGTGAGTGAGCATTGTTGTAGCTGGATCTTCAGCTGAGCAAAAGGTTCTGGGCCTGCTGCTACTGCTCCTTCCTCTCTGGGGGTGGGGGGTTTGTGGGAAAAAGAGACAGTGAGAGCGGCTAGGTGCTACTGAAATAATTAGTGCAGAGGGGAGTAAGGCTAGGTCTGGGTCTTGGGAAGGCCCCACACTGTGCTGTTGTTATTTAAAAATTTTCTCCTAATATTTTTGTGAGGTACGGCAATTATCACCCTCATTTTAGAGAATGAGTAAGACTACCCAGCATATTTATCCAAAGTCACCAAGTAAATTAGTGGCAGTCATGATTTTTGCGGAACAGAGCAAGTATAATTAAGGAATATATTATATTCGATAACTCTTCTCATTCAATCTTCTCTCCAAAACTTAAACTATGCATTCCAGAAAAAAGGATGTCTGTATCAGAAAAGCCAAACATAGGCATATTTCATCTTGAACATAATTTATGCACTATCCTTCCAAACTTAATCCAGACCCCTGGCCAGCTTTTAGAATAAAGTCAAATACAAGATAGCAGAGGAAAGCTGTCACCACCACAGCCAACCCAATAGTGAAAAGAAGTAACCCCTCAAATCACATATTTTTACATTTCAAAGGGAATTTGTAAGAATTCGATCTCTTTTATTTTGTCTTAGCTAGTCATTAAGTGCCTCCATTTAATATTTAGCCTAAGTAATGGTTCTTTACTGTGATGTAGTGGGAGCAACACCTACCCCTTTTCCCCATGTAAATTCAGTGGAGATATGACTTGGTCAAGCTATTCTGGAAAGCAGTTTAGAACTAAACTGGGCATACCCATTCAGAAAGAAGAAAAAGATCTATATGTTAAAAAAAATTATAACAAGTCTTTTTGTAGTAGAAAAGAACTTGAAACTAAGTGAGGGGGGGTTATCAATTGGCGAATGCTAAACAAATTGTGGTATCTGAATGTAAAGGAATGCTACTGTGTCATAAGAAATGTTGAAAGGTACAGTTTCAGTGAAATATGAGAAGACGTGCATGAACTGATGCTAAATGGAGTGAGCAGAACCAGGAGAACAATTTATATTACACCAACAATATTATAAAAAAGAACAATTGTGAAAAACTAAGAACTCTAAACAATGAAATAATCAACAGTGATTCCTAGGGATAGAAGATGAAGAATACTACCCACCTCTTGACAAAGAGGTGATGGACAAATATGCAGAATGAAACATATATTTGGACACAGTCAATATGAGATTTTTGTTTGTTTGCCCCTACTTATTTGCTGCAAGGGTTTTATTTTTCTTTTCTTTTTCCCTAATTGTGGGAAGGATCACTTGTTTAAGCGAGTAAAAAACCAGAATTTAAATTTTTTTTAAAAAAGTTTAACTTTCCTTTAAACTGGCTAGAATTCTCTATTTCTATTCTGATCATAGTAACAGCTGAAATTTATATAGTACTAAGAGTTACAAAGCTCTTTATGTATGTTCTCACATTTGATCATCATAATAATCATATGAGGTAGGTACTAAAAGTCCCATCTTATAGATAAGGAACAGATTCAAAGAGGTTAAATTACTCATCCATAGTTAAAGAACTATTAAATGTGAGAGAAGGATTTAATCCAGGTTTCCCCTGATGCCACACCCATGTTTAAAACCTTGATAGTATCAAACCTCTGACCCATTCTTCCACTGCCACCATCCTATTATAGTCCATCATTAGCACCTGCCTGGACTACCATAATATCCTAACACATTTTCACACCTTCACTCTTTTCCCTGCTCCATAATTTTTCTAACACATCTAATCATGTCACTCCTTTGCTCGAAACTCTTCAATGTCTCCCTACTGATCAATGAGTAAAGTTCAAACTAAAAGTGAATTATTCAGCAATCTAGGACTTGTCCTGAAACTTACCTGGTCTCCTTTGTACACTCTCACCTGATAAAAATCTTACCCATCCTTTAAATAACATGAAAAAAAGAACTCTCCCATGAAGCCCTTCCTGATTTGATTTCTCTTGATCAATTCAATAAGTTATTTAGGAGCAAGGGAACACAAGAGAGATTTGAGGTGAATGATGGGATTACAGTAAAAAAAAAAATGACCAAGAACAGAAACATAACAGAAAAATCTAAAAATCTTCACCAAAAGGAATTCTAGAGGATAACAACATACTGTAATCCTCTAATATGAGGTAAGGAAGAGAAAATTGTATCTTTAAAGCAATACTTCTGCATGATAAAATCAGGATAATTATAGTAAAAAGTGTTGTCATACTCAAATAACATTTTACAGGGTGATTTCTCAATTCAATTTCCACCTAGGTTAGAGTTCTAGATTTACCACTAACTAGGCTCTATAACTTTGGGATAATCAGAGCTTTCACTTTGGGCCTCAGTTTCCTCATCTATAAAATAAAAGAAACATGATTGCCAAGGTTACTGTCTAGTTCTAAAATTATATGAATCGTAATAATCTCTGAGCCATCAGATCATCAAATACAACAAAAATATTAAGTGATATAGATATGTCAACTATTGGGTCCACTAATCAACAAGCTTTTATTAAGCACACTACTACTGAAGCTGTAGAGACAAAAATTAAAACAATATTTGGTCTCATACAGCTCACATTCAAGAAAAATTGTACATGTATAAATATGTACAAAATGAATAAAAGATAATTTTTAGGGGGAGGGAGACATTAGTAGCTATGAGTATGGGTGTTGGGAAGGTGCAGATCTGAAAGGCTTCACATAGGAAGTGGCATTTAAATTGAGTTTTGAAGTAAAGTAGGGATTATAAGAGGTGGAAATGACAAGGGAGTATATCCTAGGTGTGGGATACATTGTACAAAGGTATGAAACGAGATACAGTATTATATATTAGTAACAGCAGAAGTCCAGCTTGGCAAAACTGCAAAGTGTGTGAAGGGAAGTAATGTATCATAAGACTACAAAGGTAAGCATTAACTAAATTATTTACAAAGTTTGTATTAGATCCTAGAGGTAATAAGAAACAACTAGAATCATTTGAGTAAGAGAGCAACACAGTTATATTACTTTAACAGCCAGGGGATGAGGGAATGGACAGGGGAGATATTTGAGACAAATACAAACATAGCAGAATTATTTTCATTGTGGAATTACATTCATTATTAGTTTTGAGAAAGAGTATTCAAAGACCCAAAATAAGAGGCCACCTGAAGAAAGAGTGCATAAGTTCTGAAGTAGAAAAGGTGTCTCCATTCACCAGAATAGCAGTCAGTGCTCAAGTAAATTTTCCTTTTTTCTATGTACATATAGTCAAGTCTCTGGAATACTGTCAAACTCAAGAGTCGTAATGAAAAGTTTCCAGGTATACAAAGGCTGTAGCTATTGTCATATGGAAGTTCTTGAGTGATATCAATGAGTTCTTATGGAAAGCAGACTGCAGGTAAAAGTCACGTGAAGATGGTCACATAATTCTACGACCTAGATGACATACAGCAGAAGAAACACTAAGAAAATGGATTAAAACTGTTATCTTCTGTTATATCTCAAATATCAAGTAGGTTTTCCTTTTAAACACAAATTACGAAAGATTTCTGAGTCTCCAAACTATTGCAGCATATCAGCATATTTAGTAGTATAGCAGAGAAAAATTGCTGCAACTACTTATGTGGTCATTCAACCTATGTAATACCTTTTGTAGACTCAAAGAACTCTATCAAACTAAGATAAACTACATAAAATATACTTGATTTTCTAATTGAATCAGCAGGAGAAAGCTAGTTTTCTAAGAAACTGAATCCTGGCCTTTTAGAAAGATTTTGAAGTCAGTCACATTTATTAAGCACCTTTGATGTGCCAAGCATTGTGATAACTGCTGGTGATACAAAGAAAGGTAAAAGGCAATCCCTCTCTGCTCTCAAGGAGCTCACAGTCTAATGGGAAAGACAACACACAAAAGAATATGTACAAACAAGATATATACAGGATAAACTGAAAATAATCAACAAATAGAAAGCACTATAGAAGGTGGGATTTTAGCTGGGACTTAAAAGAAGACAGGAAGTCAGCAGACAGAGATGAAGAGTGAGTGCATTCCAGGTATGGGAGGCAGCCAAGTGAAAATGTATACAGTAAAGAGGCACAGTGTCATGTTTGAGGAACAGCAAGGAGGCCAACATAACTAGATCACAGAGTACATGGTGAGCTGTGGTATACCCTACAGTATACCCATACACAAGAAGTATGGAAAAGTAGGGGGCAGGTTATGAATGGCTTTGAATGCCAGAGGATTTTATGTTTGATCCTAGAAATGATAGAGAGCCACTGAAGTTTATTTAGTAGAAGGAAGACATGGTTAGATCTGCCCACTAGGAAAATCACTTTGATAGTGGAGGATGGACTAGAATGGAGAGAGACTTGTGTCAGGGAGACCAACAAGCATGCTATTGCAATAGTCCAGGCAATGAAGTGATGGAGGTGATAAAGGTCTGCAACAGGGTAGTAACAGTGTCAGAGGAGAGAGGGGGAAATATTCGAGAGATGACACAAAGACAAAATCTTTGGTAACAGACTGGAGATAGGGGGTGACAAAGAAGAGTTGAGGGTAGCATCTATATTGTGGGCCTGAGTGACCGAGAGGATGGTGACACTCTCAACAATAATAGGCAACTTAGGAAGAGAGGAGGGTTTGGGGGAAAAGAGAATGAGTTTAGTTTGGGGCATTTTGAGTTTAAGACATCTACTGGACATCTAGCTCATGGGCAGTTGGAGATGTCAGACTGGAGATCACCAGACAGTTTAGGGCTGGGTAAGAAGATCTGACATTCATCAGCATAGACATGATAACAGAATCCATGGGAGCTGATATAGCACAGAGGGGAAAGAGAAGAGCATTAAGGAGAAGAAGGAGACTGACAGTATCAAAGACAATTAGATCTGGCAATTAGGAGACTGTTGTTATCTTGGGAGAGGAGAGAGTAGTTTTGGATGACTGATGAGTTTAAAAGCCACACTGAAAAGAATTAAGAAGAGAGCAAGGGAAGTGGAGGCTCCCAATCCATTTCCCCCGGCAACAAGGGCAGTAAGAGAGGATTAGCCACAGTTTCTCCTCCTTAATCTTTTGTTGATGCTGACTTGAACTTTGTTTCCTTTAAAACAGTGGATATCATACTCTAACTTATCCTATAATTTTGGTCATTGCTTTGTGCCTGCCTTGAGAAGGCTTTATGCAACAACCCCAATTCCCAGACAATATAGTTCCAGTTTGGAAAACTTTGTTCTAGGGAGAGCTATAACAATAAGAAGGATTGTGGAGAAGCTTTAAGGTAAGAACTAGATCTAAGTGTTCAGAGATTGGGCATCTAGCTTTGGTTTCCTAAATTTATGTCAATATCTTCCATTATGGCCCAAGTATTACTGTTAGCATGGCTTCCCAAAGATATCACTATATTAAAAACTAGTATTTGTCTCTTTGCTCTAGGAAAATCTTTCTTGAAGAAGGCTGAGGTTGGAAATATGTTCTTAAATTTTTGGCTGTCATAACAAGGAGACACTTGGAAACACAAGGAAAATATGAAAAATGAATCTCATCAGATTGGCTTTGAATATGTTCTGGGTTAAATGTAGAGTAGTTCAAGTTGAATATATTTCTAGGACTTAAAAATAAACAAACAAACAAAAAACCAAATATACTCTGGTCTCTATACCAGGGCTTCTTTACCTTTTTTGCATTATGAGCCCTTTTGGTCTTCTAGCAAAGATTATTCTCAGAATAATGTTTTTGAATGCATCAAACAAAATAGATGGGATTACAAGCAAAACTGATTACATTACACTGAAATATAATTATCAAAACATAAAAACAAATAAAAAAACCTAAGTTCATAGACTCTAGACTAAGAATCCCTGCTCCATTCTGTTAAACATTTAAGACAAATAATATGACAAAGTTTCAGAGATCCTTTGCCTTCTCAAGCTGCGGAGTCCACTAAGACTCCTCAGCCTATATACTAAACTTCCAACTATACTCTCTACCACTCTAACTACCATCCTCCTTCAGGCAATTTAACATAGAAACCCTTGTCTACACCCCCTCCCCTAACTCCCCTATCCGAGAAAATTAAAATGTAATAATGTGAAGGTTGGAAAATGTAATTTATTGTAAATATAAGAGAAATATTAATTACACTACAATGTATATACAACACACTCATCTAGGTTCAAAAAATACCATACCCAGCTCAAATGTCCAATTAGGAATTTACAACTACAGAAACTACACCATTTCCTTCACAAAATGATGAGTAATTGGTTTATATTAACACTGAGACTCACAAACCTTGATGTAAATGTTACTACTCACAGCTGAATTATTTAGAATTCAATAAATATTTTTTATTTACAAAGTAATTTCAAATCTTTATTGCTAGCATAGTTAGTACAGTTACTGATGAACAGTTCCCAAAGGAGCAATATTTTAGATAAGATAAAAATCTAGTGAGAGCTTAGAATGACGAATGAAAATAACCATCAAAAATATAATAGAAATAATAACTCTCTGTGTGTAAAGTGACACTACAATGTAATTCAATATTACTACACAAGAATAAACAATTTGTCACTGTGCAAGGAAAAACAATTACAATGACAATGACAATAGAATATAGTTGGTACTGAATTAGCTGGAGAAACATTTCAACAAATGTGAAAAGGGAAAAGAATGCTTCAGGCTGATAGCTTGGGAACCAATTCCACCAACAACTCTTCCTTTAATTCATTCTTTAAGTTACAAGTATAAGTTAGTACTTTTCACTTAAAACCACCAATTCAAGCACAAACATGTACCACAATAAACTCTTTAGGAGAAAGAAAAGGTGTTATACAAATTTAAAAGGCTCCTCTTAAGAGTATGAGATGGAGCATCCATTTTGCCTCAGCTGCAAGGATACATATCAGATAATAACAGCTGATATTTATATAAATGCTTTAAAGTGCTTACTATGTTGTTTCATTTAACCCTCACAACAACCCTGTGAGGTAGGTAGCATTATTACTTCCATTTTTTACAGATGAGGAAACTAAGGTCCACAGAGGTTAAGTGATTTGTCCAATGTCATACAGATCCTAAGTGGCAGAATGAGGATTAGAATAGATACCCTCTTTAGTGATTCTTTCCACCACCCCTCTTCACATCATAGTTTACCTTTTTTTAAAAACAAACCACTAGGTTGCCTACTAATATTTATTATGAGCTTACCTTTCAATGTTACAATATTTTTAATTTTCAAGGTTCTATGGATATTCACATGATGTTTGATCAAATCACTAAGACAACTAAATTAAAGATATTCCATGTTGGACAGAAATCTTTAAGGACAAACTGAAGGTAAAATTTAAAATATGCACATTAATTTTAACACATTTTTAGAGTAAACAAATGGTATAATGGGATGAAGAATATATCAAAGAAATCAATAATAAAGGAAAGATCTCAGTAACATAGTCACAAAGTTATATGTTCTGACAAAGTTATATATGAAAAATAAGATGGTTTTAAAAAATCTCATCTCCACACTGAAAAATTGGGTTTTGGCATTAAATATATCCCCCCAAAGTTAAGTTAACTTACCTTTGGTTTTTTGATCAGCAGCCTGGAAAAAAAAAACCAGAAATTCTTTAGGAATACCATATGTATGATCTATGAAGTTTATAATCAGATTTCTACTATTTCAGTAAGTTTTACCTATCTTTTAATTTACTGTAATTTTAACATTAAAAAAATCTTTTGGATTGTATGTATTTTATTCTAAGTGGGGGGAAAAAATCCAGAATTTTTCCCCTAATCTATATTTTTTAATTGTCTTAAAGATACGTATACTATTGATTTATATAAGTAGTTATCCTATTGAACTATATAAGTGGTTAAGATACAAATAAAAAAAATAACATCTTGTGAATTCATATACCATCAAATTCAAGTATAGGATCATAACTCTAGAGCTGGAGGGACATCAGACATTAATTGGTCCCTTTATTATACAGATGAAAGCACTGAGGCCCAGGGAGGTTAAGTGGAAAGACAGTATGAAGTAGTGAATAGAGACTAGACTTGAAGTCAGAAGACCTGTGTTCAAATACTATATATTCTATGCTTCAGATACTAGTTGAGTAACCCTAGTCAGGGCAGGTAGGTGGCACACTGGAATTAGTTCTGGGCCTGGAGTCAGGAAGACTCATTTTCCTGAGTTCAAACCTGGCCTCAGACATTTACTAGCTGCATGACCCTGGGCAAGTCACTTAACCCTGTTTGCCTCAGTTTCCTCATCTGGAAAATGAGTTGGAGAAGGAAATGGCAAACTACTCCAGCATTTTGCCAAAAACACCCCAAATGTGGTCACAAAGAGTAGGACATGACTAAGTAACAACTCTAGAAAATGTACTTAGCCTCTCTGTGCCTCAATTTCCTTATCTGTAAATTTAGGGAGGCTACTGTCTAAGGTCTAAATCTATGTACTTATCCAAGGTCACATGCAGTTACTAAGTATTAGAGTCAGGATCTGAACCCAGGTTTTCTGAATTCAAAGACAATGCTCTTTCCATCATATCATAGATATCTGATAGATTTTACCTATTCCTTGAAACATCAAGTATTCTGTAATGTAATTTGTACATGGGAATGTTGTAATATTTTGATAAACATAGCTTGTTTCTCTGATTAAGTTCATGCTCTTAAATGGTCTATTTGTCACTTTTTAGTCATATTTAGTTCTTGGTAAAGTGTAATTTTTAACTGGAAGGGTATGGGCATCTCATGACCACAAAGAAACCAAACTTGCTCAAGACATTTCTCTAGTTGGCTGAGAAAGACTTTTGCCATCCTGAACATACTACTGTGGTTTGAGAAGACTTCTAGGAATAAACACTTAGAACGCATACCTAGTTACCAAGCTATTAAGATCATAAATATTTAATCAACACATTATCACTCTAGCTAGAAACACCACCCTGGTCAGCACAAAAAGGAAAAAATAAAATAAAAGGAGACATGGTACTGTAATGGCTATGATAATGCTAATGAGACACTTAATTTACCAATACATTGAATTCAAGACAATAACTGTAGCCAAACCTTTTTCTGAGCACTTTCCTTCTTTTTCTTTTCTTCCTGTTTTTTCTTTTTCTTTTCTTCCATCAAATGTTCCTCTTCTTATGTTTCTTGTTCTTTCTCCCTATTAAAAATTAAACATAAATTTTGTTTCAATTCAGAAAGTTAAGACATTGTTTTAGCAAGTGAGAGAACTACAAATTATGATATTTTTTGTAAGCAATCAATAAGTGGCTAGGAAATGAATACTTTTAAAATGTAGAGTATTAAGGCTCTTTTAAATAATATTTTCCAAAATGAAATCCCACCTAACCTAACTAGCAAACCCAGTAATTGCTAATAATAAGAGTAACAGTTCACAGTTATATAACACTCTAAAGTTTGCAGCTCATTTTACATGTTATTTCATTTACTTCTCAAAGACTTCAGTGACAGGAAAAAGAATGGGTATATTTTTTGTCCAGCTCTACTAATCCTTTTGTCTCACAATTTCATTTTAAAATAAGGATAAGAGGGGCAGCTAGGTGGCGCAGTGAGTAGAGCACCAGCCCTCGGGTCACGAGGACCTGAGTTCAAATCTGAGCTCAGACACTTGACACACTTACTAGCTGTGTGAACTTGGGCAAGTCACTTAACCCCAATTGCCTTGCTTTCCCCCCTCAAAAAAAAATAAGGATAAGAGAGTATTTAACAAGGGTTAGTGGTCAGAACAATGAGAAATATGAGTTTTGATCCCAGTACTTACTGGTTTAGCAAATGATCTAACCATAAAAATATTTTAATAGTTATGGCAGCTGTAAAATGAGAGGAAAGTCATGGTGCTATAGTGTTATTATGACAACAGGAGAGGAAAAGCAGCACAACAGGGGCCTATTTCAGAGGTGAATGAGGAAGATGGCTCCTTAAACCAAACTTTTCATTAAGTTAAATTAAATTAATTAAAATCCACTCAGTTTAGCTCTATTTAAATTCCTTCAGACAAAAGTTCTTCACTTTGTGAACCTCATTTGGTACATTTCATGCTCATTTCTTAGGTCTCCAAGCTAAACTAGGTGGGCCAAAGAAGCATGTGTGTCAGGGGGCTGGAGACAAATCAAGTCACTGATTAGTCATGTGAACCATGGCTATTCCCTAAGGGTCAATTTTCTCACCGATTTATTGGGAAACCAACTACTTTTCCTGCTTACCTCACAGAATTTTAAGCTTCAGATAATGTCTGTGAAATAACTCTGAAAAACTTAAGGGGCTATACAAATCTAAAATTTTACTATTATTATTTTTCGCATGTTTTTATATTTATAGTATTCTTTTCATCTTTTCTTTTTTTTGGACCAGGTTCAGATAGAACGAGTACTAAGATAAGTATTTAGGGTTCAATGGCCTATTTCTACACAAGTAGATAAAATAAGTCCTTTTTTAAAAAGGTGAGTAAGTATCAATATGTAAGTTTATCTTTTAGGCTTACTGAGAGTAACTTCAGCACAACTTCACCAGCAGACAAGACATCAGGAATCTTGTCCCCATGTGATTTTAATCTTTTGGCCAGGTCTTTACACTTTGAAAGTTTTTATTTCCCCTCTAGCTTGAGGTATATAGTATGCTTGCTGATCTCCGTGGGATGTTCTGAGGTCTCTATTTGTAGTGTGAGCTATCTGCCGTCCATGAAAGACAGCGAACTTTTGGTAGTCTAAGTTACCAGGTAGTACCTTGGGAGGTTATTTATTTAGTAGGTGCTAAATTTATAAACAACCTCTGGCAATGTGTTTGTTCCAATTCTTCACTTTTTCCTTTATAATTTAAAATTATCACTAAATCAAAGCTCCTTAAAGATAAGGTTCTTATGAAGTTTCTAGTAACCTGGTCCTATGCTATCAAAATAAGTCCTTATGTGGCATCTAGGTGGTACAGTGGATAGAACACCAGCTCTGGAGTCAGGAGGACCAGAGCTCAAATCCAGCCTCAGACACTTGACACTTACTAGCTGTGTGACCCTGGGCAAGTCACTTAACCCTGATTGCCTCACCAAAAAAATAAAAAATAAGCCCTTATGTTTCCAGAAACAAATTTGTATTACTCAGCCATGGCAAAGCTTCTTTGTAGATACGTTAGCTGCATCAATGTGAACGTTGCCCACAAGGGCAACTCTTGGATCATAGTTGTTTTGTAGGCTCTATCTAGAAGAAAGCAACTTTTGATTATATGGGAAAAATCTAATGGCATGTATCTGTTATCAGCCCTTACTATTGTTTGGTGTATTGATGTCTACTTATTCCAAAAGTATTTCTGTAAGTTTTTAAACTGCTTATTGTGTACTCTAAGAATGTCTATCAATCCTCTTCCTTCTTTTTAGCACAGAAGTGTTAATCTTTATATATTTGCCTTAAGGTGGTAGGTACTGTGCTTGATAATATTGTAAAGGTTTTATTAGGATGTTTTCAATATTTGTTAGTCTATTTTGTAATTCCAAATGTGTATGTTAAGACTGGTATTGCACATATGTTAAATGCTTTAAGTGATGATGAGGATGATAATGAAAGGAAAGAACAGAGGTAAGGAACGGAACCCAGATGTACTCAAGTAGACGGGCATGTAGTGCTGCTTAGGAAAACTAAATAAGGAGGCAAGTAACCTATGGGAGGAGAAAGTGTCTAATTTCCTAAGGTCAGAGACCAAAGAATCTTAGCCTTGGAAGGAATCTTCAATGATCATCTAAAAGATCTTAACTTTTTTTTGTGTCATGTACCCCTGGCAGTCTGATGAAGCCTATGGACTTCTCAGAATAATGTTTCTAAATGCATAAAACACAAAGGATTACAAAAGAAAACCAAAGATTAGTGAAAACAAATTTTCATGGTCCCCCTGAAGTCCAACCATGGGATCCCAGGTTAAGAACTCCTTATCTAGTCCCATCTTCCAATCCACATGGGTATCCCTTTTATGATACCCTTAGCAGAAAGCATCTATTTCTGCCCAAACACTTCCAGTGACAGGGAAATTTGCTATCTATCAAGGTAGCCTGCTACACTCTTGGACACCCTTCCATGGCAATAACAGATTGACAAGGGGTCTACAAACTGAAAAAGAAATGAAACAGAAAAAGGAGAGCTGAAGAGACTGTTCAATGTTTTATATTCATAAATGACTAACATGGGTCTATATTATTGCTAAAAACTGCATACAGATTATACCCTGAAATCCCTAGAGTAATCCAATCCAATCTGAACAAGAATTTATTAAATACCTATTATGTAGAATTTATTGTGCTAGTTGCTAAAGATAAAAAAGTTATTGTCTTCAAGAAGCTTATAGTTTTAAGAGGTTCCAGAATACAACACAGAATTACATCTTACATGGGGGGCTGGTTCTACAGTCAGCAAATAATACAAAAATTGTGTGTTTAAAATAATCCTCTCTCTATAGCAGGTCTCCAAAGTGATAAGCATCTGTCATATTACATATAGCTAGAGTAACTCAGCAAGCTAAATCTGTAACTTTAGGAAAAGGACTGGCTCAAAAGGCTGGGGTAGAAAAATATGCACGTTTATTAATGGTTCAACTGCTTCAGAAAGTTTATGTTCACTCTTCACAAATTACCTGAAAATTTCCTTAATGCTCTTTGTTTTCCTAAGTATACTGATCTATACTCAGCAGTTACTTTGCAAACTAAAGAGAATAAATTATTAATCAGTAATCAAATACAAGGAAAAAACCCTCAATCAGACCGAATTACCGAAACCCTACAACCCTCTCACCCCAGAAGCACTCACATTAAAAAAAAAAAATGACATGAACATGTAATGACAATTAGGCTAGCAGTTACAGTACGAGTGTAAGACACAACAAGACGAGCAACAAGAGCTGCCAGCACAGATTCTTTGATCTGCTTTTCTAAGGAAAGCAACTTTAAGGGGTTAACAATCTCACTTTAATCACACATACATATATAATTCACTTAGTTCATAGGGAAAAAGCCAACACCCTGAACTTCAGAGCAAATACAAATAGAAATTACAAACAGAAAATATCAACAGATCAAATCACACAACTCAACAGACAGGCTTTGTCTAATCAAGACATGACATAAATAGTTACCAAAAAGAGAAGCACCAACATCTGGGTTTTCTTCAAAGCTGGGGGGCTCCAGCAGCTACCCAGTCTCCACACCAACACTCTTCCAGTGAGTGAGAGCCCCAAATAAAATGCTAACCTCTGAATTTATATATCCTTCCTAGGGCCCAAAGGTTTCACACCTAATCAGCAAAAGGGTGTAGGCCTGGGGCTTTGCACCTAGTAAGACTTAATCAAAGGCACTTGATTACTTTAGCATTCCAAAAGAGAAAACAGTAAAAAAAAAAAAAAAAAAAAAAAAAAAAAAAAAAAAAAAAAAGGCCCACCTCAATTACTATTACAGACTGAATAGTATTAAAAAAAAAAAAGTCCAAATAGTATGGAGGTAGGAGGTGAAAGAACATGCTTGAACCCCAATGGTTTGTAATGGTTGATCTTCAGAATTTCAATGCCAAACACTGAATTCTATAAGCAGTTAGGAGAAGGGCCACCAGATCTGAAGAAACCTTGGTATGAATAACTGAAGACTATTCCTAGCCACACACACACAAAAAATCAGAGAAGAAAATAAAACAGATTAATTCAAAAAGCAAAGGAACTCAAGACCCAAACCAAAATATCATATCCTGCAAAACTGAGCTTAAAAATCAATATGGAAAAAAAAACCCAGAACATTCAACAAAAGGCATTTAAAGCCTTCCTACCAAAAACAAAAATCAATGAAGAGAAGTAATTCAGCTTGCAAAAACTTCAAACAAAAGAAATACAAGAAAGGTAGACGAGTACAGCTATCAAGAAAAGGTGAGAGGCAGCATGGCATGGAAATAGATGTCCTTAAAATCAAAAGACCTGAGCTCAAGTCAATGGCCGTTATCATATGGGGCAAGTGATTTAACCCTTCAGCGTTCCACGTAATTTTATAGGACCACAATTTGTAAAAAGATGCCTATCTGCATTGATAGAGGAAATTCCTTACTTAGAAATTCCCTACACTAATGAAATCAGGTACTCTATAAAGTTTTCCCCCCGTGGCTTTCAGAGAGAAACTGAAAGCAAGGCAGAGAAGGGGAAATATAGAGGGGAAAGGGGAAGGAGGGAGAGAAAAAAGAGCATCAAGGGGGTAAGGGTGCTAAAGTTTTAAAGTGATCTTTTATGGAGGAGATACTGGGAAACTGTTTAAGTGAGGAAAAAGGAGGCAAGAAAAAGATGGAGTTGTGCTCCTGCCAAGGTTGGAGGTAAGCAACTAAAAGACAGTAATTTCTTCTGGTTCTAAATAAGTGTTCCAGAAAATGGGAGGGTAGAGCAAGAGCAATAGAAGAGAGGGAATGGACCACAGGACAATGGAAGGAAAGTCTTGCTCTAGAAAGAAAAGTGAAAGACTGCTATCAAAAAACATTTTCAAAATGAGAGGGGAGGCTTCATTTTTACACTATCAGGATGAATTTTTACCAGGAATGCAGGGCTGGTTCAATATTGAGGAAACTATAAATATTATCAGCCATGTCAACAATAAAAATGACAAAAATTATATGATTATCTCAGTAAATGCAGAAAACACTTTTGAAAAAATACAGCACCCATTAATATTAAAAACACTAAAATGTATGGGAATAAATGGAACTTTTCTTAAAATGTTAAATCAAAAGCAATCATCTGTAATGAGTATAAGCCAGAAGCCTTTCAAATAAGATCAAAGGTGAAGCAAGGAGTCCATCATCACCATCATTATTCAATGCTGTACTAGGAATGCTAGTTATAGCAATGACAGAAGGAAAAGAAATTGAAAATACTTGAAAAAGCACTGAAAAAGCATAGGCAACAAACAAGGAAACAAAACTATCACTTTTTGCAGATAACATGGTGGTATACTTAGAGAACCCTAGGGAGTCAACTAAAAAACTAGCTAAAACAATTAACAACTTTAGCAAAGTTGCAGGATATAAAATAAACCCAGACAAATCACCAGCATTTCTGTATATTATCAACAAAGCCTGGCGGGAAAAGATAGAAAGAGAAATTCCATTTAAAATAACTGTAGACAGTATAAAATACTTGACTGTTCGTTTGACAAAACACAATTATACAACATTTTTCACACAAATAAAGACAGATCTAAACAAATGGAGGTTAATTGCTCATGGGTAGGCTGAGCCAATATAATAAAAATGACAACTCTAACTAAATTAATTTACTTGTTCAGTATCATACCAATCAATTTACCAAAGAATTACTTTGTAGAGCTAGAAAAAAGAATAACAAAGAATTATCTGGATATCTTATACCATTTACCAAGATAAGATCAAAATAGATACATACACAAGAAAATCAGAAGAACATGGAACATATTACCTATTAGACTTATATGCATAATAGAACAATTTATGAATAAATATGAGACAGAGAGCATTGTGAGGTGTAAAATAGACAATTTCTTTTACATTAATTTTAAAAAGTTTTTGTACAAATAAAACAAGTGTAGCCAAGATTAGGAGAAAAACAAAATTGGGAGAAAATTTTTATAAACAGTTTCTCAGATAAAGGTCTCATATCTCAAATATATGAAGAACTCTTGTCAAATCTGTAAGAAGACAAGTCATTTCCCAATTGATAAATGCTCAAAGGATATGAACAGGCAATTTTTCAATGAAGAAATCAAAACTACAATCATATGAAAAAAGCTCTAAATCACTATTGATTAGGGAAATGCAAATTAAAACAACTTTGAGATATCATCTTATTTCTATCTAAATTGCTCAAAATTATAGAAGGGGGAAGCAACAAATGCTGGAAGAGACATGGAGCAGAACCAAGAGAATATTATATACAGTAACAGCAATACTGTCCAAAGAACAACTCTGAACACCTACGTCATTTCCAAGTATTATAAATACTCAAATCAACCACAAAGGACCTATGAAGGAAGATGCTACCCACCTCCAGAGAAAAAAATAACAAACAGAAGTATGTATAGTATGGTTTTACATACACATACATACACACATAAATATACACACGCACATATTTGTGTCTAATGGTAGTTTTCTCTAAGGTGGGATGGGGAGGGAAGGAGGGAGAAAAAAGTGCAGAGCAGAAAACTTAGAAAGAATCACAGAAAAAGCAGGGTAGCTTTGAAAATGATGTGTAGTATTACATAGTTTTTTTAAAAAATGAGTATATAATGTGAAATGGAAATTCATGGTTTTATATTGAATCTCCTATTTATGTTGTGCAGTATACAAGGAAATGTTCTCTCTCTTTTTGTCTTTTTGTATTTAAATTAAAAATGAATAATTTTTTTTTAATTCATCTGGAGGAACAGAAGGCCAAGCCTATCAAGACAATTAATGAAAAAAATGTGAAGGAAAGAAGTCCAACAGTATCAGATTTCAAACTATATTACAAAGTGTTAATCATCAAAACACTGGATAAGAAATGGAGTGTTTGATCAATGGAACAGAGTAGGTATACAATATACTTGAGGCCTGGGAGAGGGAGCCTGGCCCTGCAACAAAGTCCCAAATGATGGCATGAGGCTGACCTGAGTAGACAGAAGACATAACACTATAAAAAAAAGGATGAGTTAAGAGACATCCAAGAGGTAAACCCAGGAGGAGAATAAGTAACACTGCAACAACTGCAAAAATACCTACAATTTTTAAGTTGCTTAGCTACAAGGTCTTCAAGTGATTAAAAAGAAATCATAAGTGAAATAAGAGGTATGGATAAAAGAAATGGAAGAAGAATAGAATAAAACATGGAGAACCTCACCCAAGCAGCAGACTCCCTGAAAAAAGATAGATTAAATGTAACTCAATGACTCTATAACATAAATAGAAAAATTAAAGGAAAATAAAAATGTTGAAAAGCGAAGAAAACAAAGTACTATCAATCAACAAACCAATAAGCATTTATTAGGCATAAAACCAGAGCTGTCTGCATGTGGCCCGCAGTGGGATTTATGCAGCCTGCCTAGAAGCATAGAAATTTACATAAATGCTTTAGTAAACAGAGCCAAGCTACCACAGACCTCTCACTAAAATGGCAAATCAAAATATATCGTCTATTGTTTCAGTAAAAACCTAAGGCTGGACAGCCTTGGCATAAACAACACAACTGGAAAACAGGTTAAGTGGAGAAAATTTAAGTATCGGTGCACTTTCTGAAAATTAGGACCAAACCAAAAAACTGGGTATTATATTTCAAAAATTATAAAATTAAAGTGAAAATACAAAGAACACACCAGTCACTTCTTGAAAGAAACCCTCCCAATAACGACATAAAATCCAAAGGCTTCAAATCAAAGGGAAAAAAATTGCCTTCAACCAGAAAGAAATTAATAGCACCAGGAAGTAACAGAATCATACAAAAATTGACAGCAACTACTATAAGGAGAGAAAGCTTGGAAAATACTAAAAAAAACAAACAAAAAAACAACAACGGGCAAGAATTAATAAAATTCTACAGCAGGAAAAAAAAGGACATTTACTGATAAAAAGTCTACAATTTAAGTAAAAAGACTGAAAAGCAAATTATAGTATTTAATGTGACAGAACATATAACCAACCAAGATGCCAAAAGATTAACAATGAAACATACTACCCACTTCCTGATGCAGAGATGAAGGACTCAGAATGTGGAATATTTGACACGGCCAATGTAGAAATTTGTTTTAATAGACTCTATATGTTTGTAATAGAAGGAAAAAAAGGACTCACAGAGAGCTAAAATAAAGGCGTGAAATGAACAGGGAGTTGAAGGGAAACAGCCATATTAAAAAAATATTCTAAATCAGTAGTAATTACAGAAAAGCAAATTAAAACAATTCTGAGGTTCTAGTTCATAGAAGTGTGTGTGTATAAATATGCATATATATATGTGTTAGATAAGCAAAGTTGACAAAAAAGGAAAATTACAAGTATTGTGCAAAAAAAAGTACTTTGATGCACTGTTGGTAGAACTGTAAAGTGACTTAGCTATTCTGAAAAAGCAATTTTAAATTATGCCCCCAAAGCTATTAAACTATGAATACCCTTTGACCCAGCAATACTAATACCATTAGGTCTGTCTAATCTCCAAAAAGGACAAAAGAAGGAACACACACACATGTATGTATGTATTATGTATGTATGCATCTGTATTTATAGCAGCTATTTTTGTGGTGGCAAAGATTTGGAATTTGAGGGGGTTCTCACCATTTGGAGAATGGATGAACAAGTTATGGTGTATGAAGATGATGGAATACTATTGTGCTCTAAGAAACAGAGATGGTTTCAGAGAAACCTGAGAAGACCTGTAGGAATTGATACAAGACTTGTAGGAATTGATACAAGGTGTAGTGAACAGAATCAGGAGAGAAAATGATACAGAGTGCAGTGAACAGAATCAGGAAAACAATCTATACAATTTTAACAATAATGTAAAGATAATCAACTTTGAAAATCTTAGGAATTCTGATCAACACAGTGGCCAACCACAATTACGGAGAATTCATAATGAAACAGGCTAACTCACCTCCTGATATATATAGGTGATTAGATTGAAACAAGTATTTTTTGGACATAGTTAATGCGTGCATTTGTTTTCCTTGACTACATATGTAATTTGTATATTAGCAAAAATAACAAAAAAGCAAAATTGTTCAAGAAGATGCATGGACAGATACACTAGTGCATTATTGGTAGAGCCCTGCAGTGATCCAGACATTCTTGAAACAATTTGGAACTACACTTGAAAAATCACTAAACTGTGTTTACCCTTTGACCCAATGATACCACTATTAAGCCTAGCCTCCCTTGAAAGATATCAAAGAAAAGGCCCATGTGTACAAACATATTTATAGCAGTTCTTTATATATTGGCAAAGAACTAGAAACTAATGAGTGTCCATCAGTGGGGAAATGGCTGAACAAACTGTGGTCTATGAATGTGATACAACATATATGTTCCTGAAGAGATTAAAGAAACTGAGACAAATACTTATACCTAATGTTGAAATAAAGTAAATAGAGGCAGCTAGGCGGCACAGGGAATAGAGCACCGGCCCTGGAGTCAGGAGGACCTGAGTTCAAATCCGACCTCAGACACTTGACACATGTACTAGCTGTGTGACCTTGGGCAAGTCACTTAACCCCAATTGCCCTGCCCAAAAAAACCCAACAAACAAACAAAAAAGAAATAAAGTAAATGTTATGCATTTTGGAACCAAATGTATTAATTAAAATTCTAATAGGTCTGTTTAGATACAGAATTTTTTTTTAAAGTCAGTTTCCTCATTCCTTGGGAAATCTCTCACCCAAGACATTTTCCATTTTAAATTTATGGGGTTGGAGAACAAGGCAAAATTTCAGTCAAAATTAAACAAGTATATAAAATTTAGGTTATAGAGTTTACAATTCAGTCAGTCAAAAAGCACTTTAAGCACTGGGGATACAAAGAAAGGCAAAAAACAATTTTTGCTCTCCAGGAGCCCAGAATCTAGTGAGGGAGACAGTATGTAACAGCTATGTACAAGGAGCAACTGCAATTTCCTTCTCCAGTGATTAAGGCAAACAGAGGTTACATGACTTTCACAGGGCTACATACAGGTAGTGTCTGAGACTGGATGTGAACTTAGTGTACTTAGGTCTTCCTGATTCTCTCTTGTCCAGGAAGCTGTAGAAGGACAGTAAAACCTAGGTAAAATGGTACTGGCAGACTAAATCAGGTCAGGGGTAACCAATAGGCCTCAAACCTGTCAGTGAATTAAGGGAATGCTTTCCCCAAGAATATGAAGACTTTCCCTAGCAGAATGGACAGATGAGAACAATTTATTCCAATGGCCATGAAGGCAGCTGAGGCAGGTGCTGTGGAGAGGTTGCTCAGACATCAAAAATGCCAAAGTCATCCAATGCCTCCTAGGCCATTACCAGTCATCTTGACTTTTTGTCATGCCCCCAGACTTGAATAACCCTAGAAGAAAGAGGCTAATGACTCTGTCCAACTCTGCCTTACTTAAATCCAACTCACGGCAAGTCAAGATAATGCCCCATAATGTCATTGGTCCTCCAAAGGATGAACCAACAACAAAGAAGATTTATACAGGGTAAATTGCAAATAACCTGAGGAAAGGCCCCAAGATTCATCAAACTGAACAATAGTAACTGAAATTTTAACACACCCTGAAGAATCATTTTCATCAATCTATTTAATCTAGTTAAGGGTAGAGAAAGAGGTACTGCTTTTAATTGGATCCGTCCAAAGTGTTCCTACCCTTGCCAGATAACCACTCTAATTCTATCATCAGGGACACCTGAATTCCTCTCTCAACTCTTAGTTTTCCATACCAGGCACTGATTTCTTGGAATTTGATTAAGTATTGTTCAGTTTTATTTCCTTTTGATGAGTTCAAAGGAATTTCGGCCTGAAATAAAGCTATTTTGAAATATTTTCCTTAAGAGGGAATGGGGACTTTATTATGCTTCCACAATACAAAGATATTCAAAGCAGTACTTTTGTTAACACATTGTTTTCTTCACTTAGCTTCTGTATCTCCTTTTCCATTTGATTAATTTTACTTTTTAAGGAGTCATTCTCTCCAAATATATTCTGAACCTCCTTAACCATTTCACCAATTTTACTTTTTAAAGATTTTTTCTCTTCTTTTACCCCTCTAATTTGGTTTTTAAAATCCAAATTTGAGCTCTTCCAGGAATGCTTTCTGGGCTGGAGACCAGCTCACATTCCCTTTTGAGGTATAGTCTCAATGCTATTCTCTTCTGAATGGGTATTTTGATCTTCCCTACCTCCATAACAGGAATCAATAGTCTTTGGTCTTCTGGTTTGTTTTTTCATGGTGTTTGTTCCCCTCCACCCCCTTCCCAGCTTCTAAAGTGGATCTCTGCTTCTGGAGCTCACTGGCTTTGTGTGCTATGGCCTCTAGTGTCTTGAGGTGTGGAGGAGGGATGGTCTGGCTGCTGGAAGTCTCCTCTTCCTCTAGGCCTGCCCTACAGCTTAGGTGGTCTCAGCAGCTGTCTTTGCTGGTGTCTGCCACTTCCCCTGGCTGTGCAGAGGCACATCTGGAGTCCTGGTGTTGATGATTGCTGGCTCCACCCCCCCTGGGTCTCAGGAATTCCCGCTGTTCTGCTGAGGTGGGGCCTGCTGGGACACCTCTATTCCTGTACTAGTCTCCTTCCACCACCACAGGAAGGGCCCTCTCCCCAAATGGTCTAGCTATAAGGCTACTGAAGCCCCATTTCTGGCTCCTCTATTTCAGGGTTTCTCCTGAAGGAGTATTATCTGGGAGAGGAAGGGAGGGATGAGAGCCATTTTACCTGGTCCACATGGCTCCTGGAAGTTCAAGAAAGCAAGTTTCAAACTGCATTGGTAACTAAGGTGGAGCCAATGAAGGGAGGTCTGATTATATCTATGCTCCCAAGTAGGCTCAAAACCCCTAGCTACTAGGTGCTAAGTCAATATGGGTGTGAAGTCTCCAGGGTCCTAAGGGGAGTTGTTAAAACCAGAGCCAATAGTAAGAGCTTAAGTTCTGGTCCCTCAGATGACATTTGATGATGGCTAAAGAGTGCATAAAAAGGGAAGACAAAGCTGTTTGCTTAGGGCTCTCACTCTTGGTGGTGTGCTGATGTGGAGACTCTGGGCAGCTATAGTTAAGAGCCTTCCAGCTGAACTCAGATGTTGATGCTTTTTGGTAACTATGAATTGTATTTGGTCTGTCTGTAAATTGTTTGTATTTGCTCTGAAGTTCAGTGTGCTGGCTTTTCCCCCTGAACTAAGTGAATGATATGTGTATGCTGGATTAAAGTAAGATTATTAACCTCTTAACATTGCTTTCCTTAGTAAAGCAGATCAAAAGAACCTGGGCTTGCAGCATTCTGTGTGCTGGTTGTTGTTGGTTTTACACAGCCACAGCAGCTGCTAGCCCAATTGTTGAAACAAATGGCCTAGTCATGGGCAGGATCTGCATTTTAAAAGAAAATTATGGCATTCTGGGATACTGGGGAGGTTGAATGTTTCCCAGTTTTTAGATTTCTCTTTGTACTTGGGGTGGCTATGGTTCTACTGAGCCCCAGGAGCAACAAAGGCCTAAAGGAAAACACGGCCCGGTAGAAGTGGGAGATAATCCCTCCTTCCCTCTCCCCACCTACTAGCACTCTGGAAAAAAAAAAAAAAAACAGACCAAAGCAAAGGCTGTGGGAGAAAAAGCCCAGGAATGGGGGAGGGTTGGATGGCTGGAGCAAGGGCTTGAGCTTATAAGCCTGGCTCCAAAGGATTGTGCTGAAAGGGTGAATGTTTTGAGACTATATTATGTAAGGAGTTTTGGAACAGGAGCAGAGAACTGCCTTTGTACAGACTTGAAAGAAAAATTAGAGAATGGCCTTCATGCAGATCTGGCAGGAGCGGCTGGTGAGGAGAAAGAAGCAGTGGAAGCAGCAGCAGCAGAAGCAGACAGTGGCTGCCAACATACTGACCTAGACAGAGCAGAAGACTGCCTACATGAGAACTTTGGAAAGGTGAGAGTGGTGAGCTGCCCTCCAGCTGACTTTGGTGAGGTGAATACAAAGGTGGGGAACTACCCACATTGGGATTCCGGCAGACAACGGCCAGCTGGAGTTGAAAGACTGGGAACCCAGGGGCTTGGAATTCAGCCCCGGGGCAAGATGGAAACTTTGCAGCAAGGAGATAAGTGTGCCTTTTTTGCAGCATTCCCCTGTTTAGGACCCAGGAGGGAGGGGTGGATTTATTTATGGTGGGGTGGGGGAAGTGCCTTGGAACCCCAAGGACTCCACCCTGTTGGCTTTATTGCCCAGGCACCCCTCAGGTCTTGGAACAGCATGGAGAGGACAGACCCCCAACAGAACTTTGTTTGCACTTTTCTTTGAGTTGGGACTTTGGGTACCAAGAGGAAGCCTGCAACTGCAGTGTGGGGAGGAGGAGACATCCCCAAGAGAACTTTATTTGGATGTTTTTGTTCTCACTGGGACATTGCTAATTAAAGCATGCCCTTGCCTGAGGGTATTGGGAGGAAACTTGCAAGGCAGTGTGGGAAGAAAGACCCACCCTCAAGAAGTACTTTATTTGGACACTCTATATTAGCAAAAGAGATTAATTTGCTTTGACCTAGCGGTTGACCTTTGAATTGTAAACAAGTATTTGGGAATGGCACTGAATGATATGTTTTGTTTCATGGTGAATGATATGTTTTAGTTTCTTGCTTGATTGGATCACAATGTATAATGCTTCTATTTGTTCTAGGATCCATGGCCATTTAATTTAGATTTTTGTTAGGCCATGGAAAGTGGAAGGGGTGGAGTGTATTGGGAATCAAGATGGGCTCTTAGCACTTATTCAACCAAGTGCCCTTGAAGAGTTTGGCCTTTGTTTCCTTGATTAAATTAGGAGTCCTTGATGACCTCCTTGCCTCAAGGGAAAGCCTAGTTTACGTGGGTTTGAGTGACATGTTTGTGATATCAGAGGCTTTTAGACCACGTGGGTTTAAGTCGAATTTTTGTGCTGATTTTAGGTCACGTGGGTGAGTAGCATGTGTGACTCACCTTTGACCCTGAACAAGATATATACACTTGGAGCTCTGAGCCACAGCAGGAGTGGCGTGTGACTGAGCCAGCCTTGTTGAGCTCCCGCCTGAACTCAGATGTTGATGGTTCCTTGGTAACTATGAATTGTATTTGGTCTGTTCATAAATGTAGGTTTGTAATTTGTTTGTATTTGCTCTGAAGTTCAGGGTGCTGGCTTTTCCCCCTGAGCTGAGTGAATGATATCTGTATGTTGGATTAAAGTAAGATTGTAAACTCCTTAACAGTGCTTTCCTTAGTACAGCATATCAAAAGAACTTGGGCTTGCAGCATTCTGTTTTTGTTGTTGGTTTTACACAGCCACAGTAGCTGCCAGCTGAACTGTTGAAACACAAACCTTTAGATTGTGGGCTGGAGGCCTCAGGGGTAGCTGTTCCCATGGCCACAGGCTCTGCACTGGTGTCACTGGTAGCTCCAAAAGACTCCTGTCCTGAGCTGAGAGGCCTGGGGATTACTTCTATAGCTGGTACTTCCACCCTGAGCCTGCTCCTGCTCCTGAGTTTCTCATACACAGCACTCTCCCAGACTGGTGCACTGTCAGGGTTCCTCTGCTGCTCCTCTTCTGGTGTGGCCTGTTGGCATTGCTCGCCTGGTTGTTCTTCCCCACTCAGTCTATTAGTGGCTTCTAACTCTCTCAAATCTGCTCAGATTCACTTTTTTAGAGGTATCTGACAGAATTTGTGAGAGAGCTCCAGTAAGATGCTGTTTTCACTCCAGCACTTTTGTTATCACAAAGATCTAGAGTCTACATGACTGAAAAAGTATTTATAAGTG
This sequence comes from Trichosurus vulpecula, assembly GCF_011100635.1. NCBI lineage: Eukaryota > Metazoa > Chordata > Mammalia > Diprotodontia > Phalangeridae > Trichosurus > Trichosurus vulpecula. The sequence continues at coordinate 221,902,722 of NC_050576.1, forward strand.
CTTACTATGTATCACAAAATCCCTAAGCATAGAGAATACAAATATAAGGAAGAAGGAAGTCCCTACTCTGAAGGAGCTTACTTTTAATAGGGAAATTCTAATTTGTTCTAATAATACAAAGAGGGGATTACTGGCCAGGATCAAGTGTTTTGGAGAGAGCAGTCAAAGAGAATGGTGATTGGAGTCATAGTGCAATCATATGAAATATCCTATCCAGTAACTGCAGACTTGACAATCACTTTTATTTTTTTTTTGCTTCAATCTGTATTCAGATACCATCAGTTCTTTCTCTGAGGATGAATAGTATTTTTCATCTTAAGTCCTTCAGAGTTGTCATGGATCATTACATTGCTGAGAATAGCTAAGTTATTAATAGCTGATCATCCTACAATATTGATGTTACTTTGTACCCATTACATTTCACTTTGCATCAACCCATGTAAGTCTGTCTAGGTTTTTCTGAGAGCACCCTGCTCATCATTTTTTATAGTATGATAGTATTCCATCAAATTACATACCACAACTTATTCAGCCATTCCCCAATTGGTGCACATCCTCTCAATTTCTAATTCTTTACCCCAGAAAAGAGTTTCTAGAAATATTTTTTAAACTAATATAGGTCTTTTTTTTTCTTTTAATCTCTTTTGGGATACAGACCTAGTAGTGGTATTGCTATGTCAAAAGGAATGCCTGGTTTTATAGCCCTTTGGGAATAGCTCAAAATTGCTCTATAGAATGGTTTAATCAATTCACCCTCCAACAACAGTACATTAATGTCTCATTTTTACCACATCCCCTCCAACATTTGTCATTTACCTTTTCTGTTCTATTATCTAATCTAATAGGTATGAGGTAGTATCTCAGAATTGTTTTAACTCAGATTTCTCCATTCAATAGTGAGTTAGAATATTTTTTCATATGGCTATAGATAGCTTTAATTACTTCATCTGAAAACTGGTTATATCTTTTATTATATCATTTATCAATTGGGGAATGGCTCTTATTTTTGTACACTGACACAGTTTTCTATATGTTAGAGAAATGAGGCCTTTATCAGAGAAGCTTGCTTCAAAAATTTTTTTTCAATTACTATTGCTAACTGTATTTCCCTCTATCCTATTCCTCCTACCCGTTTATTCTATTCTCTCTCTTCTTTCACTCTGTCCCTCCTCAAAAGTGTTTTGCTTCTGATTACCCCTTCCCCCATTCTTACTTCCCTTCTATCACTACCACTCCCCCCTTCTCTCATCCCCTTCTCCATCTATTTTCCTATAGGGTAAGACAGATACCCCATTGCCTGTGTATCTTATTTCCCAGTTACAAGTAAAAACAAATTTCAACACTTGTTTTTATAACTTTGAGTTCCAAATTCTCACCCTTCCTTCCTCCTTCCTCACTCTCGCTAAGAAAGGAAGCAGTTCAATACAGGTTATACTTGTGTAGACATGCAAAATATTTCCATACTAGTCATATTGTTTCCTTTCACCCTGTCCCTCCTCCAAAGTGTTTGCTTCTGATTACCCCCTCCCCCAATCTGCCCTCCCTTCTATCACCTCCCCCTCTCTTATCCCCTTCCCCCCTACTTTCCTGTAAAGTAAAATAGAGTTCCATACCCAACTGAGTGTGTTATTCCCTCCTTAAGCCAATTATGATGAGAGTGAGGTTCACTCATTCCCTCTCACCTCTCCTGCTTCCTCTTCACTGTAAAAGCTTTTATGCCTCTTTTATGAGATAATTTACTCCATTCTACTTCTACCCTTCTCCTTCTCCTAGTACTTTCCTCTCACCTCTTAATTTTATTTTTTGTCCCTTTATATTCAACTCTCCCTGTGCCCTCTGTCTATATGTATACCCTCCAACTCCCTAATACTGAGAAAGGTCTAATGAGCTACAAACATCATCTTTCCGTGCAGGAATGTAAACAGTTCAACTTTAATAAGTCCCTTATGATTTCTCTTTCCTGTTTACCTTTTCATACTTCTCTTGGGTCATGTATTTGAAAGTCAAATTTTCTGTTTAGATCTATTTTTTTTCTCAAGAATGCATTAGATTCCTCTACATCACTGAATATCAATTTTTTCCCCCTTGTTGATTACATTCAGTTTTGCTGGGTAGGTGATTCTAAGTTTTATTCCTAGCTCCTCTCACTTCTAGAATATCATATTCCAAGCCCTCCAATCCTTCAATGTAGAAGCTGCTAACTCCTGTGTTATCCTTATTATGGTTCCACAATACTTAAATTGTTTCTTTCTGGCTGCTTGCAATATTTTCTCTTTGACCTGGAAACTCTGGAAATTGACTATGATGTTCCTGGCAGTTTTCATTTCGGGAACTCTTTCAGGAGGTGATCGATGGATTCTTTCCATTTCTATTTTACCTTCTGGTTATAGAATATCAGGGCAGGTTTCCTCGATAATTTCTTTTTTTTTTATGTTCCTTCATCTTTTTTTTTTTATAAATTTCTTTATTTATTTTTAGTTTACCACACACGGTTCTACATAGTTTTGAGTTCCAGTTTTTCTCCCCTCCCTCCCCCCTCCCTCCCCAAGACGGCATGGAATCTCATATAACTGTCATGTATAACTTCGCATTGAATTAATTGATGCACTAGTCACCTCGATAATTTCTTGAAAGATGGTGCCTAGACTCTTTTGGTCATGCCCTTCAGGTAGTCCAATAATTTTAAAATTATCTCTCCTGGATCTATTTTCCAGGTAAATTATTTTTCCAATGAGACAGTTCATATTGTCTTCTATTTTTTGTTCTTTGCGTTTTGTTTTATAATTTCTTGATTTCTTATTAAGTCATTAATTTCCATTTGCTCCATTCTAATTTTTAAGTAATTATTGTATTCAGTGAGCTTTTGGATCTCCTTTTCCATTTGGCCAATTCTGCTTTTAAAGGCATTCTTCTCCTCATTTGCTTTTTAGACTTCCTTTGCCATTTGGTCTAGTCTATTTTTTTTCGTCCCCTCTTTTTTCTCTCTCACTTAAAAATGAGAGAAGCCTCTCTTCCCTTCTAATTTTTTTTGTTTTTACTTTTCCTTGCCTTTGCTTTCTTTAAAATTTATTTAACTTACTTAATATTTTTAGCTTTTAGTATTGATTTTTGCAAGAGTTTGAATTACAAATTTTCTCCCCATTTCTACCCTCCCCTGACTCCAAGATGGCATATATTCTGGTTGTCCCGTTCCCCATTCAAACCTCCCTTCTGTCACCCCACTCCCCCCCCATCCCCTTTTACCTTACTTTCTTGTAGGGCAAGATAACGTTCTATGCCCCACTGCCTGTATATCTTATTTCCTAGTTGCATGCAAAAACTTTTTTTTTTTGAACATCTGTTTTTAAAACTTTGAGTTCCAAATTATCTCCCCTCTTCCCTCCCCACCTACGCTCCCTAAGAAGGCAAGCAATTCAACATAGGCCACATGTGTATCATTATGCAAAACCCTTCCACAATACTCATGTTGTGAAAGACTAACTACATTTTGCTCCTTCCTATCCTATCCCCCTTTATTCAATTTTCTCCCTTGGCCCCGTCCCTTTTCAAAAGTATTTGTTTTTGATTACCTCCTCCCCCTATCTGCTCTCCCTTCTATCATTCCCCCCTTTTTTATCTCTTTCCTCCTCCTTTCCTGTGGGGTATGATACCCAATTGGGTGTGTATGTTATTCCCTCCTCAGGTCAAATCCAATGAGAACAAGATTCACTCATTCCCCCTCACCTGCCCACTCTTCCCTTCCCACAGAACTGCTTTTTCTTGCCACTTTCATGGGAGATAATTTACCCCATTCTATCTCTCCCTTTCTCCCTCTCTCAATATATTCCTCTCTCATCCCTTAATTTGATTTTATTTTTTTAGATATTTTTTTAGATATCATCCCTTCATATTCAACTCAACCTCTGCCTTCTGTCTACACACACACACACACACACACACACACACATGTATATGTATGTATGTGTGTATATATATATTCCCTTCAGCTACCCTAATACTGAGGTCTTATGAGTTACACACATCATCTTTCCATGTAGGAATGTAAACAAAACAGTTCAACTTTAGTAAGTCCCTTTTGATTTCTCTTTCTTGTTTACCTTTTTATGCTTCTCTTGATTCTTGTGTTTGAAAGTCAAATTTTCTATTCAGCTCTGGTCTTTTCACTGAGAAAGCTTGAAAGTCCTCTATTTTATTGAAAGTCCATATTTTGCCTTGCAGCATAATACTCAGTTTTGCTGGGTAGGTGATTCTTGGTTTTAATCCTAGCTCCATTGACCTCCAGAATATCATATTCCAAGCCCTCTGATCCTTTAATGTAGAAGCTGCTAGATCTTGGATTATTCTGATTGTGTTTCCACAATACTCAAATTGTTTCTTTCTGGCTGCTTACAGTATTTTCTCCTTGATCTGGGGGCTCTGTAATTTGGCAAAAAGGTTCCTAGGAGTCTTCTTTTTGGGATCTATTTGAGGAGGTGACCAGTGGATTCTTTCAATTTCTATTTTACCCTCTGGCTCTAGAATATCAGGGCAGTTCTCCTTGGTAATTTCTTGAAAGATGGTATCTAGGCTCTTTTTCTGATCATGGCTTTCAGGTAGTCCAATAATTTTTAAATTCTCTCTCCTGGATCTATTTTCCAGGTCAGTGGTTTTTCCAATGAGATATTTCACATTGTCTTCCATTTTTTCATTCCTTTGGTTCTGTTCTGTAATATCTTGATTTCTCATGAAGTCACTAGCTTCCACTTGCTCCAATCTCATTTTGAAGGTAGTATTTTCTTCAGTGGTCTTTTGGAGCTCCTTTTCCATTTGGCTAATTCTGCCTTTCAAGGTATTCTTCTCCTCACTGGCTTTTTGCAGCTCTTTTGCCATTTGAGTTAGTCTAGTTTTTATGGTGTTGTTTTCTTCAGTATATTTCTCAGTATTTTTTTGGGTCTCCTTTGGCAAGTCATTGACTTGTTTTTCATGGTTTTCTCGCATCCTTCTCATTTCTCTTCCCAATTTTTCCTCTACTTCTCTAACTTGCTTTTCCAAATCCTTTTTGAGCTCTTCCATGGCCTGAGACCAGTTCATGTTTTTCTTGGAAGCTTTTGATGTAGGCTCTTTGACTTTGTTGACTTCTTCTGGCTGTATATGTTGGTCTTCTCTCTCACCAAGGAAACATTCCAGAGTCTGAGACTGAATCTGAGTCCGTTTTCATGGCCCGTTCATGTTCCCAGCCAACTTACTTGACCCCTGAGTTTTTCGTTGGGGTATGACTGCTTGTAGAGTAAAGAGTACTTTGTCCCAAGCTTGAGGGGCTGCGCTGTTGTTTTCAGAGCTATTTCTACACAGCAAGCTCTGCCACACCAGTGTTCCTCCTCCCCCAAGAACCGCCAACCTGGACTGGACTCAGATCCAAGCTGGCTCTGCACTCCTGCTCAGACCCGCGACTTAATTCCTCCCATCCGGGCCTGGGGCCGGAAGCAACTGCAGCTGTAGCTCTGAAAGCAGCCTCAGAGCTGCATCACCTCTACTGCCCCGGGGTGGTGGCCAAATCATGTGTCCCAGCAGCTTTTCCCACTAACCTTCTCTGTTGTCTTCAGTGTCTGTGGGTTGTGAAGTCTGGTGACTTCCACAGCTCACTGATTCAGGGTGCTAGGGCCTCTTCTGCCTGGCTCCTCATCTGGTTGGTCCGGGCGCAGCTCACGCTGGGCTCTGCTCCACTTGCTCCCAGTTCTGTGCGACAGACCTTACCCTGCAACCATCCAGGGTGTCCTGGGGTGCAGCCCTGCTTCCTCTGCTATTTCGTGGGTTTTGCAGTTGTGGAATTTGTTCAAAGCCATTTTTATAGGTGTTTGGAGGGACCTGGGCGGGGGGGGGGGGGGAGGGGCTCACACAAGTCCCTGTTTTCCAGCTGCAATCTCGGCTCCGCCCTGGTCTAGTCTATTTTTAAGATGTTATTTTCTACAGTATTTTTTGGGCCCCCTTTAGCAAGCTGTTGGCTTGTTTTTCATGGGTTCCTTGCATCACTTTCACTTGTCTTCCCAATTTTTCCTCTACGTCTCTTACTTGATTTTCAAATTCCTTTTTGAGCTCTTCCATGGCCTATGACCAATTCATGTTTTTCTTGGAGGCTTTTGATGTAGGATCTTTGACTTTGTTGTCTTCTTCTACTTGTATGTTTTGATCTTCTTTGTCACCAAAGTAAGATTCTATGGTCTGAGGTTTTTTCCCACTGTCTGCTCATTTCCCCAGCCAATTACTTGACTTTTTAACTCTTTATTAAGGCTGTACTCTGCTTCCAGTGTGGGAAGTATACTGTCCTAAGCTTCAGGGGTTTTGTGCAGCTGTTTTCAGAGATACTTCTAGAGACCTGTAAGTTTTCAGGTCTTCTAAGGTGGTATGATCAAAGGAGAGATGTTTACTCCTGTCCTGGCCTGTGCTCTGATCCGTGAGTGATGACGAGCACTCTTTTCTGTCCTGCAACTGTGAGGAGGGTCCCCGCCTCCACTGCAGCCACAAGCTCTGCCATGTTACTGCTCCTTACCCTAGGATCACCACCCAGATCCAAGTATGGGCAAAGCAACAGTCCTGCCTCAGCGCCAGCAAAGAGACCCCTATAATCTCTTTCTGACCAGTTATTCAATCCCCTTATTGTCTGTGGGCTGAGACCCCTGGAAACAGCTGCTGCTGTTTCAGTCACTCCCTGGGCCTGCTCCTGGTTTGCTGGGACCCAGGCTGGTGTGCACTCTTCTCTCACCCAGGTCTGAAAGCCCTCTCCTAATGACCTTCTAAGTTGTCTTTGGTGTTTGTGGGGCGAGGAGTCTGGAAATCATTACAGCTCCAGGTTTGCTGGGGCCTAGCCATTGCTGGCATAGTCTCTGCTGGACTGTCCTCTTCTCTCAGCCTGGTGCAACAGACTTTTGCTGTCAGCCTTCTAGGCTGTCTTGTGCTGGAGATTTGTTCGCTCTGTCTTTTTGTTGGTTCTGCTACTCTAGAGTTTGTTTAGAGTCATTTTTACAGATATTTGGAGGGATTTGGGGGAGAGCTCTGACAAGTCCCTGCTTTTATTCTGCCATCTTGGCTCTGCCCCAACAATCATTCTTAAAAGGTAGATTTGGAGTATCTCTGATAAAGTGCAAGATAGCAAGAAGATGGGAACTAAACAGCATGGTGGGTCTGGACAAGGATCAAAATGGCCCTAATGTGGGGTGAAATAAAAGCCAAACCTTTAGGGAAAAGGATATCATGCCACATAGACTAAGTTCAATTTAATTCAACATTTATTTAAACATCTCCTACATGCCAAGCCCTGTGCTAAGTGCAGGAGATATAAAGAAAAATAAAACATTCCCTGCCCAAGAGGAGCTTATATTCTGCTGGAAAGGAAAAAAACATATATATAAATATATAAACACAAACCATACGGGCAGCTAGGTGGCGCCGTGAGCAGAGCACTGGCCCTGGAGTCCAGGAGGACCTGAGTTCAAATCCGACCTCGGACACTTGACACACTTACTAGCTGTATGACCTTGGGCAAGTCCCTTAACTCCAATTGCCCTGCCTTCCCCCCTCCAAAAAACCAAACCAAACCAAACCAAAAAAAAAAAAACCCAAAATATGTAAAAACTAAATATAAGTTAATCTGGGGGCAAGAAGGGACTAAAAAAATGGGGTAATCATAAATTGTATCATGAAAGAGATGGTAACTGAAATAAAGCTTCAAAGAAGTGAGGGATTCCAAGAGGCAGAGGTAAGAGAGATAGGGAATTTTAGGTGTGAGGGACAGCTTGTGAAAAGATTTGGAAATAGGAGATGAAACATTATGTATGAGACACAGCAAGTGCGTCAGTTTAGCTAGAACACAGAATAAAGTGAAGTAATGTGAAATAAGCCTGGAAGAATAGGCTAGAGATAGACTGTGCAGGGCTTTAAATGCCAAACAATGGACTTTATATTCTGTCCTACAGGGAATATGGAACAACATAGATTTGCGCTTTACAAATATCAGTTTTGTAGCTGTGGGGAAGATGGATTAAAGAGGCCAATTGCAATGCTACTGTACAGTCAAGAGGAAATGATGGCCTCAACTTGGATAGTTGGTACATGAGCAGACAGAAAAGGGAATTTGGCAATTGATCGGATATAGGGAATGAAGCCAAGGTTGTGAAGCTAGGTGACTAGAAGAGTAATCATGCCCTCAACATAAAGAGGAAAGCTAGAAATAAGGGTGAGTTTGGAGGGGAAAATATTGAATTGTTTTGGACATGTTATTTGTCCTAGACATGTATGGAATATTCAGGTGAAACTGTCCAACAAGCACTTGGAAATTTGAGACTGGGGCTCAGGGGAGAGAGAATGAAGGCTAAATATGCAGATTTGGAAGTCATCAACATAAAGATAATGGTGGAGTCAGAAAGCTGATTAGATTACTCTGAGTATAGAAAGAAAAGAGGTGACAGGATAGAGTCCAGAGGTATAATCACACAGAGGGGAAGCGTCCCAAAGTAGGAGTGGTTGGTTAGACAGGCAGGAAGAGAACCAGGATAGTTATACTTTCCACATCTCGGTTTTTGATATATCATGGGTGGGCATAAGAAATTAAATGGAAGTTTGGGGGAAGCCACAAACAATACATGAAGGCCAACAGAAGGCACAGAAAAAGTTTAGAAACTCAGAAATGCATAAAGTATATGTAGAGTATTGTATAATATCAAGAAAAAAGAATAGGAAATCCATGGAGCCAGATGACTTCTTCTCTGGTAGAGAATGGAGGGCCAAAAATTTTTACATGGATTTTCCAGATCTCAGGGGTGCCACGCCCCTAATCTCCACCATGTGAAAGGGATAACTGTAGTAAGCAGTGAAATGAAAACTCAGGTAGGAGAGGGGTCAAAGTAGAGTCCAGGAGGGTGATCAACAGTGTCAAAAGCTGTAAAGTCCAGAAGGAAGAGGAGTGCTAGCCTTCAATATGCCGTTTCAGTCTAATGGCAGGGAATGGAGAGGTGAGTGGGAAATGATAAAGTAGAGGTAATGAGTAAAAACAGCTTTTTCTAGGAGTATAGCTATGAAAAGGAAAAGGGATATTGGATAATCACTTAAGGGGCAAGTAAAGGTTTCTTTGAGGATGGGGGAGATGACAGTATATTTTTAGACAGCAATAAAGGAATCAAAAGATAATGTACAGTCAGTTCTGCTACAATGCTTGTTTTGAAAATGTGAATTTATTCCAATATAACTGCTATGTTATGGAACAATTTGAGCATAACATAAATTTTATGTTTGTTTATGTCCAACTTCCCAGAAACACTGAAAGAACACAGAAAACTGCACCATTTCATCATAATTCACAAGCTATAACCCTTCCACCAACGATCACTTTCATAAGCAAACTTCAGGTCTTTTCCTTTTTTTCTTTTCAGGTCTTTTTCAAGCTAATGTGCCATATTATTGTATATTTTCTAATGCAGGAAGGGCTCTGGGCTGAGAAGAGCTGGTCTGCCTCCTACTCTGTCCCTCACCTTCTACTGGCCACAGGTCCTGGTCCTGGTTCTTCAGTTTTGGCTCATGGAGCCTGCCCTCTGATTCCCAGTGGTTTGATTCTGTCAGCCTGGGCCCCATGGGAATTAAGGTGAAGGGTGAGCCATTTAACATGAATAAACATATAATACAACATGTGCTACCATTTTTATTAGGTTCTGATCCTTTTTCATGAATTACTGATGAAGTTTTTGAGGGCTGTGCCTCTAATCCTACTTTTCTCCATAAGCCCTGTGTTTTTATTGCGCAATTTTGCACAGTAGTGTGATTTCTTAAGAACATGTATGTCTCATTATAGTAGAACTGACTGTTCATGGCTTTAGTAAGGAAAGTTTAGAATAGACAAGAAGCGAAGTGTAACAGAAAGTCAATCAGGGATGAATAAAAGGATTAGCTGTGAGAACTCAGGAGCACAGGACTGAGAACAGAGAAAGCAAATGATAGGAGTAACCTAAGTCTGGAGAATGGAAAAGGATGAGAGGCAATAAACAAAATTCTGTACAATGCCACTGGTGTCCCAGAATACTAATTAAGAAATAATACCTCTAAGGTATGAAAATAAGTCATATCATAATAAGGGTTTAAGACATAATCTTTCAATTATTTGTGGTAGTTTTAAAAAAAATACTTCCTACAAAGTAAAAATATCAAGGAACTAGATTTTTATTAGAATTGGTCATTTTGGAAACTTACAATTTAAGCCAGAATTCTGAATGAAAGATGCCATAATGAATGACATATTTGTTTTAACTAATCAATCAAAAAGTATTAAGGACTTATGTGTAATTAAGAGAAAAGAATGATAATTTGTCATATTAATTGTACCTAATCAAGTACAATGTGTGACCAAATTTACAACCTAATGTGACAAATTGTTTTGATCTATAAGCCACCAATTTGAAGACATTAATCACCAGTCTTGAAGGCATAGTGGATGGTACTTTGAGAGTCAAAAAGATAGCCTTAATACCTGTGTGACCTTGACACCTGACTTCTCTCAGCTTCAGTTTCCTCATTTGTAAAACAGGGATTATAGAAGATGGAGGCTGGAAAGCAGGGACTAGCGTGAGCTCCCTGACAAGTCCCTCCAAAAACCTATAAAAAATGGCTCTGAATCAATTCTAGAACTGCAGAACCCAGAAAACAGCAGAGGGAAGCAGGGATACAGCCCAGGACAGCCTGGATGGTTGCTGGGTGAGGTCTTTCGCACACGGAGCTGGGAGCGGAGCAGAGCCCAGCATGGGCCGCAAGGACCAACCAGACCAGGAGCCGGGTGGAGTGGCCCCTAGCGCCCTGAATCAGTGAGCTGCAGCAGTTACCAGACTTCTCAACCCAAAAACACCAAAGACAACAGAGAAGGTTAGTGGGAAAAGCTGTGGGAGTGGAAGGAGTTCACAGTTCAGACACTACCCTGGGGGCAGCAGAGGTGGGGCAGCTACAGAACTACAGCTGCAGTTGCTTCCAGCCCCAGGCCCACCTGGTGGGAGGAATTAAATGGCAGATCAGAGCAGGAGTGAAGAGCCTGCTGAAGATCTAAGTCCAGTCCGGGTTGGGGGTTTCTGGGGAAGGAAGAGTGCTGATGCAGCAGAGCTGGCACATCCCCCCAACTTGGAACATAGTTCTCTTTACTCTACAAGAAGTCATACCCTGTTGAAAAACTCAAGGGTCAAGTTAGTTGGCTGGGAACATGGCCAGGCAGCGAAAACGTACCCAGATTCAGTCTCAGACTCTGGAATCTTTCTTTGGTGAGAAAGAAGACCAAAACATATAGCCAGAAGAAGTCAACAAAGTCAAAGAGCCTATAACAAAAGCCTCCAAGAAAAACATGAACTGGTCTCAGGCCATGGAAGAGCTCAAAAAGGATTTGGAAAAGCAAGTTAGAGAAGTAGAGGAAAAATTGGGAGGAGAAATGAGAAGGATGCGAGAAAACCATGAAAAACAAGTCAATGACTTGCTAAAGAAGACCCACAAAAATACTGAAAAATATACTGAAGAAAACAACACCTTAAAAAATAGACTAACTCAAATGGCAAAAGAGCTGCAAAAAAACCAATGAGGAGAAGAATGCCTTGAAAGGTAGAATTAGCCAAATGGAAAAGGAGGTCCAAAAGACCACTGAAGGAAATACTACCTTAAAAATCAGACTGGAGCAAATGGAAGCTAGTGACTTGATGAGAAATCAAGATATTCTAAAACAGAACCAAAGGAATGAAAAAATGGAAGACAATGTGAAATATCTCCTTGGAAAAACCACTGACCTGGAAAATAGATCCAGGAGAGAGAATTTAAAAATTATTGGACTACCTGAAAGCCATGATCAAAAAAAGAGCCTAGATATCATCTTTCAAGAAATTATCAAGGAGAACTGCCCTGATATTCTGGAGCCACAGGGCAAAATAGAAATTGAAAGAATCCACAGATCGCCTCCTCAAATAGATCCCAAAAAGAAAACTCCTAGGAATATTGTTGCCAAATTCCAGAGCTCCCAGATCAAGGAGAAAATACTGCAAGCAGCCAGAGAGAAACAATTTGAGTATTGTGGAAACACAATCAGAATAACTCAAGATCTAGCAGCTTCTACCTTAAGGGATCGAAGGGCTTGGAATATGATATTCTGGAGGTCAATGGAGCTAGGATTAAAACCAAGAATCACCTACCCAGCAAAACTGAGTATTATGCTGCAAGGCAAAATATGGACTTTCAATAAAATAGAGGACTTTCAAGCTTTCTCAGTGAAAAGACCAGAGCTGAATAGAAAATCTGACTTTCAAACACAAGAATCAAGAGAAGCATGAAAAGGTAATCAAGAAAAAGAACAAGAAAAAGAAATTGCAAGGGACTTACTAAAGTTGAACTGTTTTGTACACTGTTTTGTGTACATTCCTACATGGAAAGATGATGTGTATGATTCATGAGACCTCAGTATTAGGGTAGCTGAAGGGAATATGCATATATATATGTTTATGTATATATATATATATGTGAGTGTGTATGTATGTATATATTATATGTATGTGTGTGTGTGTGTATATATATATATATATATATATATATATATATATATATATATACAGAGAGAGAGAGAGAGCGAGCCAGCGAGAGAGGGAGGGAGGGTGGAGTGGGCACAGGGTGAGTTGAAGATGAAGGGAAGATATCTAAAAGAAATAAAATCAAATTAAGGGATGAGAGAAGAATATATTGAGAGAGGGAGAGACAGAATGGGGTAAATTATCTCGCATAAAAGTGGCAAGAAAAAGCAGTTCTGTAGGAAGAGAGGAGAAGGCAGGTGAGGGGGAATGAGTGAATCTTGCTCTCATCAGATGTGACCTGAGGAGGGAATACCATACACACTCAATTGGGTATCTTACCCCAAAGGAAAAAAGGAGGAAGAAGATAAAAAAAAGGGAGGATGATAGAAGGGAGGGCAGATGGGGGTAGAGGTAATCAAAAACAAACACTTTCGAAAGGGGACAGGGTCAAGGGAGAAAATTCAATAAAGGGGGATAGGTTTGGAAGGAGCAAAATATAGTTAGTCTTTTACAACATAAGTATTGTGGAAGGGTTATACATAATATATGTATGTGGCCTATGTTGAATTGCTTGCCTTCTTAGGGAGGGTGGGTGGGAAGGGAAAAGGGGAGAGAATTTGGAACTCGAAGTTTTAAAAACAGATGTTCAAAAAGAAAAAAAAAGTTTTTGCATGCAACTAGGAAACAAGATACACAGGCAATGGGGCATAGAAATTTATCTTGCCCTACAAGAAAGGAAGGGAAAAGGGGAGTGGGGTGACAGAAGTGAGGGCTGACTGGGGAACGGGGCAACCAGAATATATGCCATCTTGGAGTGGGTGGGAGGGTAGACACAGGGAGAAAATTTGTAATTCAAACTCTTGAGAAAAATCAATGCTGAAAATTAAATATATTAAATAAAAAAAAATTAAAAAAAAAACAAAACAGGGATAATACAGCACCTACTTCATATGGTTGTTGGAAGACTGAACATGAAAATATGTGTGAAGTGCTTTGTAAACCTTAAATTACCGTGTGTATGTATGTGTATACACACACACACACACATATGAATTAGAATGTGATGCTAAATTCCACATTCTTATAAAATAGCATTTCTCTTTATTAAAAATGGTCAGTGTCTGATCATAAACTAAGGTTGCTGTTTTAAAGACATACTTTTCACTTCAAAATTCCATTAATCCTCACCCCTTCCTGCACATCCCCAACATAATACAACCTTCCCAAACTCAGGTGTCATGGATTAAATAAAGTCATTCAACCTATGAACTCTCAAAATAAATTAAAATGAGCAGGCTAGTTAAAGGTTTGACTAGTCTGGAAAAAATATACTCATGCTATTCTCACTAAAGAGATTTAACTTGCAATGTGACAGTTTTTAAATAATCAAAGAAGAATAAATTATGAATAATAATATATTACATTCCTATGTTACAGTTCACAAAACACTTTCATGTAAATCATCACCTAATTATCAGAATTATGTGAGACACTCCTGATAGATATTATCATCTCCATTTTACAAATGAGGAAATTGAGGGCTCAAAGTAATTTTTTAAAGAAAAGAGCTAGAAAGGCAGATCTTCTGATTCCCAATCCTGTGCTCTTCTCACTATTTCACATAACCTTCTCTAATATATGAATATGTAAAACACTATTCCGAACTAGATTTGGGCCAATATGGAAGAGTCAGCTCTCAAAGTAGACATGACAAGTAAGTTTGGGAAGAAATGGCTATGTTCTCTTATGACAGGATAAGGAATAGGAAATCTGGGAAAATGTAGCACAAAATAGGTTGGCAAAGCAGACTTCAAAGAATTCCTGTTCAGGGAAAATCAGTGCAAAATGAAATTCTAAAGACGAACAAAAAATGTCCAATGAGTCTAATGAGGAAGAAAAGAAGAGCGTTTTATTCAGGAAACTTAACTACCAATTCATATTCATAAAATAAAGATAAAAAATAGAAGCAAGAGCAGGGGATCAATAATTAATGTAAAAGACCTTTAAGAATGTCAGGAACTCTAAAGTCTAGTTCAAGATGAGGTCTGCAGTGAATCGAGAGGCAAGCAAGGCAAATCAATCACAGAATTGCTCATTAAGTTCCTACTATGTGCCCAGCAACATGCTAGGCACTACAGATAGAAAGAAGGAAACAATTTCTATTCCCAAGGAATTTACATGCTATCATGTACAAGTACATAGATAAATATATGTAGCATAAACTTAAATGGAATAAATTTCAAACATATACATATAAATAAAGTAGGAAAATACAAGGTAGTTTGGGAAGGAAAGTCCTAGTATTGGGAGCGTTTACTGAAGGCTGAGGTGGTATCAGGAAAGGCTTTATGCAGAAGACAGTGCTTGAACTGTGTGAAGAGTTCTCTATGGGGTAGAGATAAGGAGAAGGGCATTCCAGGCATTTGGGATATCCAGGGCAGAGGCAGAGATGTGAGATGATATCGTGTGTGAGGAATAGGACAGTCCAGCTGTATCACAGGAGAGTAGTAACAACACAGAAAGAATGCCGGACTTAAAAGTCAGAAATACAAAGTATTTTACATACATCATTTTATTTGATCCTTTCAATAATCATGAGGCAGGCACTCTAGGTACCGTATTCTCCTTTTTACAGATGAGGTAATTAAGGATCAGAGAAGAAAGGTAAAGTAAATTGTCTCTGGCCACACAGCTAGTGCAGGATTCAATTATGTCTCCCTGACTCCTAAGTACAGTGTCCTTTGAACTAAATTTCACTGCCTATTAACCCAGAAAAGACCTGGGTTAAAATTCTTGCTGACTCTTATGTAGTAGCAATTTGGATTTGAAGATTTTTCCCACCCATTAATGTGGCCTACTTACGTCACAGGAAGCCTAAGACATATGTGGTGGGAGGAGCTTCTTGACAGGAAAAGGAAGTTATTTAACAGGAAATGCTGAGAGAGAAATGTTATGGCTACTAATGGCTGCCCTCGTGATTGTTAGAACTGAACTGGCTGACTTCACTATACTCTGAGTTTGTCTTTCGGGAGACTCCAGCAGGGGGTCAGAGAGGTTTTGAGATGGCGAGTGTTCAGGCTGTGATACGGTATTTTAAGTTCCTTGCTGTTATGATAAAGTGGGCTGACTGGCTGTGGGAGCTGAACATTTGGTTACGGGATATGATTTTCTGGTGTCTGAATAAATGTTATACTTCTTTTACCTTCTTTATGGAGAGTCTCTCATTCCTTACAATACAAAACTACATAGGCATATTCATGATTATCATTGATGCTGTATTTATTGCCTTACTGTTTCACCTGGGGAAATCACAATCTCTGAATCTCAATTTCATCACCTATAAAGTAGGGATAATATCTGCAGGAATTGTAAAGGGCTGTAGTTTTAAATGTAATATATATAAAGCACCTTACCAATCTTAAAGCACTATGTAAATATGAAGTATTATTATTCCTTACCATGATATGTAAATCTGAGCTATTATTATAAGGACCACAAAAAGGGCTTTAAGCTTTACCAGGGAAAAGCAAAAGGTCCAGGAGAGTTCTCAGTTCTATTACTACAGTAGAACCACTACATTCTTGGCACATAGGAAATTGCGGGAAAAAAACCAAAACTTTTTATTCATTCACACAATTTTGCTTTCTTTTCCCATCCATTAAGGAACATGATAATAGCTGACATTTATGTAACACTTTAGGGGTCACAATCCACTTTACATCAGTTATCTCATTCAGCCTTGGGAGACAGGTAGTACAGATCCCATTACTCCTATTTTACAGATGAAGAAAGTCAAGTACAGGAAGGTTAAGTGACCTGCTAAAGATCATACGACAGGAAGAAGCAAAGGCAGGAATCAAAAAGGGCCTTTCCCTTACAGCCCCAGCTTCAAATCTCTACATAAAAAACAAAAATGGTTAATAGGAAATAGAAACTGAACATAAATGAAATGACACTAAGAGAAGTAACTACTTGCCCTCAATCAGTTTAAGTTATTGAGCAGGGACACAGTGCTTCTCGGGACACTAAAATAACAGATGGACATAATTACTGAGAAAATTGTAAAGAACCAGAAAAGTAGCTTCAAGGTTCAAAGGGGATAAATGTGGCCCCAATTTCCAAAAGACTGTCTTCTATTAGCCAGTGAAATAGATTTTACTCCCTGGCAAAATTTTATTTTTTTCAGTGCTTTCCCTTCTCCCTTTATTTATCTATCTACCTACCTATGTATTTATTTAAAATGTAATAGTATTTTATTTTTTCTCCAATTATATGTCATTTTGTGGGCTACACAATGGTACAGCTAGATTAATTTAGAGATGGCTAAAAAGGACCCAAAGAACAGTGACTAAGGGAATAAAGTTACCAATGATCTCCTACTTTCCAAATGCCTTTTCTCAATCCTGATTCTTCTTGATCTCTCTTTAGCTTTTGACACTGATACTCTTCTAAGTTTTTGGGACACCACTCTCTCCTAGTTCTCCTATGTATCAGACAGCTTCTCTGTCTCCTATGACAGACTGATCCTCATTCAGGTCACATCCTCTAACTATGGGTATCCCTTAGGGTTCTCTCCTGGGCTCTCTTTTCTTCCTGGTGACCTCATCATCTCCTATATATTTAATCATCATCTCTATAATGATAGATTTTCAAATCTACCCATCCTGTCTTAACCTCTCTATTGACCTTCAGTCTCATATCTCCAACTGCCTTTCACACATCTCAAACTGGATGTCCAGTGGTCATCATAAACTCAATCTATTCAAAACTGAACTTGTTATTTTTCCTCCTAAAATCTCAGCCTTCCTAAACCTCTCTATTACCGTCAAGGACAAAACCATTCCCTAGGTCCCCCAGGCATGTAAACTAAGAGTCCTCCTGGATTCCTCACTATTTCTCTCACCCCATCCCCACTCCCCATATCTAATCTGCTGCCAAAGCCTGTTGATTTCACCTTTGTAACATCTCTTGAATATGACCCTTCCCTCCTCTGATACCACCATTACCCTGGTGCAGGCTTTTATCATCCAGACTAATTGCAATAGTCTGCTGGTGGGTATGCCTACTGCAAGTCTTTTCCCCCATTCCAATCCATTCTCCATTCAGGCACCAAAGTGATTTACCTAAAGCATCATCAGTTCAACCCTATCAGCCTTCTACTCAACAAACTCCAGAGGTTCCCTATCACCTCCAGGATCAAATAAAAAATCGTCTGTGGTGTTCAAAGCCTTTCAAACCAACCCTCTCAAACCTCCCAACTTTCAAACTTTCTTATACCTTGCTCCCCGCCACTTTCTCTTTGATCCAGTGACACCCTCTGTATCCAATTCATTGCTAAATCTTCTAATTTGTACCTTCATAAGATCTTGTATATACATCTTCTTAGCCATTAACTCAGGCCCCAATCTAGTTAAGGTCAGTTGCTTGAAGTACAGAAATATCCTTCTAAGTAGTGACTCTCTCCCTCGATTCTCTTCCCATTCCAATTCTAGGTTTCATAAACACTAGTCCACTTGCAGTTCCTTGAGTATGGGAGAGCAGGTTTCCCTCTTAAGTTTTTCTGACTTCAAGGCTCACCTTTAAATTCCACTATTCCAAGAGGCTTTCCCTATGCCCATGCCTTCCCCTCAGAGAGTGTCTTTCAATTTGTCCGTCTGTCTGTCTCTCTCTTTACACACATACACACACACACAACCTAGTTCATAAGTTCTCTCTAGTGTACACACACTATCTTGTTCAGAGGTTCCCAAACTTACTTGGCCTACTGTCCCTTTAAAAAAAATACTCAGCACTGCCCCCCATCTACTTTCTTTAACCTTTTAATGATTTTTTTGAAATGTGTGTCATTTCAAAAACATATAAAATTTTTAAAATATCTTAAATTTAATAATTTATTCTAAATTTGTTTTTTCTCCTGTATTGAAATTTTGATGACAAACTATTACATCGTGTAACCCTATAGTATCCTATCGGAAACAAGTCATTACATGCATACATTCCTGCCTATGCATGCTGGATGTCCTGACAAGTGCAAGACACTTATCTGCCAACACTTGTTTGTTAAGACCTGCCAGCAAACTTGACCATTTTGTGTGTTTATTTGGAAAATAATGTAACCACTACGACTTTAACTCTGTTATGCAACTGATGAAATGGGTATGAATAGTTTTTCAAAGTTTTCTTCTCTTCTCTATGTTTCTACCACCCCTTTGTATTTATTCAGTGCCCCCCAATTGCATCCAAGGCTACTACCCCTCCCCCATCATTCCAGCACCCCCCCAGGGGACAGTATCACCCACTCTGGAAATCTCTGACTAGTTGTTTACATGTTGTACCTCTCTTCAGAATGTAAATTCCTTAAGGACAGGGACTTTGTACCACCACCATTTAGCAAAATGTCTAGCACTTAGTAATTACTTAATAAAATGACTGACAGAAGGGACTTTAGAGATCTCTAGTTCAGGGTTCTCAAAGTATGGTTCTTGGAATCCTCAAGATCATTTCAGGGAGGTGCTGGGGAGCTGATGAGATCACCAAGTGAAGGAGTATAGAGGGAGAAGGGGGCCCAGGCCAAACCCTGAGGACCACTTACAGTTAGAGGGACTGCCCTTAAGGAGGAGGAGACAGAGAAGGAGAGGTCAGATAGATAAGAGGAGAACCAGGAAAGAGTGGTGGCCTGAAAAAGTAGAGAGAATAGAGTATCAAGGAGAAACGGTATCAAAGGCTGCAAGGAGATCAAAGAGAATGAGGATTAGAAAAAGGCCATTAGATCTGGTCATTAAGAGATCATTAGGAACTTGGGGGAGAGCCATTTTGATTGAATGATAATGAAGCTGGAAGCTAAACTTCAAGAGTTAAGATGAGTGCAAAGAAAGTGGAAGCACCTACTGTAGATAGCCTTCTCAAAGAGGTTAGCCACAAAAGGGAGAAGAGATATGAAACAATGGCTAGAAGGTAGGTAGATGGATTAAGCGAGGGTTTTTTGAGGACATGGGCATGTGTGTGTGGGTAGAAGGGGAAGCAGCTAACAGATAAGGAGAAATTAAAAATTCATGTGAGAATAAGAATGATGGAAGAACAATCTGCTGAAGAAGACAGGATAGAACGGGATCATGTGCACATAGAAGCCTATGCCTTGATGAGGAAAAAGGCAATCTCTTGATGTGAAATGGGTGAAAGAGGAGATAGTGACAGTAGGCATTTGAGTGATATAAATTGAGGAGGAAAGAGCTCTCTGCAAATGGCCTCAATTTTTTCAGTGAAAATATGAGGTAAGTTCTCAGCTAAGAGTACAAGAAGGGAAAGTTATGAGTGGTTTGAGAAGAGATGAAAAGATTTGGAAAAGCCACTGTGGTGAGTGGGATAATGAACCAATTAGAGATGAAAAAGAACTGCTACTACAGTGAGGGACCAGTTAAAATTACATAGCAAAATCTGTAGTAGACCCAGTCAGCATGGTTTCATGACTCTCAGCTTTGTTTGGCAGCAAATGAATAGGAACAAAGGCAGTGGATGGTTGGAATAATACAAGGCCAGGGTTTGGTAAGGCAAACTCTTTAACAGGATGAGGAGGCAAAGGACTCTAGAGAAGAGGACAGTGTAGAGTTGAACTAGTTCATTAAGATGGGGAAAGTAAGAGAGTACAGCCAGGGCAGAGGAAGTGTGCTGGGAAAGGCCTGAGGGGCGGGGTGAAATGAGTGGGAGGTCATGGTGAAAAAGAATAACTAAATTTCAAGGCAGAAAGGTAGAATAACAACAGATTATGATCAGATAAAGGAATTTCAGAGCTCATGAAAATGGATGTGGAACACTTGCAGGATCGACTTATGACTATCTCTGTATGTAGCTGTGTAAATCATGAGAAATGATTAAGTTGGGGAACTGGGTGGTTCGGGTGTTTGAGGGAATAGCAATGTGTATGTTGAAGTCCCCCAATATAAGTACAGGGAAGACTATGAACCAGGCAGTGAACTCACTGAGAAGTAACAAAATTGTCCTGGAGGTCTACAGACCGATTAGGTGACAAATATGGACTTAACGAACCTCAAAGGAGGAGACTACTAAGTGATAATGGTAGATGGAGAGCCTGGAAGTGGCGATGGGGGGCAAAAATTTATCCAATTTCCCCACCATGACCAGTGTAGGGAGAGGAGATTATAAGCAAAAGTACAACCAGTACTGAAAAGGAGAGCCACGGAAAACTGTCATCAGGAGACAGCCAGGTTTCAGTGAGTGCAAGTATATGGAGGGAACAAGAAAGGAAAAGTTTTAAGAAGAAATCTAATTTATAGTCTATGGAACAGGTATTTTTTCTAGAAAACACAGTGAAAGGACTGAGTATCTTTAGAGTGGGAAGTTGTGGGGGATGGATGAACTAATAAAAGGTTGAAGGGGATGGCAGTAAGGTAGTGGTCAGTGGGGAAATAGAGAATGGGTTTGAACAATACAGCCAGGGGTTCAGAATTACTGGGATGGAGTAGGGAGGGGTTTGGCCTTGAGTGGAATTGTCCTAGAGCATCAGTATAATAATATTAAGATGTTTTCATTTCTATTATGGTAATTATTGATGGATATCACTCAAATAAACAAAAGTTTTTTGGGGGGGGCCTCGATAATTTAGTTCAACCTCCTCATTTTACAGAAAATGATGGGGAGGTGAGCACTAAAGCGATAAGCTCACATAGAGCTTTAATGCTAAATGGCAAAATGAGGGTTTAAATTCTGGTAATTTAACTCCAAATCCAGTGCCTTAAGTTTATTTCTCATTTCTGGTCTCTGTTTCTTCACCTGAAAAAAGGGTTTGGGCTAGATGACTGCTAAGATCTTTTCCAGCTCTAAAAAGATAATTTGTAAATAAATCTTTAAAAGGTATTAAGCCCTGATCACAGACCCTTAACAAGCTCTTTACATTTTACAAGCATTTTTGACCTTCCTAAGTGTTAACATTTTTTACACTAAGAAACAAAGTTAATCATAAGATCATTTCTGATAAAGGCAGAAACAAGAATAGGAACATAAAACAGAATTTGTTAATTGTTTTTCATCAATTTAAGAGCTTTTATTGACTTGGCTTAGCTAGTACATACAGAAACAACTATGAACTAACAAAAATAATTTTCAGGCTTGGCTCATGATTGGATATACAGATGCTATAAATGCCAATTTATTACACACAGGGAGCATATTTATTCTGTGGTTTACCCTCATTTAGTTGAGGCCTATCACATATACAGAAACTGAAAACAAATGAAATTAATTGATCAATAAAAACTGGAACTGTGGTCTCACTGATGAGAGTACTGTTCTATCTTTTGCCATTTGGCTTAGTCTATTTTTTAAGGTGTTATTTTCTTCACTTTTCCAAATCCTTTTTGAGCTCTTCTATGGCCTGAGACCAAATCATATTTTTCTTGGAGGCTTCTGATGTAAGCTCTTTGATTTTGTTGACTTCTTCTGGCTGTTTATTTTGATCTTCTTTGTCACCAAAAAAAGATTCTATAGTCTGAGTCTGAGTCCGTTGTTGCTGCTTGTTCATGGTCCCACCCAACTACTTGATCCTTGAGCTTTTCGTCAGGGTATGACTGCTTGTAGGGTGGAGAGTACTTTGTCCCAAGCTTTAGGGGCCTTTTGTACTTCTGCTTCGGAGCTGCTTCTACTCCACAGTCACCACAAGCTCTGCCACACCAACGCTCCTCCTCCCCCAAGAACCACCAACCAGGACCACAACCAAGATCAAGCAGGGCAAAGCAAGAGAACCCTGCCTCTGGAGGGTACTGTTCTATCAATACAGATGGCAACCTATTAACATCCTCTTATTTTCCTGCCCATGTACTATGATAACTACTCTATAAAAGGTCCAGGCAATATGCTTTTGGCCTAGGTCTTCCTCTCTAAACATGCAGCAGTGTAGCACAGAAGCTGTTTATTCACTATTTCTTGCTAATACTATATGACTTGCCTACCTACTTTTTAAAATATACTTTTACTAGACATAAAGTAATGTTTGGCTAGTATGGTACAGCAGAACTTACCATAATCTTTTCCTTGAATCCATTTTCCTAACTTCCTTCTAGTCACCCAGGTTCACAACTTCCATATCATCCTTAACCTCTCACTTTTCCTTTTACCTAAATATTTCTAATTAGTTGCCAAGTTTTATCAATTCAACCTCAACAATCTCTCTTACATCTGTGCTTTTCTCTCAACTCACACAAAGCCACAACCTCAGGTCAGGCCCTCATTCCCTCCTCCCTATTTCAACAACTTCCTAATTAGTGTCCCAGTCTCAAGTCTCTCCTCAGTCAAATTCATTCTCCAAACAACTGCCAAAGTGATGTTTCTTAAGCAAAAACCATAATACTTACTTGCTCAAAAAGCTCCATAGAGTCCCCAACTACCTGCAAGATCAAATAGAAACTCCTCCATTTAACATTCAAAATCCTTTTTATATGCTAGTTCCAGCTATCCTTTTAAGTATTATCCCAAATTACTGTATTTTACAGGAAAACTGACCTATATGCTTTTCCTTGACTATGACACTTCATGGTTTCACCAGTGAAAATGATACTAAAGATTATATGTTACTCCCTGCCTTGCCTGTGATCCCTATGCACAGTCCAGTTCTAGATGCTCTGTAGCTATATTTGTTGTCTCCAGCAGCAACTGTCTTGATTTTTTTGCACAGTACTTAGCACCACTGCACAGTATTAGCACGACATTAAGTGCTTAACAAATATGTTTTTATTAATTTGTTTCTTCACTGCCCTCTAGGTTACCTGCAATTATAGTTCTTTGCAGACTGTAATTTTCCATGAAGCCTAAGCACAGAAGCCATGACTCCCAGCCATTGACAGAAAAGGGATAAGGGCTAGACCTGGGTCTTTATTGATAGAGAAAACTCCCTAATGAGGAAACTACCTCTTCATCACCTTCTCAGAAAGTTACAGCCTTAAGAGAATTTCCTATAACACTGGAGGTTACACAAGATTACATAGACAGTACATATCAAGAGGTGGGACCAGAAAAAAATTGGTATTAGAAAGATAGGGGATTTTGTTTTAGAAAGAAGCTTGGCATCATTGAAAGTATTATTCAATTCCCCAAATGCAATCCAGTTTGCCCTCTTCTTCCTTTTCAATTCTGGATCCAGCTAGCTCATTGTCCACCTGTTGCTGGTGTCAATGGAGTCTGTGTAGAGACCTAAAAAGATTCAGTGTGGAAAGAACTAAAACTTTTATTTATTCCCATAAACAATGTTGTCAGGGCTGGGCATTACTCTGCTATTATCCTCATCTTTCTCTGGCCTCCCAGACTACCTTTTCAATATGCTTCAGTCAACCACATCTTTATAAAGCACCATGGAGTATATCTTTTTTTCTGCATTATTACAAAAAAATGCATTTTTATTTACAATGAAAACTTGAAATTAAGTCCATAACACAAAAAAGTGTATTTGGTGTGGGTAGCAATGGGGAATTTTCCAAAAGCTTCTTGTGAGTCTCAACTTCAAAAAGTAGAAAGGCTATATTGTTTTCCAGCATAAATCCCGGAGGTAGGAATACAAGTATCTAGCCTATCACCCTAAAGTGGAAAACCAATTACTTGGGCTTAACAAAAGGTTGAGTCAAGATAAAAGAGTAAAGGTTAACAAATACCAAAACTTTCCCAAAAATGTCTCCCACAAAATGACCACAGAAAACGCCAAATAAATTATGAGGGGAAAAGTCAACAAAAAGTCACAATGAGTCATTTTATCAGGTGAGCTTTGGAAGACAGAAAAAGAGGTCTACGGACAATAGCATTATTGTTATTTGTTCTTCGTTCTCAAAGAGGACCATGACATCAGGAAGATGATGCCATGACTTGCAAGTGAATTGGATTTAAATGAGAGAGATGTGCAAGATGACCAGCTTTACTTTCTCCTCTGGAGCCATCTGGGTCCAGAGGCAAGATATAGGTAAGGATGACTGGAGATGACCCCTGACACACTGTGCTAGTCCTTTGAGAAATAGCCTGGCTAAGTCTGAAAAAAGCCCACACCAAAATTTGGCCTCCTGGTAAATTTACAGCAATTTTTTTCAGTTATAGCAGCTTGTGAAAGTACTATGGCAAATAATGGTGACTCGCTGAGTGTACAGGAAAAGTGATTGGCTGTGGGTCTCCTTGGAGGTGGCATCTTGCCAATATGAAGGTATCAATGTAGGACTTCAGAACCTAGATAGAGACAACTAACACAAAATGTAGTACTGGCCATCAAAATGGGCTCTTAGCACTTATTTAACCTCGTGCCCTTGAAGAGTTTTGGCCTTTATCTCCTTGATTAAATTAGGTAACTAAGGTGGGGCTCCAGATGGGGCCCACAAGGGAGGTCTGATTGTATCTTCACTCCCAAGTAGGCCCAAAACCCC
The DNA here is from genome assembly GCF_011100635.1 of Trichosurus vulpecula. Taxonomy (NCBI): domain Eukaryota; kingdom Metazoa; phylum Chordata; class Mammalia; order Diprotodontia; family Phalangeridae; genus Trichosurus; species Trichosurus vulpecula. Next base: position 221,927,677 of record NC_050576.1, read on the forward strand.
TAGCTATTAGGTGCTAAGTCCATGTGGGTGTGAAGCCCTCAAGGTCCTAGGGGGAGGTGCTAACTCCAGAGCCAATAGTAAGAGCTTAAGTTCTGGTCCCTCAGATGACGTTTGATGATAGCTAAAGAGTGCATAAAGAGAAAGAACAGAGCCATATGCTTAGGGCTCTCACTCTTGGTGGTGTGCTGATGTGGAGACTGGGCAGCTGTAGTTAAGAGCCCTCCAGCTTGTAAACCCGGATGTTGGGACTTTGTTAAACTTTGAATCAGATAAGGTCTGTCTGTTGATGTTTGTAATTTGTTCGTATTTGCTCTGAAGTTCAGGGTGCTGGCTTTTTCCCCTGAACTAAATGAATGATATTTGTATGCTGGATTAATGTAAGATTGTTAACCCCTTAATGTTGCTTTCCTTAGTAAAGCAGATCAAAAGAACATGGGCTTGCAGCATTCTGTGAGCTGGTTGTTGTTGGTTTTATACCCCCACAGCAGCTGCTGGCTGAATTGTTGAAACAAATGTATATATATGTTGTAATAAATACTTAAAATATTTTGTTAGAATTCTCCAAATTCAGGGAGAAAATAAGTGTCAGGATTAAGGACCTTAAGTGCTTCTGAACTAGCCGTTTATATACAGGTATTTAAAGTTTTAAACTGCATTAAACTATTATGATGAAAGAAACATGAGTATGTACATTTGAACACAAGTGTAGAAGGGCATGTGCTCCATGTGGCAACCTCTCTTCTCTGGGGGATTTTCCCCAGAGTGGGGGCAAGCCACAGATTTGACATTGTTACACTCTGTGGGTGAGAGTATACATCTATCTGAACCCTTATTATTGTGTTTCCTATTTACATAAATCAAATGCAATGACACCAGTGTTCTCAATTTCAAAACATTTATATTATATGGTAATTGACAGATATAACCCATATAAACAAAAATTACTTGAGGGGTCCTCAAACCAGAAAATTTGAGATTTGCTGGTCTAATACATGAAGCTTTTCCTGATTTAGTACCCCTCCCAACTCCTAGTGCCCTCTCTACTAAACTATTTTGTATTTATTTTGCATTTATTTGTAACTGTATTTTATTTATTTTGTTTATACTTATATATACTTGTCTCCATACATATGTGTATATTATATATATTATATGTAAATATGTATGTGTGTGTATGCATATACACATCTACATACACACAGATGTAAATATAAAGTGCTACTACTGAACAGGGATTGTCTCATTCACTGTATACCCAGATAAGCTCAAAATGGGTACATGATCCAGGCGTGGGGAACCTGTGCCAAGATAACTCCAAAGGACTGTGATGAAAAATGCCATCCACATCCAAACAGATAACTGATGGACTCAATGCAGACTGAAGCATACTTTTTTCCCCTTATTTTTGTTTTTTTTTCCACAACATGGCTAATATGTAAATATGTTTTACATATTATTCTATTTCTTGTCTTGTCAATGAGTGGTGGAGGGGTAGAGGGAAGGAAAGAATTTGGGGCAAATAACATTTTAAAAGAAAGAAAACCAATGACCAATTATGCCTTTTTTCTTTTCTAAAGCTGGTTCCAAAGTAAAACTTGTAAAACTAAGGGCTCCGGTCCCTAAGTAAACAGATATAATGAGCATGAAATTACCAGTTCATGAGATGAAAGAAAAATGCAATCTACTATCATGAACTTTAAATTGCATTTTAAGCAGATACGAAGGCACAATTTAAATGGTATACATGCCCAGAGAAAGAACTGATGGAGTCTGAATGCAGATTGAAGGATATTTTTTTAACTTTATTTTTCTTTAGTTTTTTTTAAAGTATGTTTTTTCTTTGGCAACATAGTTAATATGAAAATATGCTTTGCATGATTATAACATGTATAACCTTTATCCTGTTTTTTTTTTTGGAGGGGGCAAGGCAGGACAATTGGGGTTAAGTGACTTTCCCAAGGTCACACAGCTAGTAAGTGTGTCAAGTGTCTGAGGCCACACTTGAACTCAGGTCCTCCTGACTCCACGGCCAGCGCTACCTAGCTGCCCCATGTATAACCTTTATCAAATTGCTTGCCTCCTCAAGAAGGGGGGAGGGCAGGGTGGGAGAGAATTCAGAATTCAAAATTTTAAAAAATAAATGTTAATTGTTTTTACATGTAATTGAAAAAAGGAAAATATTTTTAAAAAGAAAAAAGACAAAAAGTAAAAAAAAAAATGAGATAGGCTGGAGGCTTCTTTGAAATTCACCTCAGCAAAGCTCACTGTCAATTGAATACCAATCTAAATGTGAACAAGAACCATATTAACAAATGATTCCAATTTATACTGTAAATTCTACAGATTTTCTTCTTTCGGTTTGAAATACAAGTTATGTCAGAGCCTGACAATCAGAGAATTACAAACCTTGATTACTCTCTAGGAATAAAATATTTATTATTGTCAAATTTTTAAAAAGTGCTTAGCACAGTGTCTGGCACATAGTAGATACTATATAAATATTTATTCTCTTCTCTTTCTTATTTTTTCAATGTAGAAATCCTTTGTTTTATGGAATATATATTATACCAACATTGGTGAGATGGAAGAAACTCTGGTTTAGGAGCCAGATCTGTGTTTGAATCCCAACACTGCCACTTAGTTTCTGTTTCTTCACCTGTAAGATTAGGGAAGAGAAAAGGTAAATAGCCTTGATAACTTATGTATCCTCTTCTGGTTTTAGACCTTATGAACTGAGCCAGGAAAGTCTGGTAAAAAATGGATCTTATTTTCCCTACTGATTTTTCTGCTTCAATGACTATATATTATGAGTTATAAACACTGTTACAGTTCTCCAAATTCAGCAAGACAATGAGTTGAAAGTTAAGGGTTCTAAGCATATAAGTTTATATTCATAGATTACTCTGGATAAAACAGTATTGTCAGAAGCAAAAAATGGTCAGTTCAGCTAAATACAAAACTGGGGGACCAATAATTTCTCTAAAGGTGATTTTCTACTTGGAGACTTGTGAAATAAATGAATTATAAACTTGGTGTCTTAAATAATCTTTCTAATATTTTAGTAACTACAGTACACTTCCTCATTTATTCCTCTTAACTGTCTGAGGTTGGCTGTATAGATATTAGCATCTCAAATTACAGATGATGAAAGTGATTGAAGATGAAAAAAGTTAAATGGTTTGCCCACGGTCACACATCTACTGACTATGTCTCCACAGGGTATATGGGGCGTTCAAGGAGAATTAGCATCTCTGGTGTGAGGGCTTGCCAAGCGCTTTTCAGGGCTGGTCATTCACCTCTGGTGTTACCCAAACTGTCACCCAACTCTCACTTGTGGCTCCAAGAAGCTGTAGCATGCAGAGTAGCCACACCCCAGTAAAACTGTCTAGGTAGATGGGCTAAACCAGGTTGATGATAACTGACAGGCCTCAAACCCATCAATGAGTTTGGGAGATGTCCACCCCAACAATGGGAAGACTTTCCCTGGCGGAATGGACACAGATGAGAACAATTTGCTCCAGTGGCCATAATGATGGCTCAGGCAGGAACTGTGGAGAGCTTAGAGGTTAGTCAGAAATCAAAGGTGCCAAGGTCATCCAATGCATCCCAGGCCATCGCTAGTCATCCTGACTTTTGTCTTGCCATTGGACTTCAAAGGCTCTGGAACAGAGAATGAAGCTGACAACTTTGTCCAACTTAGTCTCATTTAAATCCAATTCATTTGTGCAAGTCAAGACATCACCCCATGATGTCACTGGTCCCCTTCAAAAACAAAGGAAAAACAACATGTTTCCAAATAACAGAGACAAGATTCAAGTCTCTAAATATAAGAGATAGGATTCAAAACTAGTTCTCTCATTGCCAAATCCATGGTTTTTTCTGACAATACCTTACTGCTTATATTCCTATGGAAAATTCAGGAAACTCAATTGCAATGTTAGTTAAGGTACAGGGCTATGGGTGCTGGGCCAACACTGTGGCATGCTGAATTTGTAGAACATTAACAGAATTATAGTCTTCATCCACGTATTCATATGACAGGATTGGAAGGGACCTCAGAGGTTACCTAGATCAGAGGTATCGAAAAATAGCCTGAACCAGATTTAAATGTAATCCACAAATATTTATCAAAATAAATAAAAATACAATAGAACAAATGATGTTAATATGTGGTTTTCTAAGTCAATATGCAGCTTACATGTATGGTTTAGTAGCACCTTTCTATTTGAGTTTGACACCACTAATCTGGATTAACCCATAACTGAATAGGAATTCCTTTTACAACACAGGACATTCATCTTGTTTAAAAGACTGAAAAACTTCGGATGGGATTGCACTGACTGGTGCTATATCTCCTGAAGATATTTCACTTATGGACAGCTGTTACCTGTTAGAAACTTTGGGGCTTCCCTGTGCCTTTCAGCTATAGGCCCTAGCTCTGCCCTCTATAACCAATTAAAACGAAGTCCAAATCTTTTTTTTTTAAAAAAATGTTATATGTGTTCTTTTTTATTAATTAATTATAGTTTTAGTTTTGTTTACAACATTCAGTTCCTCAAGTTTTTGAGTTTCAAATTTTCTCCCTCTCCTTCTCCTCCCCCCTCCCACCCAAGATGGCAAGCAATCCAATATAGGCTCTACATATACCTTCACACTAAACATATTTTCACAATAGTCAAGTTGTAAAGAACTGTAAGTAATGGAATGAACCACAAGAAAGAAGAAACAAAACAGAAACAAAAACAAAAACAAAAAAAAGGAGTGAGAGCAAATAGTTTGCTTCAACCTGCATTCAGACTCCGTAATTCTTTCTCTGAATGTGAATCACCTTTTCCATCATGAGTCTTTTGGAGCTGTCTGAGAATCCTGCATTGCTGAGAAGAGCCAAGTCTATCAAGGTTAGTCATAAGAGATTACTGTAATTGTGTATAATGTGCTCCTGGTTCTGCTCCCCTCACTCAGCATCAGATCATATATGTCTTTTGAGGTTATTATGAAGTCTGTCTGCTCCTCATTTCTTATAGCACAATCGTATTCCATTACATTCATATACCACAACTTGTTTAGCCATTCCCCAATTGATGGGTATCCTCTTGATTTCCAATTCTTTGCCACCACAAAAAGAGCTGCCATAAATATTTTTGAACATATGGGTCCTTTTCTCACTTGTATGATTTCTTTAGGATACAGCCCTAGAAGTGGTATTGCTGAAAGGGTATGTACATTTTTATGGCCCTTTGGGCAAAGTTCCAAATTGCTCTCCAGAATGGTTGGATCAGTTCACAACTCCACCAACAATGCATTAGTGTTCCAATTTTCCCACATCCTCTCCAGCATTTATGATTTTTCTGTTTTGTCCTATTAGCCAATCTGACAGATAAAATGTGGTACCTATGTGATTTAGAGCATTTTTTCATATGCCTATAGATAACTTTAGTATCTTCCTCTGAAAACTGCCTGTTCATATCCTTTGTCCATTTATCAATTGGGGAATGACTTGTATTCTTATAAATTCAACTCAATTCTCTGCATATTTTAGAAATGAGGCCTGTATCAGAAACTTGTTGTAAAAATTCTTTCTGAATTTTCTGCTTCCCTCCTAATCTTGGTTGCATTGGCTTTGTCTGTACAAAACTTTTTCAATTTAATGTAATCAAAATTATCCATTTTGCATTTCATAATGCTCTGTATCTCTTGTTTGATCATAAATTCTTCCGTTCTCCATAGATCTGACAGGTAAACTATTCCTTGCTCTCCCAGATTTCTTATACTATTAGCCTTTAACTCTAAATCGTGAACCCATTTTGACTTTATTTTGGTATATGGTGTGAGATACTGGTCTATGCCCAGTTTCTGTCGTGCTATTTTCCAGTTTTCCCAGCAATTTTTGTCAAACAGTGAGTTCTTATCCCAGAAGCTGGAGTCTTTGGGTTTATCAAAGAGTAGATTGCTATAGTCACTGACTACTATGTCTTGTGTACCTAACCTATTCCACTAATCCAGCACTCTATTTCTTAGCCAGTACCAAGTAGTTTTAATGACTGCTGCTTTATAATACGGTTTAAGATCTGGTATGGCTAGGGCACTTTCCCTATCATTTCTTTTCATTAATTCCCTTGATATTCTGGACCTGTTGTTCTTCCAGATGAATTTGGCTATTTTTTTCCCAGCTCTATAAAATATTTTTGGTAGTTTAATTAGTAACAAGTCCAATTCTTCCATATGACATATTCAGATAATATTTCTCAACCTCAATTCTCAAAGTAAGGATTCAACTTGACTTTGCCTAACATTTACAACTTTTCTGCAGTTGTCCATTCTACCCAATTCTCCCCTCGTTTGTTACCAGAACTTAAGAATTTCTTCAGCACCTAAATATTCCCTGGCTTTCAGAACTATTCTCCTCTTGCTTTTGTTTCTACATTTTCAAAAACTGAGAAAACTTGGTTACAATTACTGACCTTCACTAAAGGGTGCCACCAATTAACCTTATTCCAACCTGTGAGAAAAAAAAATTCGTGGATTGGGGATACATAAAAGGCATCACTTGTCTACTTTTTGAACTGTCCCAATTTACATAGTCTATCCTTTAATTTATAATGAGGAGTATCTGAATTGGCATATTATTAGGTTTTGATGACATCGTTATCAAACTCATTTTTCCAGTATCTTTAAAATGATGCTCATTGGTGCTGTGACAAATCACACCCTGCTATATTCTATAGACTCACACAAACAACCTGCTTTTTGTATCTGAATGATACTATAAAAGTGGACATGTAAGTCTGGAAAAGAGAAAGAAAGGGGGGGCAGGGAAGAGGAGAAGGTGGTGTGAATGATAGCTGTCTTCAAGTACTTAAAGGGCTCTCGTGTTTGATTCCTTATGCTTGGTTACTTATATTTTGAAAGCTTTCTGTTCTATGTAGTTGGAAAGTTGTTACTATTTGGTACAGTGAAAATCTATTAAAAACACTTCTTAAGATTTTATGACTCAAGAAGTGGTGACATGGATAGAGTGTTGGCCTGGAGTCAGGAAGATATTGGTTCAAATCTAGGCCACAAATCACAATTTCTGTTTGCCTAAGTATCCTCAACTGTACAATAAGAATACTTAGGGTTGTTGTGAGGACCAAATGAGGTAATGACTGTAAAGTACTGAACACACTGCCTAGCACACACGAAGCACTACATAAATGTTAGTTATTATTATTGTGATTGTGGCAAATAATATGTTGTTTGATAACAGTCTATGTTCCAAGATAGTTTATTATTTGAGTGAGAGAACTATATAATCATATAATTTGAGGCCAAGGGATGTCAGTAGTCATCTAGCCCAATCCATACAAAAAAAAGGAATCTCCACTATAACATACCCAGTAAGTGCTAGTCTAGCTAATGCTTTAAGACTTCTAAAGAGGAAGAAGCTACCAACTCTTATAAGCAGCTCATTTCACTTCTGGAGAGCTCTAAATGGGACTTTTTTTTCTGACACTAGGATTAAATCCACATCTTGGCAACTTCCATTCATTGCTCCTGATTATGCTTTCTAGGGTCAAGTGGAACAAGTCTCATTCTTCTTCTATATTAGAAGAAGATCCTTGAAGACAAGTATAATGTCTCCACTGAGTTATCTCTTTTCCAGGCTAAGTATGTCCAGTTCTTTCAACAAATCCTCATGTGACATGAACCCAAGGCTTCTTACAATCCTGTATGTATTCCTCTGGACAGTTTATCAGCATCCTTCTTACGCCATGACACCTAGAATTGAACACATTTCTCTACATGGGGTCTAACAAAGGCAAAGAAGAGTGGAACTATCATTTCCCTTATTCTTTTAACATAGCCCAAGATTGTATTAGCTTTTTCAGTTGCCATATCACACATGATGATTCGTATTGAGCTTTCAGTTTACTAAAACTGGCAGATCTTTAAAAAAACAAAAACAAAAAAAGCAGCTGTTGGCTATTCACGTCTCCCCATTTTATGCTTAATTTTTTTGTTCCCAAGAGCAAGACAGTTACATTTACTACTTCTACTGAATTTAATCTTGTTGGATATAGCCCAATGATCTAGCCTGTCAAATCTTATCATTGTGTTAGCAAAATGGCAAAATGGAGAGCACTAGACTCAGATTAAGAAAGGTATAAGTTTAAATCCTACCTCCAACACCTACTTGGTATACCTGACTAAGTTAAGCCTTCTCTTGGTCTCATTTTCTTCATCTATAACAGGGCTGTCCAACCTTAGGTTATCTTAGGGGCGCATTAAAATAAAATCCTTTTTTTGAGGGCCACACCCAGAATAAAAAATACAGTACACTAACAGAAAGTGGGGGAATGTACATCATCAATGACAGGCCAAGGCGCAAAGCATGAAAGCAAACACAAAACAACAAAGCGACAACACGACAGTATAAAGGTAGGTGCATACTGCCTAGTCTGCACTGTACAGACAGAACGCACCCCACAGATCAACTGAAAATTCCATGAGATATGTTCTGTCCATAATACTGCTTAAAAACACCAGAGAAAATTAACATCAACAAAATTATTTATTAGTGACGAAATTTAAAAAATTTAATATGCATTTCCTGCAAATTATTATTTTATTTTTTTGCTCATGAAAATTAAGACCCACAGGCGGGCTGCATGTGGCCTGCATATTTTGGACAGCCCTGATCTATAAGATGAGGATGAAGACGGCACTTACCTCAAAGGGCTGGTATGAATTTGAAGTGAGAAACATATGTAAAGCATTTTGAAAATATTAAAAGCACTATATAAATGCTGATTATAATTATTTGAAGTTGTAATGAACATACTATACATCGAGATCTTGGGGTACTCTACTGAAGATTTCTTTTCACACTGACACTGAACCATTAATAGCCACTCTTTGACTCTGGCCATCCAACCAGTTCTAGATCCATTTCACTGTCTTTTCCACAAGAATAGCATGAGATAAAATCTAGGTACATTTGCTAAAATCTAGGTACATCATTATATTCACAGCACCCTCTTCAACTAGTGTGGTAATCTTGTCAAATAAAGGAAATGAGGTTGGTCTGGCATGAGCAAAAACAAGGACTGTATTACTATTCTATTTGTATCTCCAATGCTTAACACAGTGTTTTACACATAGTAAGTGCTTAATAAATGCTTTATTCATTCATTCATGCCTTATTCTTGAAGTCACGCTGGTTCTTTGTAATTATCACTTCCCTTTCTAGATGTTGGTCAACTATGTCTTTAATGATCTACTGTAGAATTTTCCCAAGGACCAAAGTCAAGTTCACTGGCTTCTGGTTTGCTGAATCTATTCTCCCTCCTTTCTTTCTTTTTTTTTTTTTTGAAAATCATTTACCCTTCTCTAATCTTGTAATGTATCTCACATTTTCCATGACTATTCAAATATCAATGACATGAAAATTAAGTCTATCTACCTCCAGAGAGAAAGAATTATTGAACTCTTGAGTGCAGATTGAAGCAAATTTTTAAACTTTCCTTTTCTTGCTTTTTTTTGGGCAATATAGCTGGCTAATGTGAAAATATGTTTTACATGACTTCATATTTATAATGACTATCATGAGTATCATTGCCTTCTTCATGGGTAGGCGAGGTATGGAAGGAAGGAGAGTTTGGAATTGAAATCAAAAAATAAATAAATGAAACAAAAGCAAATAAAAATTAGTGAGAGTGGCTCAGAAATTACACCTGCTATTTCTTTCAGGACATGAAGATGTGGTTCACTTGGGCAGGATAACTTAACTTTATCAAGAATAACTGATGCTCCCTTACTTTTCTTGGGTATCAAGTCCCTGCCAGTCATATTTTTGGGGGGAGACCTCTGTAAAGCACTTTCTTTTTTTGCACTTCCTTTTTTTTATTCTGAACTTAAAAATAAAACAAGCATTTCCATAACAAAGTAGAACAGAAAAAAAGATTGCACATGAAATTGCAAACCTACCATGTACAGCTTGCTTTTCCTTTTAATTATATAATAAAGTTGTCATGCTGCCACTTTCTTTCCCCACACTCACATTAGAGATAGCAGACACAAATATGTATCTGTGTGCGTATAATATATATATGTATATAAAACCATACTATGCATATTTCTATTTATCAGTTCTTTCTCAGGATGCAGAGAGAGTCTCCTTCATAGATCCTTTGTAGTTAATTTGGGTATTTATGATAGTCAAAATGACTTGGTCGCTCCAAGTTGTTCTTAAAACAATATTGCTGTTACTATATACAATGTCCTCTTGGTTCTGCTCATTTTGTTCTTCATTATTTCATGCAAGTCTTTCCGCATTTTTCTAAAATCACTGAGCTCATCATTCCTGTAGCAAAGTAGTATTCCATCACTATCATATACCACAACCTATTCAGCCATTCCCCCGTTGATGGGCATCCCCTCAATTTCCAGTTCTTTGCCAACACAAAGAAAGCTGCTATAAATATTTTATAACATAGGGATTCTTTTCCTTTTTTCCCTAATCATCTTGGGAAACAGGCCTAAAGGCAGTTTTACAACTATTTGGGCATAACCTGCCAATGATTTTTGTTCTGTCATTTCTAGTATAAAGATCACTCTCCTTTGATAAGCAGAGGGGAACAAAATGAGAATGGAAGAAATTAGGCTTAGACCAACACCTCATACCTTGTACTAACTTGAGTTCCATATGGATAAGGGCCCTTAATATAAAAAGTCACATCATAAATCATATATAAAAAGAAAAAATTTTAAATGTAACATTAGCAAAGATGCTATAACAACCTATCACAATAATTATAAACCCTGACCAGGCTGGATTTATATCAGGAATTCAGGGCTGGTTTAATATTAGGAAAACATCAAACTTAACCATATTAATAACAAAAAATAATAAAAACCTCATGATTATATTAATAGATGCTGAGAAAGCTTCTTGACAAAACACAGCACCGACTTCTATTAAAAACAACTAGAAAACATGGGAACAAATGGACTTTTCCTAACATGACAAAAGGAAAACTCCAAAACCAAGAGCCAGAATTATGTAACAGGTACAAATTAGACGCCTTTCAGGTAATACTGGGGTAAAATGAGGATGTCCATTGTCACCATTTCTGTTTGACATTAGGCTGGAAATGCTGGCTGTAGCAATAAAACAAGAACAAGAAACTGAGAGCATATGCCAAGAAGAAACAAAATCATCACTGTTTGCAGATTGCGGTGGTACATGAAAAGAACTCTAGAGAATCAACTAAAAATAATTGAAATAAGTTCAGCAAAGTTGCAAGGTATAAAATAAATCCACACAAAACAACAGCATATCTGTATAATGCCAATAAAACTTAGCAAGAAGAGACAGAAAGAGAAATTGCATTTAAGTTAGCAATAGGATGCATACAACTCTTGGGAGCCCACTTTCCATGATACACACAAGAACAATATATGTATTACTACAAACCAGTGTTTACAGAACTACAAACTTTAATAACTGGAAAAATATTAATTACTCATGGGTAGGCTACACCAATAGAACAAATATGACAATACTACCTAAATTAATTTGTCATATTATAATTTACAGTAGTACCATACTAATCAAACTACCAAAGAATTAGTTTACATAGCTAGAAAAAAAAATGAAATTCATTTGGAGGCACAAAAGGCAAGGAATCAAAAGGGGAATAATGAAAGAAGTGGGAAGGAAGAGGGCCTAGTACTATTAGATCTCAAAGTATACTAAAAAACAATAATTCTCAAAAACAGTTTGATGCTGGCTATAAAAGTGACTGATCAGTGGAGCAGATTAGGTATACAACATGAAGAAGAAAATGAAATTAGTAGCTTAGAATTCTATAAACATTCTATAAAGCCAAGCTATTGGGGCAAGGTCTCAACATTTGATTAAAAAAAACTGTTGGGAAAATGGATAGTATCATGTAAGAAATGATGTTTAGACCAAAACTTCACACCTTCAGTGAAAAATACATTCCACACGTATACAAACACATTTGAAAGACCCTCTGTCAAATTAAATGATCGGCCATGATAAAGAACTCTGCCCACTGCATGATAGAGATAATGGACTAATATGTAATATAAGCGAATTTCTGCTTATGTGATACAGATTCTTTCTTTTCCTCTGTCCCCTACCACCCCACTGGAGGGCGATGGGAAAGAGAAAAGGAATGCTTGACAATGGAAAAAAAATTTTTTACTTAAAAAATTCTAATACCTAGGTCACATTTACTGGATATTCAATAGATTCTAGATTTACATAGCCTGCTGCAATGTGCTGCAGACTTTTTATCATTTCCTTGCATAATCTATATAGATCATTAAGTGTGGGCTCCTTAAGGATAAATCTTCTGCAGTTTGTTGTTGCAATGATCAAGTCTTGAATTGCCATGATAAATACCTCCATTTACAGTAACAAATCCACATGGTTCAGTCATTTGTTCAGTGTGCTTCTTTATCATTATATTGTTAGATGACTTGATGTGGATGTGATTCATCGGAGGGCCTTTTGATACCATTCTAGGACTTCAGTTGTTTGAAAGACTCCATCTAAACAAAAACCTCTTGACAAATCTGTTCATTGTTATGAACCTTCATTATTGTTTAGTGATGTCTGCTTATTCCAAAAGCATTTCCATACTTTTCTGACCTGTTCATCACATGCTTTAATAATGTCTATCAATCCATTTCTTCCTATCTGGTGATTAAAGAAAAATTTCTATAGTTACCCTTAGGTGATGGACTCTGTTCGTGTAATATGGGTTTTTATTAGGATACTTTCCAAATCTTTTAGAGTTCATCATATAGTTGTGAGAGTGTATTTTAAGATTAGTATTGTATAAGTGCTTATTTCTTTAGACATATTATTCCAATTTAGCTTTGATTTCAAAATGCCAGTAGCTCTCAATATATTCAGCTACAGCTTTCTCTCTGACAGCTTTTGCTTGATGTGTTGTGCCTGAGGTATCACCTTTAACAATAAGAATCTTGGATTCAAGCTCAAAGCCTTCCTTAGTATACATTAAGAATTTTACAGTTATGAAGTCCAATTACATTTTATATCATTGGAAAAAGATTCCAAGAAATGAAAGAGTTAATTAATGTGTCTCAGTGGAGCTATATGGCTTGCACATTTCAGTCATGTACATCAATTGATGCAACTTTTTTAGCTTAGCTCCCTTTTTAATTTGGAAGCCACACTTATATTTAGAAAATAATAACAAATTTAAGGATAGGCAGAATTATATGGGTTAAATTGTCTTCCTGAAAGATGATAATACTTTGTTGGTAGTGTGCTTTAAGTAGAGACAGACAGAAGAGAGGGAACAAACATTTATTAAGCCCCTACTACGTGCCAGGCACTGTAATAAGTGCTTTACAAATCTCATTTGATCCTCATAACAACCCTGAGAGGACTATTACTATCCTCATGTTCCAGCTGAGGAACCTGAGGCAGACAGATGTTAAGTGACTTGCTCAGGTTCACACAGCTTTTCAGTATCTGAGGCCAAATTTAAATTCAGGACTTGACTCCAGGTCCACCACTTCATCCACTGCACTACTCAGATGACTCAGAAATAAAGAACAATCTTCAATTTACTTTAGTGTTCCTACTACATTTGAATCTATTTCATATATTTGCTACTCAAAATCATCATAACGATAAGCCTGACAGAGAGAACATGGAACGAACAAATGGTCCTCCATTGTATTCTGGTATCCAAGAAGGTGAGGTACACAGGAACATCCAAAATACCAATACCCCATCTGCTGGAAATATTTTAGTGAGGATGGTACAGACTAATAATGTAGGTAATCCCAGAATGCGCATGAAATGAAGATGTGAATACTTTCAAAATGGTCTGGTACTATAGCAAAACAAAACAGAAAACAGAACTCAGTAATCATTAGCAAGAGCCTCATATTTCTTTTTGTCAACAGTATCTTAGGCTCCAAGTTACATACCAAGGCGCTGGCCAATTAAGGGCAACAAAAAAGAAATTTGCAAAAAAGAATCCAAGAAATAAAATTATCTGAAATTCTAGATTCCTTTAATTAGCAAATGAAAGCAAAAGTGAAAAGGTTAGGGTGATATAAGGATCCAGACTAGCAAAACAAAATAAAAAACAAATTCACCATCAATCAAAAACTTTACTACACAGGGCTTGAAAAGTAAAGATATCAGAAGGAAGAGAGAATCCCCAAAAGAAAGGGATGTAAAAATTATCTAGTTACTTACTTACATGGCCATAAGAGTTTCAACACAACAAAAATGCCAAATTATATCAAATGAGAAACAGAATACTTGCATTCTACTAATGTAATGAATAGTCATAGCTAGCATTTATATAATGCTTTAAGGTTTGCTTTAATCTCCAGGGAGGTAACAAACTAGGTATGCTAAAAAGTCTCAGAAATGTAAAGAACAATTTACTATCAATTTATTAATTAATTGAACAAGTAATTCCCAAGTGCCAAAACATTTATACTGCCTTTGTTGATTATCATCAAGTCTTTAATTCAGTTCTGCATTCAAGGCCTATTATTAGCAACTTCAATTTCCATAGTGCTTTAAGGTCTACAAAGTACTTCTTTACAACAACTCTGAAATTGTGCACGTATTATTATAACCATTTTACAGATGAAGAAAATGAGGCATTGCAAGGTTCAATGACAAATCCATGGTTACATAACTAATACTGCAAGTGAGTGTGGAATTTGAAGTTAGACCTAACTTCAAGTCCAGCTGTCTATCTAGAAATCAGCTGATCTTTGAGAAAAATAGTGCCAAAAGGCCTTATTTAACTTATTCTGAATAACTGACTGCAAGTATTCTCCCAAATTAGTTCAATGGACACCAGCACAATTTTCATACAGAAACAAAGAAACAAGTAATTATGCATTATAATCAGGATCAAAAACTCTAAGTGAATTTTTGAGAACTAAGAACACCTCATTTAAAGCCTATCTTTCCTATCTTCTTACTAACAGAAGAAATTCTTTTAATAAGTGACAAGGTTTCTCACACATAATTAAAAATGAGGCTCAACATGCTAATATTGCTGAAAGATTTTTTAAAATGCATACTACCTGGTAATGAACGGGTTTGAAGTTATTTCCTCAGAAGTGATTTTGATATAGTGAAAAGGGACTATCACGAAGGTAGTGGGATAGGAAGGAAGGTAGAAAGAAGTCAGTCCTAATTATAATCTGAAAGTCACATCATATATGCACTGAATTTACTTGAATTCAATTGTAAGTGTTTGGGAGAGGGGAGAGGAGAGAAGAAGCAACTATTACACTCAATGTATTAGAAGTGAATGTGTGAATCTGTTGTTCCCTCAGTTTCTTAGGTCCCTGGTGCCTCCCATTTTCCAGCACTTAGGTTCAGTCCCACCCCCTCCACCCCTACCCCACTGCCTTCCCTCAGCGAAGGGAGGGGGAAAAGACAATTAAGGGTCACCAGACTGGAGAGCAAGAACAACTTCCTTTTCATCTGTGACCAACTCTCTACTTTCCCCCGGCCCAATATGTCAATGCTTTAGAATTTACATTTAGTCTAAAAGTTACACGTTAGGCATACAAATTTTCCATTATCTTTGTTGTCCAAGCATATAAGAAACTTTTCATCTTGGAGACTCACGTATTGTCAGACTTAAGATTTACATCTTTTGGTTTGGACTTTACCAGATTTTAAAAACTGGACAAGAACTCAAAGAAAGTTCCAAACTCTGACGCTTTCCAAGGTACAAGCCCAACTCATTCTAGGAAGACTGGAAAGATGAGACTGAAAGAAGGGATAACATTCTAGGTAGCTGGGAACATCACAAAGAAAAGATACGTTTCCCTGGTGTTTCTGTTGGCTTTTGTGCCTGATCTACTACATTATCACATTATATACTGCAGCAACACGTCTTTGGTTTGTGTATCTGAACCTGACTCCTTTTCAAGCAAGAGGGCAAAACCATTTTATACTGTATTAGTTACTTTTGCCATAGGAAATTTAAGGGACTTGAGAGCTGGAGTTTTGACTATATTCAATTTTCTACCTTTCACACTAACTTTTAAAACTTCCCTCTCCCATGACTCCATTGTAATTTACTTAAAAATACAAAAAAAAATTCCAGTATTCTGGAACTACCATTAAGTTTTTGAGGTCCCAGAGTTGGCCAGCCCTCTTCAATTTAAAAATAAACAAACAACTATAGAGCTTGTATTTCCTAAATTCGTCAATCTGTAGTTTCCTTGTATATTAAATAAGCCACTCACAGCCTCCATAGAAATTCCTGCCAAGATTCTTTCCCATTAGACTGCAAAATACAGATGGCTGTGTCTATTAGGCTTGGTACACTTTCCAACACATCAACATATCCTAGGTAGAGTTGATCCTCAAAGTTTTCCTTCAATAATTCCAGACAGGGTCCCATGTCAAACAGAACTAGCTAGCCTCACTAGGCAAGATGTGTTTCCCTCCTATGCTCAGGAAAAAAGCTTCATTTTGATGAGTTCAGGGTACACCCCAAGAATGTTGGGGTACCACCTGAAATGATGAGGAAAAGATGTGTGGGTTCTGTTGTTCTGAGAGAATTCACTCTGACAGTCTCCAAGTTAAAGAAAGGCATTCATTGGGGTGATGCACTCAAGCAGGCCTGTTCCCATGTGGGAGAAATAGAGCATAGGCAGCAGGCCCTGCTTCCCGTAAGAGGCAAAGGCAGTTACCGGGGTTAAAGGTATGATTTAAATACAATTTTATGGAATGGGGGAAAGGGGACAAGAGGAACAAGCATGGCTCCAAAATGCCTGGGATATCCAGGGAGTCCGGAGGTGCTTTTATCATACAGAGAAGCAAAGAGAATAGGAGAGGGGAGGGGAAGAGTTGTTCTGGAATTGTGGGTGCTTTGTGAAAGCACACAGGTTAAGTCCACAATGGGGGATGCATAGTGTTCTTCGATCACTTTTCTGGCTGGTCACATCCTGAATCTTATCTCATATTTCACATCCTGCATCCTGCTTGCTTCATCTGCCTCAAGCACTCTTTTCTATCTCATCAATTTCAATTTTACTTTTGCATTTTACATCTATACAACTGTATTCTACAGGGTGTTCCTAAAGTCTGGACACATAGGCAAAAACGCACATTATCAAGAAATGAAATGAATGAAATTTTCAACAACATTTTAATTGGAATATTAACAACATCTTCAATATGATTTCCACCATTTGTGATACAAAGGTTGATGTGCTTTGCAAGATTCACATGAATTCCACATTGCCATCAATTTTAGCACATTCACTCTTTATGGGTTCCATCAAGTGTGTTGCATCTGTGATTTTCATTGAGTATGCCTTCTCCTTTAGATACCCCAGAAAAAGAAGTCCCTGAACACAGATTCTTCAGTGAAACGGTTAATGAGATGTTAATGAGATTTCCTATATGTCCAGACGTTAGGGACACCCTATACTACACTTGCCTACTTGCTTTTCTGCACACAGACTGCACCAAAAAGGCCCTCCCTGGCTGTCTGTCTCCTGTGTCTAGAGTAGTAGGCCTCCTCACCTTCTGCAGTCCTTGAATTTACTTCAAGAGTCAGCACTAGTGCTGCCTTCCACATGGAGACCTTCCTAATTCTCTGGTATACCAGTGACCTCTAGATTACTTGGTATTCATGTTGTATATATTTTGTATATACTTAGATTTGCATATATTATCTTCCCTTTTAGAATGCAAGTAGAAGGACCTGATTCTCTCACCATGTGGTTTTGGCTGATTCTTTTCCTTAAAAGGTAATTAAGCCAACAAAATGAAGGACAAACAACAACTAAGCCAACAGCAAGACTGGCTAGGGGACTAAAGGCTCAGGTCCTTAAAAACCCTTACCAGATACATGAGTAAAAAGCCACGAAGAAGTACACTCAAGCTAATCAACATTTAGTATACCTGATATACAGCATTATTGAATACCCATCCCTTTCTATACGTAAGTAAATCTACTATAGCAAGGTCTCACAGTGGAGAGAGACAGTTGGGCCTGAAGTAAGGCAGACCTAAACTCAAATTGGGCCTCAAACACTCAAAAGCTGCGTGTGACTCTGGGCAAGTCATTTAACCTTTGCCTCAGTTTCCTCATCTGCAAAATGAGGATAATAATAGCGCCTACCTCTTAGAGTTATTACGAAGATCAAGTAAGCTACTATTTGTAAAGTGCTTAGCAAGAGTGCCTGGAACACAGGAGACACTTAATAAATGTTTTTTTTTTCTTTTCCCCTTCCCTTCATTTTGTAAACTACTGGGGGACTTGCCTGAGTCAGACCCAGACTACAACACTCCTAGAAGGCAAGAATTACTGTATATAGAATTCTGTCTCTGTATCTCCAATGATTATGACAGTTCCTAGAATATAGTAAACAATAAATGCATGTTGATTGATATTTATAGAAAAGTCCTCAAGTACAGCTGGAAAAAGGCTAACAATCCCATCAAACTTCAAAAATACATGTATTACTGTGGGAAGCAACAAGGTCATGTTTTTATATTTGAGAGATTTGAGAGATCCAACATTTTCTTTCCTTATTTGTAAATAATACAGAAATATAATTACTTTGGTCAACACTATAATAAACAAACAACATCAAATCTCCTGACCTGAATGAAAGCTTCCAAAAATTTACACAGCTTTTCTGGTACTTTATACTTTGCAATATAGGAAATAAATAAGTAGGAGTTGAGTCGAATAAATCAGAATATTTTGAATACATAAAGTTAAAAAGGTTTTGCACAAACAAAACCAATGTAGCTAAAGTTAAAAGAGAAGCATGAAATTGCGGGGGGAGGGGGAACTTTGCAGCACATTTCTCTGATAAAGGTCTTATTTTGAAGATACATAAGGAACTGAGTCAAACTTATAAGAGACATTTCCCAATTTATAAACGCTCTAAGGCAAGGGTGGGGAACCTGTGACCTCAAGGCCACATATGACCCTCTAGGTCCTCAAGTGCGGCCCTTTGACTGAATCCAAATTTTTGTTTCTGTGAAGTTTGGATTCACTAAAAGTGCTGTACTTGAGGACCTAGAAAGCCATATGTGGCCTCAAGGTGGCAGGTTCCCACCCCTGGTCTAAGGAATTGAGTAGACAGTTTTCAAAGAAAGAAATCCAAGCTATCAATAGACTTGAAAAAAGACTCTTAAGTCACTAACAGAGAAATGCAAATTAAAACGACTCTAGGAAACCATCTCAAACCTACCAGATCATCAAAGATGACAAAAAGAGGGAAATGACATGCTGGAGAGGAAAACAGGTACTTTAATACAATTGATGGAGCTGTAGGCCTAAACATTCTAGAAGCAATTTGGAACTATGCCCCCAAAGCGATTAAACTGTGCATATGCTTTGATAGGAGATACTGCTATTAGGTCTATACCCCAAACAAATTTTGTCTCTTTATCCATATGGACAAAATTTTTTTTAGCTCTTTTTGTGATGGCAAAGAATTGGAAACTGGGCGGGGAGGAGGGAATTGCTGAACAAGTTATGGTATATGAAGGTGATGGAATAATTTCATTCTGTCAGAAATGATAAGATAGTTTCAGAAAAACCTGGAAAGACTTTTATAAATTGATACAAAGCAAAGTGAGCAGAACCAGAACAATTTATACAATAACAACAATATTGCAAAGTTAAGCAATTTTGAAAGACCTAGGAACTCTATCAACATAATGACCAACCACAATCACAAAAAACTCATGATGTAACATGCTGTCTACTTCCAGATAGAGAGATTTGATAAACTCAGAGTACAAATTAAAGTACATTTTCTTTTCTTGCTTTTTTGGTGGGGTGGTGGTGGTGGTGGTGAGGGGATGGGAAGAGACATGGCTAATGCAGGAATTTATTTTGCTTGACTACACATGCTTACAATGGTTTTTTGTTTTTCTTGCCTTCTCAATGGGGGAGAGTAAGGGGGAAGAATTCAGAACTAAAAATGAAATTGAATTTTCTTTTTTAAAGGGAGTTGAGCAAAGAAGGAAAAAAATGAAATGCATCTGTGCTACCAAGAAAAGATGATATGGTCCACCCTTGAAGAAGGTACAGTCTAATTAAGAAGTTAAGTGGCTCATTCCTCACCAATATCTCTCCCCTCCTCTGGTCTTTCCCAGGCTATCATCCCTGCTGTGGCAACACAATTTTCTTCCTTCCCCACCTTAACCCCCTGATGAATGAGTTCAACTCTACATTATCCTCTACATTCAAACCTTTTGCTTCTTGTTCTATCACTGATCAAAACCCAACCTCTCATCATCTGCCTTCTTTGTTCCCATGCAGGTGCTACTGAACAGAGCTGGAAAAAATCATAAGAAACTTCTTATGAGGCTACTACAAATTTATACTACCTAATCTCAACTGGGTTCTCACTGCAGCAAAGCCATGTGCTAGGTGAAACAACAGATAGAGAGCTGGCCCTGAAGTCAGGAAGACCCAACTTCAAATCTACCTTAGCCACTCACTAATCTTGTGGCTCTAGGCAAGTCACTTAACTTTCTCAAACTGAGTCTCATCTGTATTATGGCTATTAGGGTTTTATAGGGTTATTATATATTACAGGATTATTATGAGAATCAAATAAGGTAAGACTTATAAATTGCTTTGAAAGTCTTAAAGCATTATATTAAATGCTATTATGATCAATCAATTTGCCATCCAGGTCACCATAACAGCTACTCCAAATGCCACTTCTCAAGCCTCATGGTACCTACTACCCCTCTCTCTTAGCTGAGGACCTTCATACTTTCCGGAAAAAATTAAGGCCATTAAGAGCTTCCTCTTCTCTCCTTATTCACATCATTCATACATCTTTCTACCATCTCCTCCTTCATCCTTGTCTCACATGAACAAATAACCTTTTTCCTTGTCAAGGGAAACTCATCTTCATGCACCTTTGATCCTATGACCTCTTATCTTTTCCAGCAGATTGCTCCCTCTATCATCCTCAGTCTCTCTTGAATCTTCAATCTCTCCCAATCGACAGGCTCCTTCTCTGCTACCTACAAACAAGCCCATGTCTCTCTCCACCCTCAACCATCATCGCTCCTTAAAACAGACAAACAAAAAAAACTCGATTAATCCAAACATCCCTGCTAACTACTGTCCTACAGCTTACCTACTTTTCTCAGTAAACTCCTTAAGAAAGCCTGCCTAAACATGAGGTGTCTCTACTTCCTCTTCTCTCACTCAATTCTAAATCCTCTGCAATGTCTTATTATCTCATTAGTCAACTAAAATAGCTCTCTCCAAAGTTACCAATGATCTTAGTTGCCCTCCACAGAGCCTTTGACACTATCAATCACACTCTTCTCCTACCTGGCCTTTGTGCTATTTCTCTCAAATATTTATGATGATAAAGACCAGAGGTGAACATAAGTTCTGAAATGCAAAACCAAGTATCAAGAGAAACCTAGAAAGGTAAATCTTTTTGAATAATTAGAAGTTCAATTACCAATATCGAAAACATAAAAAGAGAATTCACGGCAAATAAGGAAATAAAGGACATCATTAGAAAATACTTTGCCTAAATTATAGGCTAACAAAATCAATAACAAATGGAATGGATGGCTATTTGCAAAAATGTAAAAGACCCAGATTAAAAGAGGAGAGAATTTTAAATAATCCAGTCTCAGAAAAAGGAAATGAAGATGTAGAAAGGAAATTCCAAAAGGAAATAAACAGAGCCAGGCTGATTTATGAGTGCATTCTACCAAATAACAATTCTAATACGTAAATTATAAGGAAAAGATGATAGCCTACCAAATTCCTTCTATGAAAAAAAAATGATCTTGTGTAAGGCATTTCTAATGAGTTAGTAAGACAAATTAATATATCCCCAATTAATAGGATCACAAAAATGAATAACATATTAACAAAAAAGGCTACAGCAACATATTAAATAACTATGATCAGGTTGGATTGATATCAGGGTGGGATCAATATTAGGAAAATTCTAAATATAAAAGACTACACACAGTAGATAACAAAAACAAAAATCATTATTCTATTAACAGATACACAAAAAACTTTTGACAAAATACAGCACAACCTAACAGAAGAGAGAAAAATTTCATTCGAAATAACTATGGAAGGCAAAAAATATCTGGGAGTCTACCTACCAAGATACACACAGGAATTACGTCAGTGAAATCTTCAAAGATGCAAATATAGTCTTCAATAACAGGAAAGAGGAATTGCTCATAGTTGGGTCTTTTCAATATAATAAGAAGGCTCCTGATGAAGCAGTTGACAAGTCACATTTCCAAAGGGATGATTCCCTGAATGAAATGATGACTACGGGGACTTGGCTGGAAGAAGGAGTGGCAGTGTGGGGTTGGGGTAGTCTGCTCTTCCTTGGGCTCTTGAAATGAGAGTACTAGGTTGTCTCCATCAGAGTCTCAAGGAAGGAGGTGATACTGCTATTCACCATTACACCTGAAAAATTAACAGCCTTTTTAGGTCTTTATCACCACATTGTCCAGGACCTGAAGAGGGAGCCATCATTTTGTGGAGTAAGAGAGGACTTCCAGATGGAAGACACCCATCTTGGTCTTAAGCAGACTTTCCTTAGGGGATATATAAGGACAGGGCAACATAGGCAAAGTGAATCTCAGTGTATACGATGTTGACCTCCGGCAGTAGAGGGAGGATCTAAAAGTGGCGTTGGGGAGGGGGGAAGCAAAAAATATGTGACATAGCATAAAGTAACTTCCACCCACTGCTGCCAGCCCAATCTCTCAACTAGGATGTGGAGAATTTCCAGTAAAAAGAAGAAAAGCCCTCCCTTTGACTTTAGGCCTCTCATCTCCTGCTGTGCCTGTCCTTTGAAGGCAGAAGAGTAGCACACTCCACTCAGCAGTTAACATTCTCACACCTTGTTATATCTTTCACATCCTATGACTCTCAACTCCTGGTACATCATCATCCAAACCCTATTCCATACACCCCTACCACCTAATTCCTCAGTCCCATACCCCTCAATCTTCTTACCCCAAAGTTTTAAATTAATTCCACCTAGCTCTTCCACTGTACCTTCAGGATGGAACACACCCCTTTCTCTCCTTTGACAAAGTCATCCTTTTAGTACTGGCCTTCGTCACCTCATGCCTGGATTATTGCAACAGTCTACCGGTGGGTCTATTTACCTCAAATTTCTCCCCACTCCAATCCATCCTGAATTCAGTCATTAAAGTGACTTTCCTAAAGCACAAGTTTGATCATGTCACTCTGCCCCCCCTAAAAAACCCCAAAACTCCAGCGGTCACTTATTGCCTCTGGGAGCAAATAAAAAATATTCTGTTTGGCATTCAAAGCCCTTTATTAACAGAGCCCCTTACTACCTTTCCAGTTTTCTTACACCTTACTCCTCAACATGTACTTAGGTCCAGGCATTTTTTTCTGCCTATGGCCCATGCTTGAAACACTCTCTCTCAGCTCTGACTACTGAGGTGACCTCCCTGGCTTCCTTTAAGTCTCAACTAAAATCCTACCTTCTACTAGAAGCCTTCCCCAACCCCTCTTAATTCCAATGCCTTTCCCACCATTAGTTATTTCTTATTTATTCCGGACATGGCTTACTTTGTTTATATTTGGCTGCATGTTGTCTCTACCATTAGATCGTAAGCACTTTAAGGGCAGGAACTCTTTTGCCTCTTTTTGCGTCCCCAGTGGTTAGCGCAAGGCCTAGCACACGGCTGGCACTTAATAAATCTGAGTGATTGATCACTTCAACCTACTAATCACAGCGTAGCAAGTTCAGAGCATCATAGATTTTGAAGCTGGAAAGCACCTTAAAGACCATCTATTCCAACCCTCTCATTTTACAGATGAAGAAACTGAGGCACAGGGAAGTTAAGTGACTTACCCAGAATCACAGAGCAACTAATTGTCTGAGGCAGGATTGGAACTCAGGTATTCCTGACTTCAAGTCTACCATTCTATCCAGTTACACGACCTCCTTTTTCCCTATTTGGCACTTGGCTCAGATCTTGCTTTCCCTACAGATTCAGCTCTACTCTTCATCCTTAGTGACTTCAATATTCATGTTGGGAAGGCCTTTTGAAAAACTAGACTTCCCTTTATCAACCACAACTCCTATGAACTACATTTCTACCCTACCTTGGTAATCCACAGAATTTAGATCTTCTCATCACCTCAATTCCCCCATTATTTTGAACTCAATCTCCCCACTCTGACCACTATCTCCAGTTCTTATCACTCCCTCTGGGAATATCCCTCCTAACTCTACTTTTCCTCCTCATTTCGGCTTCTAGCTTCTCCATCCCTCTCTATTACCTCTGCCAGCAGTCCCTACTCTGCCTTCCTTTCCCCCCTTCCACATTTTTCACACTATCATCAGACTGATTATCTACACTGTCCTTTACCTGTAAGTTCTTTTCTCTGGCCTTGTCCTATTGTTGCTCAAGCCCTACCAAGCTTCAGATCTGTGTTACCCCTGCCAATAGCCTTCTGAGGTCATTACAAACTCAAAGCATCAAATCTTTCCTGGGCCATTCAGACTGTAGGGCACTCTTCCTTCATTAACTCCCAAGCCCTCCAAACCTCCCTTCACCCTGCTCTCTCCACAGATAAAGTCTACTTTACCTCTGATTTTATTGAGAGAAATCAAGGCCTTTGTGAGCCTTACAGAAGTTCATCCTTCCTCTCCTCCTTGGCTTCGATCTTCCTGCTCCACCTCCAAACTCACTCCCCAAGGTGACTCCACTCTGAGGCCTGCTTAGTGAGCAGGGAGTCCTTGCTTGTAAGCTCTGTATCATGAGAAGTTCTAGCCTCACTGCTCTCACTTTGCACCTCTGTCTCACTCTCTCCTCTGCCTCACCTAAGGCACCTTCCTTCTCATCATTCTCCTTTCCAGTTCCTCTTTCATGTTTTGTTTTTCCCTATTAGATGCTAGCTCTTTGGGAGTAAGGACTGTATTGTTTTTTAATTTTTTTTTTAAAATTTTCTATCTCCAGTGCCCAGCAGAGTGCCTGCCATAGAATAGTTCAACAAAGATCCACTGATCTATCTTTTTTTCATTTGAGAGAATTGTGGGAATTGAGTGAATCACACGGACTCCATCTTGTGACTCAATTCTGGATCAAGCTCAGTTCCCTTTCAACTCAATTATAGGTCTAGTCCAATTTCTGTCTTGGGAGAAAACTTTATTGCATTTGGCTAGGAAACTGGAGCACCTCTACCTGTTATTTAGAGACCCTTAACTAAGGACCTAGGGCATGCTGACCAGAAGCCCAGTCACATCTGAAGACTGATGCAAGGAGTTTTCTCCCAATTATACATCTCAAGCAACACATAAGTCTTATCTGAAAACTGGCCCTATACCGGTCAGTAAGTTACTGTTCCTTGCTCTTCTGACTAAACAGAGGCACCTGGGTGGGAGTGGGACACCTCTTTTTCTGACTCCAGGGAATTGCACCTGTTTACTCTCCTCCTCCCAACTTGGAAAATCCCTAATCTTTCCTCTGTTATTGCAATTGCCATGTACTGCTTAATAAACCCATATGCTTAGAAGCTCACACCTTTGTTTCCTCAGTCATTTCCATCGATCCATCACCACAGTCTCAGAAGCGCTATTGCATTTCATGGCCCCGGAGAACACCTCTACTTGCTACTCTTGATTCCACCTCCCCTACAAGTATGACTCATCATTATCTCTCACCTTCAAATCTTCCCTATCTTTCCCAGTGGTTTACAAATACACTCAAGTCTCCCTCCCATCTTATCCCATTCCATTCCCTTAAGCTATCACCCTAGATCTTTAATTTCATTTCCAAATCCCTATAAAGAGTTTTCCTTCACTTCTTGCCCAACCAATCACTTCTCAACCCCTAGTAATCCAATCTCACTTTTTATCCCACTAGTCTAAGGAAATTAATCACCCTATAAAAAATGACTGATATCTTACTAGGTACATACAAAAGCCTTTTCTCCTGGACCCGTCTACAGCTTTCAATTCAAATTTTCAATTTCTATCGATCATGCCCTATACGTAGACATACTGTTCTCCCTTGTTTTATGACATTGCTTTCTCCTGGTTCTCCTACTACCTATCTACTTCATTTCAAACTCTTTTACTACCACCCCCATGCATGGAAGTCCCCCAAGGCTCTGACCTAAGCCCTCCCTTCTATTCTACTCCTATGGCTCGATTATCAATCTACACACATGTAAAGGCAATCATCGAATGGCAAGATCTTCCCCGCCCATTTGAATGGGCTTCAGGGGCGGGGCTCTCAGGGTCCTGGGGGGGGAGTGGCTAGGACTGGAGCCAATGGTAGGCACCTGAGTTCTGGTCCACATGATGACATGAAGCTTGTGGTGGGAGGAGCTTGCTGAAGGGTTGGAGCAGAGCTAAGAGGCAGTTGGTGAGAGCAGTTAAGAGCTGAAGGAGAGAGGAAGCAGTCAGCTAGCTAGAGATTGAGGTGGAAGCGGTGATGGCGGCAGGTGCTACAAAAAAGCAGGACTGACCCTCATGGAGATTAGAGAGTGCTGAGCAGGGCCTTGAGGCCAGTGGGTGGTCTTCTTGCTGGAAGACCCTGGCATTGAGGGGGAAGCACCAATATGGCTTGGCTTGCTGCCATAATGTTTTTCTGTGGCCTCCTGGTCACTATTATGAGATGGGCATACTGGTTTTGGAAGGTTCTTGCCAGGATGTCGAATTGGGGACGCTGGTCTGTGGGTCTGCTACTTTTGAGTTTCAATAAATGCTTTAACTCCTCTGTCTTCTACTTAGAGAATTCCTTATATGCTGAGATTCTGGACCATTCAGGCATATTCATGGTTATATTTGAAGTCATGAATTCTGCCTTAATGATATAACACACGATTCCCAAATATTCAATATCCAATCCAAATGTCTCTCCTGAACCCCAGGGTCATACTTTCACCTAATGGACATCTCCAGTTGCATTACGCCATCAACACAACATGTTCAAAACAGAAACTCTATTCCTCACTAAGCCTATCCCACCAAACTTGCCTATTTCTGTTTAAGGTACCCCAATCCTCTTAGTCATCGAGGTTTGTAGCCTCAGAATAATACTTAACTCATCCTCTCTACCCCTTATATTGAATTGGTAGTTGCTAAAGTTTTTTTTTTTTAATGAATTTCGCCTCCATACCACCTCTCCATCACTAGACCAATACTTCAGTCCTTTAATTGCCACTTACCTGTAGTACCGTAAAAGCCTAATTGGTCTTCTTGTTCGCAGTATTTTTGTTTTCCAATCTTTGTCTTCACACAATTGCCAAGTTTCCTAAGACACAGAGATCTGACCTTGTTAATGTCTTGCTCAAAAAACCTTCAAGGATACTGCTTCTAGGATAACAGATAAAATACTTAAGGGACTTCACAATCAATCATTCCAGTCTGATTTCAGATTATGCCTCTTTATACTTCCAAACAGAGGTAAGCCAAACTACTAGCTGTTACTCCTGTATCCAAACTTGACATACCTTTGTGCTTTGGCACAAGCCATTACCTAAAACTGAAGTGCCTAAAATTAAAGAACTGCTATGCCCACAGGGGATGGAGTACTGTACCTACTTCATGTGGTCTGGGCAGGTTCAGTTATAGGGAATCTGGCTTCTAATGGGAGGGAAAGAGGGAAAGGAAGAGACTTTTCTTATATTTTTCAGCTAACTGAATCCCTACCTCATTGTCCCAGCGACAAACTTACTTATAGCTTAAACTCTGGCTGCTGTCTAGGATATACCCAAGAAAGGGGAGCAAAAAAGTATCCAATGTACAATATGAATCAGTTGTGAGGCATGTAATTCATTCCTATAAAAATGCTAAACATAAGACTCATAGTACATTAAAATACAATTCAGTAATTTAACTTATAACTAGTTATAATCTATTGGGAGGTATATACTTTAAACTTATCTGAACATAAAGCTGTTGGCAGTACTGCTAGTAAGGTATTCTATACTATCCAAATAATTCCTGGCATGTATCTGCTGATAAATAGCCAGGCTTAGGCCAATGCTCTAGAGGTGGCTAGGTGGTTCAGTGGACAGAGAGCTGGGCCTAGAGTCAGGAAGACCTGAGCTCAAATCTGGTCTCAGATGCTTACTAGCTGTATAACCCTGGGCAACTCACTAGCCCTGTTTGCCTCAGTTTCCTAATCTGTAAAATGAACTAGAGAAGAAAATGCAAACTACTCTAGTATCTTTGCCAAGAAAACCTCACAGACAGTGGCATGCTTACATTCCCACCAATAAGTTTCATGACAACTTCTGTCTTCTTTATTAGTTGGTCCTTTCTCCTTCCATTCCCTAAGAGTGTTCCCCACCCATCCTGGGTCCTCTTCTCTCTACTCTCATCCTTTCGTAAGACTTACAAGCCAAAAAAGCTCTATAAGGTCATCAGACCCTATATTTTACAGAGAAAACCACGGCCTAGGAGGCTATTAGATATAGCCAAAGGTAGTAAGTCACAGTCTGGATTTGAATCCAGGCCCTCTGACTCCATATCCAGCAATCTTTTCATTAAGGTAGATGATGGCACATTGAATAGAGAGTGCTAGGATCTCTAGTCAGAAAGACTTGAGTTCAAATCCAACCTCAGGTACTTACTGTGTGACCCTGGCTATGTGACCCTGAGTGAGTCACTTAACTTCTGTTTGCCTCAGTTTCTTTAACTGTAAAATGGAGAAAATAAAATGGCGCCAACTTTGCAGGGCTGTTGAGAAGATTAAACAAGATAGTTATAAAAAGTGCTTAACACAGTGCCCAGAACAAAGAAGGTGCTTTTGTTTAGGCATTTTTCAGTTGTGTTGTCGTGACCCCACTTGCGGTTTTCTTGGCAAAGATACACTGTGGTGGTTTGCCATTTCCTTCTCCAGCTCATTTTACAAAGAGGAAACTGAGGCAAACAGCACTGAGTGACTTGCCCAGGGTCACATAGCTACTGAGTGTCTGAAGCCAGATTTTAACAAGTCTTTCTGATTCCAGGCCCAGCACTCTATATCCACCATGCCACCTGGCTGCCCTTATAGAATGAGCTATATAATGCTGATTCCCTTTCCCTTCCCTGCATCACCATTTTGCCTCTAATTCCAAATCCAGAATTCTCTCCATTATACAATGGTACCTTCACCTGAGGAGTTATCACTTCTATGTAGATGACTCAATATCAACAGCCCAAGCTCTCTCAAGCCAAATTTCTAATTCTTTAGACCTTACCTGTATGTTCAGCCAGCAGCTCAAAATCACCATGTCCAAAACCAAGTTCATCATCCACTTTTTCCATTTAGAAAACAACACCATCACAAACAAACAAAAAATCCTATATAGCTTGTTAACTTTCTTATTTATGAGAGAATAATATTTATGGGTAGTTTCAATCAGTCTTGACTTGTAACTCCAAAGACAACTTTGACTACTTTCATTTTCAATCAATTGCCAAAATTCATTAAGTATAAAACTACAATTTTTCTCTCCTTACTCTCCAATTCTTTTCACTTCTAGCTCAGTAGTTTGGACTCTTGTTGCTTTTCTTGATTTTACTATTTTAACAGTTTACATAGTTTCCTTGCCTCCAATCTCTCACCTCTCTAATACATCCTTCACACTGCTGCCAAAAGTCATCTTTCTAATGTATAGTTTATTATCATGTCATTCTCTTGCTTAAAAGCCTTCAATGGCTCCATGTTACCTACAAGATAAAAATACAAACTCCTTATGCTGTTGTTAGAGGCCCTCAACTATCTGGCTCCGAATCTATCTTTCAATTCTTATTTCTACTAATTGTCCTCTGTGCTTATTTTGCCTTTTCTTTTTTAAGCTTTATTTTTTATTGTAACGTATGAACAAACATACATGAAGAACAAAAGAAATTTTTTATGTTGTTTCTTTTTAAAATATATTACTGTATATGTATAATTTAATAAGACTAAAAAAATTACTGTCTTTTTCTGAACTTCCTATTGATTTCTTTTCTGTATTTTAAAGATGTGTTACATTGATGCTCTTTACTGGTATAACTACCACTACCTATTAACCCAAATAGAAACCCTCCCTCTTTCAACATATATTTGTTTTGTCCAGTAAGACAAATCAACATTTGGACAGGTCCAAAAGCCTCTGCAACAGACTGAATATGGGGCAGTGAGACAGCGAAGCACTGACACCTAGGTTTTCAACCTGGGCGACTGGGAGGATGGTATTACCTTCAACAGTAACAGTGAAGTTCAGAAGAGGATTTTGGGGGGAAAATGAGTTCAGCTTTGGACATATATGTTTAAGACAGGTGGGCAGGGAGGGGGACATAGAGGTGGGGAAGCATATAGAAAAGGAGAGAGGTAGGGAGGGAAGCATATAAGCAGACAGACAGGGACAGACAACACAAATGTGAAATGTATGTAATGAAAAAATACATCTTAAAATGTGGTCAGTGTGATGATTTGTTCTCTTTGTACTTACTTATGACAATGGAGGGTTCTATATAAAGCAGGAGTCTCCAAAGTGGGGCACACCCAGAAGCACAAGATATTGACGGGATTACGAGAAGAAAATATATTAAAACATCTATCTGTACTTTTATCTAAAAATATGAATAATTTAACTTTACTAATATTATTAAATACATAAACTGACATGACATTGGCATCTTTACTCAGCCTTTATGGCAGTTGGACACTAGGTCTCTATATCCTTCCATAGTGAAGTTTAATCCTAGAATCCCTCGGGAACTCACAGTTGAATTGTACATGCTCAGACTCTCTGGGAGGTTTAGGTTGCCAGATGCTCTGGATGGTTCAGGTAAATTAGACCTGTTACCCTAGCCCTTTAATAAGTATCAGCCCAAAAATATTTAATAAAATTTCACAAAGAGCAATATTTTTAAAAGGTCCTAAATTATGACCAGGGTGAATTTATAGGAATTCAAGGTTGGTTCAAAATAGGAAAATTATAGACAGAACGCATCAAGTTAATAAAACAAAAACAATGAAAACCATATGCCAAAAGATGCAGGAAAAACTTTTGACAAAATCCAACACTCATTTCTGTTAAAAAAACAAACCAACCCTAATTAACATAAGACTAAATGGATTTTTCCTTAATATTGAAAATCGAACCTATCTAAAACAAAGAACAAATATTATATATAATGGAGGAATGATAAAGAAATACTTATAAGGATCACTTGTTTTACTATCACTGTTACTATGTCATGTAGTTTTAGAAACATTTGCTATAGCAAAAAGACAAGAAAAATAAATTGAAGGGATAAGAGGAAACAAAATTATCACTTTTTGAAGATATGATCTCCTACTCAGAGAACACCTAAAGTTTGAAGTTAAATGAAACAATAACTTTGACATGGAAAGATAGAAAGAGAAACTCCAGCCCAAATAAGGATAGAATGTATAAAATATTGGGGAATCAGATGAATACAACCACAAAATTCTTTTTAGAGAAACAAAGAGAGGCCTAAATAAATGCTCATAGTTGGGCCATGCCAATAAAAATGACAATGTTACCTAAATTAATTTACTTATTCAGTCCCATACCATACTACCAAATAATTACTTTACAAATCTAGGTAAAAAATAACAAAATCCATATGGAGGAATGAAAAAAATCAAGAACCTCAGGATATAAAGAAGCAGTTCTCAAAAGGAGAAAAGTAAGCTTTCAACAATCATGTGAAAAAAATCCTCCAAATCACTAATAATAAGGGAAATACAAATTAAAACAACTTTGAGTGCTATCTCATACCCATCAAAATTGGCACAGATGACAAGTGGAAAATTACAACTGTTGGATGGGATATCATAGAACAGGTACATCTATATTTTAATATGCGCTCAGTTATCAGTCAAAACCGTCACAGCCCCAGGCTAGGAGTTTCAAATCAGAATAATTCATTTCTGCAGGGACTGGGCACAAGGATGCTGAAATTCTAGTGAGCAGGATTAAGAAGCATGGTAGTGGTCAAGATGGCTTGGGCAGATGGCTAGATAAGATGTCAAGGATTTTCCCTCAACAATCTGAAACTATGCCCAAAGGGCTATAAAACTATACCATATCTTTGACCAAACAACATTACTACTAGGTCTATATCCTACAAACAAAAACGAAAAGAAGTTGTATGTACAATAATATTTATAGCAGCTATTTTAGTGGTGGCAAAGAATTGGAAATTGAGGGGATGTCCAACAATTGAGGAATGGCTGAACAAGTTATTGTACATGATTGTAATGGAAATTTGTGCTGTAAGAAATGACAAGCAGGATGCTCTCAGAAAAATCTGGACTCACATGAACTGATGCAAAGTGAAAATAGCAGAACCAGGAGACTATTGTATATGGTAACAACAATACTGTATGATGATCAACTGTAAATGACTTAGCTATTCTCAATAATACAATGATCCAAGATAATTCTGAATGAAAAATGCTATCCACCTCCAGAGAAGGAATTGATGGAATCCGAATGCAGATGGAAGCATACTTTTTCCTTTATCTTTCTTTGTTTTTTTTTCTTTCACAACATATCTTAACATGGAAATATGTTTTGCATGATTGCACATGTATAACCTATATCAAATTGCTTGCCTTCTCAATAGGGAAAGAGTAAGGAGAGAATCTGGAACTCAAAGTTTTTTTTTAAATGTTAAAAACTGTTTTTATGTGTAATTGGGGGGAAAATAAACTATTAATTTTTTTTTAAATATTCCCTCAAAAGAAATAGAAAAATCAGGAGGGGTAGATTTGGGGGAAAGACAATTGTGTCTATGTTGAATTTAGATGTTTACTGAACGTGCAGGTAAAACTGTCCAGTGAGCAAGTCAAGATGCAAGAATGGAGCTTAGGAGAGAGGTGAGGTTTGGAAATGCAGATTTAGGAATCATATGACTAGAAGAGATGATAACTGAATCCACGAAATCACCAAGATTTTTTAAAATGTAGCATTTTTTAAACATGTTTGTTGATAGCCTGCTTTTCTTCTTTAGAGAAATGCCTATTCACATACTTTGAGATTTACCCATTGGAAAGTAGCTCTCATAGGAAGAGAAGAGGAACAGGCCAAGGATAGAGCTGTAGAGTATACCCACACACAAAGAAGAGAAAAAGAATTCTCCTGCAAAGGAGAATAAGAAGGATTAATTAGTGGACCCAGAAGAGAGCCATGAGAAAGCAGTGCAAGGAACTTCATGGAGGATAGAGTATCCAAAAGGAGAAGACAATGTCCTAAGATGCAGAGATATGAACTGAGAAAAAGTCATTGGATTTATTGATGGAGATCACTGCTGACCTTGGGAGGGGCATGGTGACAGACTCTGGATTATAAGAGTTTGAGAAATGAGTGAGAGAAGAGAAAAAAGGGTACAATGTGTGAAAGCTTTCCCCTCCTCTTTTTTAGGAATTTAGCTATGAAAAGGAGTCAAGATGAGAAGACAGCTAAAGTGGATGCTAGGGTTAAATGAAGGATATTTTTGAGGAAGATTTGGGCAAGTTTGTACGCAGCAAGAGAAGAACCAATGGATAAAAAAAGGTTAAAAACTAGGGACAGGTGATGAACAAATTGGCAAGTTCCTATAGGAGACTAGAGGGGACAAGTTCAAAGATAACAAGCAAAAGCGGCTATTGTCAACATTTCTCATATACAGAAAAAGAAACTTTATAAATAAAAATAAATCAAAGAAAGCACACTGCCACTAATTTAAACAGAAAAAGGAATAGAAAATGGTTGGATAATAATCTGGACAGATAAATGTTGAAGTAATAACTTAAATTTTGTTTAAAACCACTAAAAGGTACAATTATCAAAATTGAACTAAAATTATGGTTTCAGAGAGATGGCACTACAAAACTCCAATGAAGACACTATTACCTGCAAATCCTTACACTTACACAATGGACTAAATGAAAAAAGTAATGTTTGGTAGTTCTCATTTTAAAGGGATGTGAATCAAGAGTAGTAAAATAGTTTTATGTTCATCAGGGTGCTATAGTGTATAGCAGTAAATTGTCAAGATGATGTATTCAATTCTGTTTTCACGTTTTTCTCAAGTATAGGGAATTTGTGATTCTTAGTCTTTTTGTGAGTTCTCTATCTAGAGACTGGTACCCAAAGAGCAAACAATCTCCCAGGACAAATATATAGTAGGTTAGCTACCACAAGTTTCTGCTTTAAACGCGAGTTTCTTCAAATTGAAGAATACAACCATCACACAGAAGGGAACTATGTGACTTACAAATGGCTGATGAGGGACACAAGGATAAAGCAGAGAGTAAAAAGACATCGTTAAAAATACTACCTTCCCATAACTATTATTCACCTTTGTAAGTGAACAATTTTAAGTTTAATATAAAGTATACATTTAGTAAAAATATATTTGTGTCCATCCCTAATCATCAATATATCTTTAAAAGAAAGTCTCCATAATGTAGCTATCACTCAGAGAGCCCTAGAATATTGAGTTCAAAACAACAGTGAAAGCTGCTTTCTAAGCTTATTCCTTCTGTTGTGGTTTACAACCATGGAGGGCTCAGGAGAGTGTGAACAGCTATCCGTGGTACAGCAGTAATGTTTTATGGCTGGATGCCCAGATTGTCTAGCTCTGCACACTGCTCTATAGTCTTTTGAGGGCTACCGAAAAGGAATGAATTCTTAATAAACAGCTCTTCATCCTTGCAATAGATTCTTCATTTGCAACTAATAGTCACTGAGTTCAACTCCAAAAACAGCACAAATGCTCCAGAAACAAGCACTTAGTCACAATTTACAGTTTGTAAAAATAAAAGAAAAATATAGTCTAAATAAAGTGCAATTATTTCAAATACACAAATTGTGTTCCTCATTGTTTTGACACCAAATTGACTATTCTCTATTCAGTGTTACATAATTATTTCAGAAGGAATACTTCATCTTTCAAATTGCTATATAAGTATAGTTTACACAATAGACGTATTTTTGAAAACTTGGGAGTAGACTGAATTTTTAGAAGGTAAATTAAATCTTAAATCCACTAAGGGAGCTTGAAACTTAACTCAAATTGAGAATTCCTTTATAAAGCAATCCCCTTATCCTCTCGTTTTTTGTAAAGTCCAATTTTGTAAAACCACATTTGCTTAAAAGTGAAAGTCTACACTATTTACTCAAAGGGTCTCAAGTTTGTGGTTTTATTTCTAATTATCTACTATAGAATCAAAGTACATAAAATTATTTGTGAAGCTTCAATTATAGAACTAAAACTCAAACAACATAAACATCAGTGGACAGGATAAAAGTTAGATTACCTAAACACTAATCACTCAAAATACTTCTTTGTAGTTCCTCAAACTCAGGTGCTAATTAAGACCCTAATTAAGATTTCCTTTTTTTCTTGGACTGGACCTGTGGTTCTACAGGCATAAAAGGAACTTCTGATAAGAGGAGATTTTAACTTTTTTTGCGGCATGGTCCACCTTTGAAAGTCTGGTGAAGTCTCTATATAGCCTCCTTCTCAGAATAATACTCTGAAAAGTATAAAATGAAATAGAAAGATTATAAAGGAAATGAATTATCTTAAAATAGTATTCAAAATATTTGTAAAAACAAGTTCATGGAGCCCAGCTAAGAACCCCTGAAATCAGGAAACTACCATTGTGAATCTGTACTTACTCTTAAATTACTGTATATTAAGGAGTTGTCTGGAACACTGAGAAGTCACTAACTTATCCAAGATCACACAGCCAGTAAGACAAGAGATGGGACCAGAGCCCAGGTCATCTAGTCTCTCCATAGCGGACTGCAATATAAGGTACAAAACGGTAAAAGTATCTCAAAATTAGGTACAAAAAAGACCAAAATAATTGCATTTACCAAATGTGCACTTGTGGTATAGGTATTCAAACAGTAGGTAAGATACAGATTACCAAGTATTTTCAAACTTAACATCCTGGCCTACTTCCGTTCTGTACTAACCCTACCAAAATTTTTTAAATTCAAGCTTCATGTTTTCATCTCATCCCTTCACCTAGACACCTTTTAAAATCCCTTGTTTCCTTCAAAGCTCAGTTGAAGCACTCCCTTCTAAATGAAGCCTTTTTAGATTCCCTAGCTGCTAGTACCTCCCCTGCAGAAATTACCTTGTATTTATTTTGTATGTATATAGTTTAATAATTACACATTATCTGCCTAGACAGAAAGTAAACTACTTGAGGATTGAAACTATTTACTTTTTTTTGTATCCCCAACATCTAACAGCTCTAAATAGCAGTCTCTTCATACATGCTTGTGAAGGGAACTTTGCAAAGTTCTTTCCTACTTTGATACCAACTTAGTCCATCCTGCCAAGTCCGAATCTCTTGCCTGAAGATTAACTCTGGACTTCAAGATTTTCTAGAAAGCACAGTGTTCTGCACATAGCTAGTGCTTAAGAAATGCTTTTTGATACATTCATTCAATTTAGTTTTCTACAACTTTCCTAGTTCCTACTATAGATTTTCCCTTTACTACAGTTAAGGAAACCTCTTAGCCTCATATCTACTTGGTCCATACCTTCTTAAATATATGCCATCCTTCTATCTGGAATAAGCACCTACTCTACATCAAAAGAACTTTGTTTCTTATAGAATAATAAGAACATAATTTAGGGCTAGAAGGGCCCTTAGAAGCCATCCAGACCAATCCCCTAGTTTTTATAGAAAAGGGAACTGGGGGCCCAGAAAGGTAAGGAATTTGCCCAAAATCCCACAGAGAAATGACAAGTGGGACACGACCATCGGTCCTCTGACTTTAAAACCAGTGCTTTTAAAAACAATACCACTGCTTTCTTATAAAAACTTTACAAAGGACATTCAAAATGATAAGACTATCATCTATACACAAGCACACATTCCAATAATGGGTGGGGGTGGGAAGGGAGAAGGGAACAAGATCCAAAAAATGCCTATAAAAACCTTAAGGTATACATTGAGTAAATTATGGGAATGAGTGGTTATCTACTAAGCACTTATTTTTCATTTAATCTAATATCATTTGCAACATTTTAGATTCTCCAGTAGCAATGAGCTTATATGTGAAATGTTACACTCTCTGCTTGATTTGAGGGGAAGGTGGGGGGTGAGGGGTGAGAGGAGAAGGTTGAATAAAGTCTAACGTGTTCTCAGCCAGTACTGTATTGCAGGGATTTTATCTTGTAATTCTTTCCAACTCAGAACCTCCCTTCACTAAAGAAAAAGGCTGCCCTGCCCCACCCCTGACCTCCTCCAGTTTGTTTTTGGAAAAGGGCCAGATGACAACAGTTGGAAAAGCACAAATTTATCTCAGAAAGACCAGCTGTTTGGGGGAAGGGGGTTGATTTAAAGTTTCATCTATTCCTAAAACTACTAAAACTACTAAACTACTACTAAAAAAACTAAAACTAAAAATCACTAAATTGTTAAATGCGACATTCCTTTGGCCTCTTCCCTCCAAATCAGTTGTAATGGTAAAAAGGTAAAACCTTTTCTTTCATTGTTCTAGATAATTAAAGATAAATGTAACCAGTCATACCAATCACCTTTGACAAACTATTTGCAAATACACCATTACAAAAATTTGTTCTTGCAAGAAGAAAAACCTGGAATCAACATTTCATACCATACTCCCAAGTTTCACCTTACAGAGAATAAATTTCAAATGTCCAAATTGAAATGAAATGTCTTATGTTTTTCGGATAGACATGGCCAACAATTTTAGCCTCAAGCTTATTTAATTTCATACACTGACACTAAAATTGTGCTATCAATCAATAATCTACAGTTTAGACCTAAAATACAGTTTAGCTCTTAGTTATCTTTTCTGAGATAAAAAAAGCGAAAGCTTTGAATATTAAAAAAAAAAAAAATTTAGCTTGAAGCACCACAAAGCATTATTTTACCTAACTTTACTGGTGTGGTTTTCTTTATGACAAGTTTCAAGTTACCCCACTATCCCCCAGAGATAAATGGATCCTAATTACAAAAATGACAATTAGCCCTGATCAAAGGAAATCAAGAAGTTTGCTAATCCTTAGATACTTTTTAAATCAGAATTTTCCTAAGGAAACTAAATGCAACCTAAATAATTGAGTGCTATTTTCTGTTGAAAAGGAAAGCTGAAAATTGAAAAAAAAAAATTAAAATTCTTATTTTGCATCACGTTTTTCTTTAGTTTTTTAAATGACTTTTGCTCTGTAGCTGTAAATAACTTTTATATTGCCCCCTGCCAAATAGATTTATCTTGGCCTAAAGGTAAGATACTTCTTCGACACAAAGAAAGAAGGTCACTGATGCTGATGCCTGGAAAAAAAGATGCCACTGCCAATACATGCAACTATCAGCAAACTAAGTACCTAACGCTGGTCACTAGCAACATACAATCACTGACCAATCAACCTGGGACAGACAGAAGAAGGAAACTTAACAAGAGTCCATATTTTTGGTGCATTTGCATTGCTCTTAGTTACCCAAAACTGAAATAACTTTAAGGAAGGGCCTACTACCTTAAGTTTAAAAAATCATCTGTATGATAATAACCAGAAATAGCCATCCATTCTGTTTGAAGCACACAGATACCGAAGGAAAAACCAAACTCTGACAATACGTTTTACACCAGTCAGAAGCTACTAAACAACTGATGTAGCCCTCCTTGAAGGCACTTAACTTACCAAGACATTATGGTACACCATTTTAAGTTCTGAACTTGCGATCTGCGTCTGGAAATAGCGGACCATTCAAATGGAGGTTTAGTTGGGATTTTGTCAAAGATTTGAAAAGATTCAACTAATTACATACAGAACCACAGTCAAAGAACAATATGATAGGCGCTACCCATCCAAAAAAAGAAAAAAAAAACCAGAAACAAACCCATCTACTCCAATCATTCACTGGATAAGCAACCTTCATTTCTAAACTTCAGTTGAACACACAAGTGGTTTCTTCAAACAGGAAATCTTACATTTATTTACATATGCGTTATTTAATAGCTCTGGATCAATTAGTTAAAATCCTTTTTACAAATCACAAGTGGAAAGGAATGCTTCTTAAACAAGTGAAAATGAGGTCCTCCAAGGAACGTTATCTTTTAACAGTACAGATGTTGCATGGCTCATATTTTCTCATACACATCTCTCGCTGCCCACAAGGCCGTTAGAAATTCACCTGATTTAAAAGATGTACGAGCAATAAGATCAGCATCAGGAAATAAATTTAATCCAAGTTTTAAATTTCTCGATGCATACGCAAACGATAGAGCAATACAGCAAATTTCCCTTAATTTTATATTCGACGCGAATCTGTAATTTGAAGGCTTCTTGGAAAGGGGTACAGAATTTCCTCAAATCCCTATTTCCAAACCAAAAAAGAAAATCTTTGTAAATTTGTAAGTGATCGAATCATACGACTGCCCGTAAACGCAGGCAAATATATGTTTATATTTTAAAACACACATTTCCAAATAACAATAATGAAGATCCGTCCTCCCACAACGTCTTTTTCTATCCTTGGCACTGCTTTTTAAACCAACACGAACGAATGATAAAAAAAAAAATTCGCCCAGGGATCATTTGTTTCTGGCCAAACGGCGAAGGAAAGCCGCGATGCCAGCACAACAGACCTCGGCTCCCCCTCCCTCCCCTTTCCCCGAGCGTCTGATGGAATTGCGGAATTACATCCTTCTGGTACATCAGCCTTCGGGAGGCGGCTACCCAGAACCTCCCACCCAGACACCTCAACTTAGCCGAACAAAGGCATTCTCGGCATCCTGCAGCAGGTTGGGGCTCCCGAGGTCGGCTCCCAGCCCGGGTAGCATCCCCGGCTCCAGCCGCACTCACCTCGGCTCCCGGCCCAGCGGCGACTGCAGCTCGCGGCTCCGGCTTCGCAGGAGGCTTCAACCTGTCAGGAGCCGCCCGGGGGCTTCGCTGGTTCTCCGGCGGCGGAAAGAACCCTTGCCCTCTCCGTTCCTCGGAGTCAAGTGCCGGGGCCGGGGGCAGAGGTTCCCGCCTGCGCAGAGTCCGGCCCGGGCGGCGAGTGGGAGGCGGCGGCGAGAGTGAGGAGGCGGCAGCGGCGGGTCCCGGCAGGTCCAGGTCCTCGGGCAGCCTCGACTAGTCCTCCTCCTCAAACGGGGGAGCCCGAGCCGGAGAGGGGCGACGGCGGCGAAGCTGCTCCGCAGCGGGACTCGGGTGGAAGCGCAGGGCCGGCTACGCTCCCGCCTACGGCTCGGGCGGGCCTCCCAGGGGGCGTCCTGCGGAGCGCTGAAGGCGAGGAGACAGCTCCGGCAGCGGACAGGAGATGGAATGAATGAGAGGTGTTCACTGCTGCTGGGCGGCGGCGGCGGCTGCTGCTGCTCCCGGGGCCCTCGCGCTGAGGTGCGGAGCTGCCACCGCGGCCATTTTGTTGCTCTAACTGACAAGAACACCTCCTCCTCCTCCTCCTCCTCCCTCCCTTCAGACAACCGCCCCCCTCCCCACCCCCCGCCTCCTTTCCCCGGCTCCCGCCAGACGGGGCGCTCGCGCCCCCTTCCCCGCCCCTCTGCGGCCTCAAACAGGAAGTAGTCCCGGTCCCTGACACGTGACACCCACCGTATCTGCATACAGGGAGGAGTTCTGGCCAATCCCAGGTCTTGCTCCTGCTCCGCCCCCAGATCGCACCCCCACCCTGGACCACTGGTTCCTCGGCGTTACGCCACGCCTTCTCCTGCCTTCCCCTCCGTAAACCTTAGCACCCGCCTGGTCTTGGCAAGTCTAGAGGAGTCTTCTCCATCTCACTCCCTCATCTCCCCTCTCCTCCCCGCCTCCGGGGTGCGAGGGAGCATCCACGCAGTTTCTTCCTCTCTTTCCTCCATTACCAGCTCTCGCCCCACTCCCCCGCCCCGCTCTGGTGAAGCGACTCCGTGTTATCTCATTGGACAGGAAGGGAGAGGAGGCCCTGTCTCAACATCAGCTCCATTTAAAATCGATGCGACTGGTCCCCGAAGCAAATGCTTTGAGGAGTAGGGCCCCGAGCTTTAGCGCACGATATTTATACGACTGTACTGCAGCCCCAGTAAAACACACATACCCCCCACCCAAGCACGTTCTCTCCCCACCTCGCCCCGGCCAACAACACACACGCGAACCCCTCCCCCACCACACATACACACGCATGAACACACATGCATACCCAGAGACACCAAAGGAGGCTTCCCCCCTCCGCCCACTTACCCCACCATGTACATTTTCCCCCATGCACTTGCCACCCAGACCTGACTCTTCGAAAAGCATTCCATCCCGATGGAATACCCTGCCCGCGGGCCAAACCAACCTCAATGCAGAGCAATCCCCGATGAGACATCCATTTTTTTGGCCACAGCACAAACACACTCCCCTTCTGCTAATACCCGGGTCTGCGTAAGCACAAGCACTTGAGCTAATGCGCGGCTGATGCTTCCTTCGCGGAGGTTTCCTAACACTTAAAAGGCGCCTACTTTCCACGTCTCTCCCTGGCTATTCGGGGGGTAGATTGAACATAGCAGGCACTTAAATATTTCTTGAATTGAATTACCACATGTATTATTTTAAATTCCAGCTGGAGCACAGAAGAATTTCGTGAAACCAACAGTTTTCTCCGTTTTTTCATACAACATTTTGGGCAGACCGACTTTCTGCATCATCAGCTTCAGAGGCACTACTTTAAAGCTTAAGTAATTCCCCAGCTTCGGGGAGGGATTAAAATACTGTACATCTTTGAGGACCCCATAAAGGATGAAGGGGGCAACACTAATCGTGGGGCAAAATTGTTACTGTCTCCTTTGAGCTTTGGGCACTCCTGCCTTGATGCCATTTTTCTACCTTTTCCATGCTCAGATTCTCTTAGAGCTATTGAAGGTATTCTCCAATTTGTGGTTTTGCTGTAGAGCCTTTCTTAAAACCTTCACCAATTAGTAAGAATTGAAACCTCAGAGCATCTCTTGATTCTTCCATTCACAATGCTATTTACCTTCTTTTAACTCTTGTCCTTGAAGAGTCCACGTCTTTCCTGTTTCTATAAAGTTGGTATACAATTACAAGATATTCCAAAAATGAAGGTATGGAATTGAGTAACAGTTGCTGGCCCACAGGGACTGGAGTACTGTACCTGTTCCCTCTCTGTAAACAGCATCTCTGCTCTGGGCCCAGGCATGAAGTTTGAACGGGGTTCAGTTCTGGGAGAACCCAGTCTCAAATGAGTAAGATTAGGTTCTCTTTTCTCACACTCTTCAGCTTATGAGATCTAAAGCCCAGTGAGGGGAAGGGCCACAGGGAGGAAAATTTACTTATAGCATAGGTTTAGGCTCACATCTTGGATTTCCCCTAATTTGGGAAGTTGAAAGGTGCCCTATGCATAATATGAATCTTGTATGGGGCCATTCTCACACACACACACACACACACACACACACAATCACACACACCAAAACACAAAAGACTTTCATTCTTATGAATGAAAAGCACATTGACAATAAGAATTAAACCAAACAAGCTGTAGGGCTGACCCCTTTTATACCTAGCCAAAGGTTGGTGTTTAAAATCAGCTAACCATAAAACTATTTGTGGAACTGATCATTAGGCATTTTACATTTCACCTCAACAATAAGTCTCCTGATAAAATGGGCTAAGTTTGAGCCTCTTATTATTGTTCAAACTCAGTAAAACTCTGGAGTAGTTTCCAGGGATTCCCTGTTCCCATCATTCAGTTCCATCCAGGACCTTTGAACCTTTGAATTCACAAGGTCACCTTACCTGCATGTATACTTGGGTGTATCCATCTTGGGAAACACACTCATTCACCTGAAATCAGGAAAGGAAACAGAAGTGGAAAATGTAGCCAAGGTCCCAAACACAAGCTCAGTTAGGTGTCCCTGCACTAGCTGTCATGCGAATGGGTTCACCATGCTGTTGGGATGAAGCCCTTCCTTACACCATAATGGAAATCTCAGTTATGTGATGCCACCTGGAAGAAGGAAGGAAGACAGAGCCAGATAAAAGCTCTCTCCCTTTAACTGAAGCAGCACCCTGCCCCACCACTGTCATCACTAGGTAGAAAAAGGGGTTTCTTCATCTTTACCAAAGCAACAAGTCCTTTCTGCAGTTATTACAGGTGTGCTTCAGGTGCTGACTTTTGACTTCACAGAACTTCACAGAACAAATCCTTTTTCATAAAAGAATTTGTTCTGTAAAACTTGGATTCAGTCAAAAGGCCACAGCCAAGGACCTCAAGGCCGCAGGTTCCCCCCTCCTGGTCCACGTGTTTTGCCATATCAAACATCTGCTCAGATGCTGAGTTTCTTTGCCCGTAAAGTTCCTGGAAGTTTTGGGAGGAGCTCTGGGTTCATGTTGTCTGTAATGGTGCCAATTCAACCTCTACTACAAGGGCAGTTGTTAACAACTTAATATCTCAACTATATGAAATATTAGCTAATTTATACAATTCTTGAAGATTCCTATGTTTGACTTGCTTTAATACTGTAAATAAATAGAATTTAAATAGACTAAAAAAGAATAGAAAAACATAAGACCAGGCTTCTACTTTGACCTGATCATGTGCCTATTCTATGTGACTTTAATTTTTCAATGTCTCATTCCCCCCTTTCCTAAAATGGAGGTAGCGATTCCTTCCTCTTTTTATTATCATGTAAATTGTTCAGCTTTTCATTAGATAGTAAATTTCTGGAGGAAAAATATGATATCTTTT
Organism: Trichosurus vulpecula; assembly: GCF_011100635.1. Classification (NCBI taxonomy): domain Eukaryota; kingdom Metazoa; phylum Chordata; class Mammalia; order Diprotodontia; family Phalangeridae; genus Trichosurus; species Trichosurus vulpecula. Next base: position 221,971,418 of record NC_050576.1, read on the forward strand.
TTTGTATGACCTCCATGAAGCCTAGTAGGTGTTTTTCACACACTGTAATTCAATAAATGTTGAAATGTTATTGACTAAGTGAATAAATTATCAGGGAAGTCCCTAAGCAAAATTGTCCAATAGATACGTCCGTGTTTAGTGCTCTCCTACCTCTTCATCAGCAGCTCTTTCCCCTAGTCTATAACTTCAGTTTCTGACTTAGCAGTCCTAGTGGTAAAAGCGTTAACTGATAAAATAAACTGGAAAAAAACCCCATTAAAATGAAATGTGACAGGCCCAAACCCGATCTTTCATCTTAAAAACAATCAATTGCCCAAGTACGTTCTGAGGGAGTACAGTCTCAAGCTTGACAGCAGTTTATGTGAAAAAGAACTGAAATTTTACTGAAATGAACTGAAAAAGAGATTTTAGTGGGCCAAAGCTCAAAGTGTGCAACAGCCTTACAGAGCTGCTAAGGAGCTAATGTAACCTCAGATTGCATTAAGAGATGACTAATATTCAGATCAAGAGAAGTAATAGTCCCACTGTACACAAGTGAACTGGGTGATTAGGTGGATGAAAGGTTTAGAGATTATGTCGTATGAGAAACATTGAGAGAGCTGGGAATGTTTAGTGTAGGGAAGAAAAGACAAAGGTGACATAACGTCCTTCTTCAAATCTATGAAGGGCTGTACTTGGAAAGGGGGGTAGACTTTCTGTATTATTGCAAACCGTGGTACAAGAAGCAATAAGTATAAATTTCAGGGAGTCAGATTTTTGCATTAATATAAGCAAGTACTACATAGTAATTAGAGCTGTCCCACAATGGAATGAACCATCTACCAAAGTAGTGAGCTGAGCGCTTGTGGCTCAAGTAAAAGGTATAGAAGGGATTCTCGCACTGGTAGGGAGAACACCTATATTTTATTCTAGAATCACTGGGTCCTTTCTGATTCTAATATTTTATTATTCTTTAAGAGTTGAAGGTAGGATAGTGGGAATCTAGCACACGTACAGACTCCCTCAGCTTGCTTAGCTGTTGCAACCTCTCCACATAGAAGATGCTAGGGAGTTTGCTTCTATGGAAGTCTTGGTGACTTACAAGTGCCTTGAGGAGACTGTGGAGCATACATGGACATTCTGTAACTGGTTCTGGTTGGGCAACTATGTGGTTGGGAGGAGCTTTTTATCAATTGGCTGCATAGCTGGAACTGTTCCTGTTCTCAAAAAGGCCGGAATCAGTTTCTACTATCTCTTCCCTTCGTTTGTGTCTGAAGAACCTAAGGGCCTCTTTCTTTCATAGCATTCAGTAAGAGACCATGTCATAAAGGGCTCTGAGGCCATATGCAACACACCCTTCTCCTCCACCCCCATATCCACCTCTGTTCTTGTTCTTAACATCCTTGTTCTAAACATTCTCAGTTCTTTTATTCTTCCTACCCATTCTAAGTGAAGGGAATGACATTCTTGTTCAGGAGAGTGAGCTACAGGAAACCAGGAATTGGAATCCAGGCTAAACTTTGCAGTTATTGAAGTATTTATGGTCTTATGAGCAAGGAAGGATATTTTGGAGTGATATTTGGGATTACAGCACATTGGGAGAGCTCATCCAGAAGGATATGGTGGAATTTATGCCATGTAGGAACTTAGCTAAGTTTTGAATTTACTCCTAGAGTCAGCTAGATGGTACAATGGATAGAGCATTCATTCCACTTTGAATTAGGAATACCTGAATTCAAAAATCCAGCAATCCACACTTACTAACTATATGACCCTGGGCCTGTGAAAAGACTTGGAGTCAAGAGGTGGAGCATCTTTGGTGGAGCATCAAATACAGAGATTAACAAGTGAGCTACTTTGACTAGAATGAAGATTATTGTGAATCCCAATTATGACCTGGGTAATGAGTACCCCAGCATCTCACAGAATTGGACATGTGTAAGAGGCTAGCATAATTAAATGGAAATGGTATATTCAAAATAGGTTAAAAACAGGCAAAAGTGGAGTTTCTGCTCTACATGAATCTATAGCAAACATAGACACTGAGGGAAATGATAAACCCCCTGAAGTAAGGCAAAAGTTGGTACAATCCTTGGTAAAATGGAATGAGGGATATAATGGATTGACTGAAGAATAGAAGAAACATGTATGGTTTACTGATGGGACAGCAAAATATTTGGGTCATAAAAGATATTGGAAAGCAGTAGCCTATAACCCGTGTCCTAAGGGAACTTTGGAAAGTACTGGGATAGGTGGAAGTAGTCAATAAGCTGAACTTATGGCAATACATCAAGCTATCAAAACAGAGAAAGGAGTACAGTGTCATATATTCACTGATTTCGTGGGCAGTAGCTAATGGGTTAGCTACATGGATGCCAATGTGGAAAAATCAAAATTGGGAAATTCATAGCAACCAAGTTTGGGGCAAAGAATTATGGGAAGATATATGGGACATGTATTTGGTTACTAATTTGTCAGTTTTTCATGTAGATGCTCACATGCCCCTCACTACACCAGAACATGAGTACAATGCACATGCTGATAGACTAGCAAAGATTGCTACTGACCATATTGTCCCTACTCTGACACCAATTGATGACCAGGTACTAGCAAAATGGGTCCACCAAATGGCCAGCCACTTAGGGATCCAAGCCACACACAGGTGGGCACAAGAGCGTGGTATTAGTATCTCTCATTTGTTGTTAAAACAAGTAGCAGAAGAATGTTATTATGTCAATTGGAAAAGGAATGAACTGCTCCTAGGGTAGTAAATGGAGATAGCAAGAAGAAAAGTTCCAGCCCAGATTTGGCAGATAGATTATATTGGACCACTACCCCAAGATAAAGGATGTGAATTCATATGTACTTGTGTTGACATCTATTCAGGTGTACTAGTAGCTTGTCCTTATAAGGATGCAACTCAGAAGAACACTTGTAAAACTCTAGATATCATAAATCTATATTATGGAACCAATGAAGATTCAAAGTGACAATGGGTCACATTTCAAAGGTAACAAAATGAAGAGATATTGTGTATTAAACAATATGGAGTGGATATATCATATTTCATATTATCCGCAAGCATCTAGGTTAATTGAAAGAATGAATGGATTATTGAGAGAACAGTCAAGGACATTAAGTTCTAATAATTTGTATCAACATTGGAAGGATAATTTGTTCACTGCTTTACACAATTTTAATAATAGACCATTGGGAGGAAGTATACCTCTAGCCAGAATGATGACCCCAAATCTGCAAATTAGAATACAGCAAACACATAAGATCTCGAATATTGAGTATTGGACTGTGAGGGAAGATGTTCCACCACTGTATCCAGGAATACCTGGTTCGGCAGGATATGATTTACATTGTTTAGAGGACTTTTGGTTGGATAGAAAATAAATAAGAAATATCTCTACAGGAATATGTAGGAGAATCCCTAAGAATCATTTTGGATGGATATTACCTAAATCATGATTAGCAGCTCGAGGAATACATGTATTGGCTGGAGTGAAGGATTCTAATTATCAAGGAGAAAATATTGTGTGACACTCCAAAATTCGGGTGAAGAACCTATACAGTTTTGTAAAAATGATAGAATAGTTCAAGTGATTATTATTCCTTGTGAAACAATGCTCCTTGTGAAAACTGACCCTGCTTCCAAAAAAACTAGCAGAGAAAATGAAGGGGTTGGTTCTACTGATAGAATGCAATTGGGAGCTAAAGTATGGGTAAAACGGAAGCCAGATGATGTTCCAAAGGCTGCAGAAATTACAGCACATGGGAAAGATAATACCATAACTATTGTTTCTTTGGGAGAAGATGATTACCAGATTGTACCCTTGACTCATGTATTATACCATGAATGAGGCAATGATAGTCTCCTTGTTTCTTTTTGGCTTTTTGTTTGTTAACTTTGTTTGCTAGATTTGCTTCCTGAAGGCTTAGTGCCATCTACCTGCGGATGCCTGATCGCTTAAGCTGGATGTCAACCTTGGACCTGTCCATGAATGTGATGGGTCATCCTTGGACCTGGAATTGACCAAGCTCCAGATGCCAGCTAAAGAACTGACCTCTTGAATAGGACTCTTGACCTCTTGGGGCAGGGACAGCGCTATGTCCAATTTCAGCAGGAAGAAGCTTTGGAGGATGAGAACTTCACCCCTTACCCCAAGATTCTGAGCCCTATTTGTTCAAGGGGGAAATGATGATGTTGTTTATATGCTTATTTTATGTTACCCCTGTTATATTGTTGTAAAGTTCTGTTGACACCAGTTGCCCAATTGATTTCCCCATTCACCTATGTAATAGATAAGAAAGATCTTGGGGATGAAAATAATGGTAATGTAAATTTGAAGATCTTTCCCACCCATTAATAGGCCCATGTGATCTGCTTATATCACAGCTGAATAAGTGGAACTAGAAGGGTGGAGCAGGAAATACTCAGAGTGAGTTAGAACCCTGGGAGGAGCAGGACACAGGCAAGGAGTGAGCAAGGACTTGTGAGTGTTTGTGGGAAGACCCCAGCAGGGGGAAAGGCTAATGGGATCACAAGGCTCCATGGTGATATTGTGTCTTAAGTTCCTTGCTGTTATGATGAAGTGGGCTTACTGACTTTGGGATTTGGTTGCTGCTTGGATGGGTTGGACTTATTGGTTTTGGGGTTTGGTCCTCTGGTATCTGAATAAATGTTTTACTTCTTCTACCTTCTATATGGAGAGTCTCTTTTATTTGGCCATACAGAACTATACAGGCATATTCATAATTATCATCAATGTTGTGACTATTGCCTTGCTGATACACCTTCCTAAACCACCTGGAGATCAGAGAGGTATTCATTTAGTCCCTTCACCTTCAGTTCCTTGAAAGCTGCAGAAATGTAAACATAGAATGCTTTATGCAAGTCACTGTACAAATTTCCCATCCCTAATGGTTGAGATTTTCATCCTTGTTTCTCAAAACTACTTGTGGGTATCAAAACTAAGCATCTGATTAAACCTTTTTACAATCAGTTATTACTTTTACAAGTTAAGACTTTTTGCAGCCAATTTGCCCCACCCATCAATCTACTCTATCAATTAACAGCCCTCTTTCTGTTCTACTCACCTTTTCTTATCTCAGACACTTTCCTTTTCATATGTGAATAGATAGGTTTCTGAAAGGGGCAGAAAACAAACATTTGTTTAAGGAAAACTGATAAAAAACATTCATTTATGAAGAAACAATGTCTCTTACATAAAATGTTAGAGACATAGACTGCTCCAAAGGTAGGATAGAGAACTGTCCCTCAGATGAAAGTGCCAAGAGGACCTGTTTGAAGACAGAGCAGTAACTCAGGTAAAGATCACTGCAAGGCATTGTGGTCCATTAACTCATTTGCAAGTAACTCTTTTAAAGTTTTTAAATTTATAACTGACAAAATTATAGGTCAAATTACTGTTTGTAGAGTATGGAAAGATTATAAAAGGGAGACTGTTGGGTTCATACCTGACAAAGAGATAAATTTTCTTGAGTTTTACTGTGTAAGATAAAAATGAGTCACTGACCACCAAGAGTCTCTGATCTGAAGTGTTGAAGGGATTAAAAAAGCAAGCAGGAAGATAAACTCAGAGAAGCCATAGAATGAGACAGAAAGAGGAGGAAATGAGTAAGCTAAGTATCGCAAGAAGAATAAGAAGCTAAGCCTGGAAGTCAAAGAAGGATTCTAGCTGAGATAGCTCACGTTTTACTTTGCTGAGAGATGTTGTATCTTTACAAGCTGATTTAATCTCTTATCCTTTTCCTTACACTAAAGTTCTTTTTCTTCCATTTTTAGGAATAAACTGTTAAAATATGAAGGGAGAATTGTTTTGCTCATTGACTGGAGAAAGGATAAAATAGCTCCTAGAAGCTTATTGGCTAAGAGCTGAATCACGCTATATGAAGAGCTACCTGGGCTATTGCTCTCCAATTCCATTTATAGCTGAGGGAGTGGAAACTTCTCAAAGGTGCTGTATTACCCACTACTGACCTCTCTGGCTTGAAAGGGAGAAAGAGAGGAGGAAAGAGAGGTTTTGCTTCTGTTTTGCCATGAGCTGTGCATTTCTGTGAGAAGAGGGTTGGAACTAACTGGACAAAGCAAAATCCTTTGTTATTTATGGATCCGAGGAACTTAAAGTGACTGTTTGTTACTGAAAAAGTAAAACATCTTTTTAGCACCCTATTGAGGATGGCTGAGAGCAAAAAAAGAGCTTGAAACTTCATCTGCTTTACTCAGTAAGAGACCAGGGAGGAATGAAATGGGAACAGCTAGCTAAGGATTAGCTAGGGACTAGGGACTAGGGACATCAATGCTTGAGGTCCAGTGTTGTGAATTGTCCCCAGACCCATGGATTTTGTCATTCATGAGCCTCTCCAATAGTTTTACATAAGGGTATACCTACTCTTCTTCTTAGATATTTCACGCATTTGTGGCAGATTGTGACCTAGATTTATGTGTAGATTGTGAAATGTTTTTAATCTTTGACTGAATAACTGTAATGTTTGAATATTCTTGCTTCTGCTTCCTCTTATTCCTGTTTTACCTTCTAATGAGTAAATATTGTGATTATATGCTTTTGTCTTATTGTTGAGTAAATGTTTTATTGGTTAAGAGTAAATAGCATCATGGTGACTGATTCTGCATAAATGAGAAGCAGATTTTTGAGGGTTCAGGATTTACAGATCAGGACCCTAGTTCACATCTGGACTCAGACACTTACAAGCTGTGCGACACGCTGGGCAAGTCACTCAACACCCTTCTGCCTCAATTTCCTCATCTGGAAGATGGGGAAAATATAGCAACTACCTCTCAGGGTTCTTATAGGGATTAAATGAGATGATATTTGTGAACAGCCACTTAATAAATGGTTGTTTCTTTCCCCCTCCCTTACTTTTTTTTAGGCATCAGCTCCCTGTTAGTTATTTTTCTCCTGTCGTTTCCAGATTATTCTATTTAGCAGAAATGCAGAAACAAAGTAAGTGTACTATTCACGTGTTCCCACATGGGTTGTCTTCAGATATGATCTGAGGTCTGACCCACTTCTACAGGGCGGAGGAGAGCTCATGTCTGTTCCTGTGCTGCCAACAGGTTTGCTAGCTATAGATGAGAAGGAGGCAGGTCTCAGAAGTGATCTTTACTTCAGTTTCCAAAAGAGGTATTGGGCTAGACTTCTATCTCTCTCTGCCCATTTCAAATATTGGTAGTCTAGAGGAACATAGATTAAGAACAAAAATCAGTTCCTTAATTGCTCTCAAGGGAGAGGGATAGCCTCTAGATTATTTTTTCTTAGATTTATTATTTTTTAACGTTTATTTTTAAAAATATGAGTTTCAAATTCTTTCCTTCCCTCCTCCTCTTCTCTCCCGGAGAACACAAGCAATGTCACACCAGTTATACAGATGAAATCATGTAAAATATACTTCCATGTTAGCCACAATGCAACACCCCTCCCCCTAAAAAATATAAAGTAAAAAAAATTATACTTCAATTTGCAATCAGAGTTTATCAGTTCTCCATCTGGAGGTAGATAGCACTTTTCATCCTGAATCCTTTGATCATATTAGCTAAATCTTTCACAGTTGATCTTCATTGCAATATTGCTGTTACTGATATTCTCCTGGTTCTGCTTACTTCACTTTGCATCGGTTCATATAAGTTGTCCCAGGTTTTTCTGAAATCAACCTGCTCATCATTTCTTTTTTTATGCTATTTATTTTCATCTTCCTTTCTTCCTTCCTTCCTTCTTTTCTTTCTCTTTCAATCTATCTATCCGTCTATCTATCTATCATTTCCTCCCCCAATTACATGTTTTTGGGAGGGTTATTTATTTTATTTTTAGTTTTCAACATTCACATTTATAAGATTTTGAGTTCCAAATTTCGCCCCCTTCTTCCTCTCCCTCTCCTCCTTCCTCCCCAAGATGGCATTATTAATATTAAATATTAAACATATTTCCAATTACATGTTAAAACATTTTTTTAACATTTTTTAAAAAAAGTTTTGACTTCTAAATTCTCTATTCCTTCCTCACTCCTTGCCCTCCTGCCTCCCTGAGATGGTAAGCAATCAGATATAGGTTATATATATGCAGTCATGTAAAACATTTCCACATTAGTCATTTTGTACAAGAAGACTCCAATAAAAGAAAAAGAATGAAACAAAGTGAAAACTAGCATCTAGTGTATACTCAAACAATATCAGTTCTTTCTCTGGATACAGATAGTATGCTTCATCATTAGTCCTTTGGGATTATCTTAATCAGCACTTCTTAAACCGTGGGTTGTGACCCCACATGAGGTCATGTAACTGAATGTGGGGATCTTGAAAAATATGGCAACAATGGAAGGTTTCTGAATGTGCAATGACCAAAAATTAATTAAAAATCAAAGGTGTTTCTGGCAGTGCTTGCCCATGTTGTATCATGCAACTTCATATCAGCCTTGGTTCTGATCATCCAACATGCACACTTTGCACTATGCATGCCATCATGCCACTCAGTGCTAACGATCACTGTCAGAAACACATCAGCTCAGATCTGAAACTATTGTATGTCATAAATTGCATACTGCCCATACAAAATCATTAAATGAATTTTGGCCTGGTATTAGGACAATTTCCAACAATTTCTGAAATGGCACTAAACATACTTCTGCCATTTTGTACTACATATTTATGTGAAGTGGCATTCTCGGCATTGATGATTCTAAAATCAAAATGTCAATCAACTCTGAAAAATGTTGAAGATGCTCTAGGTCTTACAGTATCAAATATTCAAGATTTAATTCTTTATGTGAAGATAAACACATCCACCTCAGTATGCAAATTTGCTTTCATCTTTAATAAATGGTAAAATTATATGTATACCAAAGAATTGCTTTAAAATAAATTTCTTTATGATTTATTATCAGTAAATGTTTGATTTATATACATATTTCATATACCTATATAACTGAGGTCACATAAAAATTTCTCAGATGAAGAGGGGTTGCGAGTGGAAAAAGTTTAAGAAGCCCTCTCTTAGATCATTGTATTGCTGAGAATAGTTAAGCCATTCAAAGTTCTTCACTGAACAATATTGCTTTCACTGTACAATGTTCTCCTAGTTCTATTCACTTCACTTTGCATCAGTTCATGTAAGTGTTTCCAGGTTCTTGTGAAATTATTCTACTTGTCATCTCTGATAGCACAATAACATTCCATTACAATTATATGCTACAGCTTGTTTAGCCATTCACTAATGGGCGTCCTTTTGATTTCCAATACTTAGCCATCACAAAAGGAGCATCTATAAATATTTTTGTACAAATAAGTCCTTTTCCTTTTAATTTCACCTCTTTGGAACACAGACCTAATAGTGGTATTGCTGGGTCAAAGGGTATGGCCAGTTTTATAGTCCTTTGGGCATAGTTCCAAATTGTTCTCCAGAATGGTTGGACCAGTCCACAGCTCCACCAACAGTGCATCTGTGTCTCTATTTTTCAACATCCCCTGCAGAATTTTTCATTTTCCTTTTCTGTCATGTTAGCCAATCTGATAGGAGTGAGGCAGCACCTCAGAGTTGTTTTCATTTTCATTTCACATGACTATAGATAGCTTTGATTACTTTGTCTGAAAACTGCCTATTCATATCCTTTTGATACGACCATTTATCAATTGGGGAATGGCTCTTACTTTTATAAATTTGTCTCAGTTCCTTATATACTTGAGAAACTATCAGAGAAACTTGCTATAATTCCCCCCCCCCCCCCCGCCAGTTTCCTACTTCCCTTCTAATTTTGGCTGCATTGGTTTAATTTGTGCAAAAATTTTTCTTTTATATAATCAAAATTATCCATTTTACTTCTCATGATCCTCTCTATCTCTATTTGTTCCTAAAGTCTTCCCTTATCCACAGATCTGATAGATAAACTATTTCATGCTCCCCCAATTTGCCTATGATATCCCCTTTAATGTCTGAATCGTGTATCTATTTTGACCTTGTGTTTGTATGCAGTGTGAGATGTCAGTCTATGACTAGTTTCTTCCAAACTCCTTTCCAGTTTTTCCAACAATTTTTTTTGTCAAATAGTGAGTTCTTGCCTGCCAAACTTGGATCTTTGGGTCTATCAAACACTATATTACTATAGTCATTTACTACTGTATCTTGTGTACCCAATCTATTCTACTAATCTACAATTCTATTAGCCTTTAGCTTATACTAGCCAACTTACTTCTTCCCACCAAAACCCATCACAAATATAAAATACTGAATAGATCGGGGGTGGGGAATCTGTGGCCTCAAGGCCATATGTGGCCCTCTAGGTCCTCAAGGATGGCCCTTTGACCTGAATCCAGACTTCACAGAATAAATCCCCCTAATAAAAGGATTTGTTCTGTAAAACTTGTACTCAGTTAAAAGGCAGCACCTGAGGACCTAGAAGGCCATGTGTGGCCTCAAGGTTGCAGGTTCCCAACCCCCGGAATAGACTCATTTATCCAAGCAAAACAGGAAACAGAATTTGGAGAAATTATTCAGATTAAAATATACTAAAAATGCATAAGGATGAATGAACTTTTAAGTTATGAGTGAGATAAGGTCTCAGCTCAAACAAGAAGATAGGATGGTTGACTCCAGAAGTAGTCTATAATTTTAATCAAGTCCATGAATATGACAGGGCCAGGTCTATGTGGATGTCCAAAATCTACCTCTCTCTACCACTTCCCTGCACAGTTCTCTATCGATGTGTCTCTCCCAAAGAATCTGGAACCAACTCAGTAAGTTCCTTACTTAGGTATGAAATGTCATGCTCAGCATTTTCTCTGCCAATTGGGAGTCACATCTGTTTGCATATGTAACACTCTCAGAGCACAAGACTGTCATTTAGGGGTATGATCCATGGGGGCTTTGCATAAGAAGTAAGCAGCTCTGCCTCCACTTTATTGTCAGTTATCATCATCCCATCCACTCCAAGTAAAGGGCCTATCTCTTTTTTGATCTTCCTTTTGCTCCCATTATAGCTAAATATACATACCCACATATTTTTGTTGTCTTTACCTTTATTTACCAGCTGTCAGTCATCAGGGATCATGGTTGGTCATTGACCAGAGATCCTAAGCCTTTCCGACTTTTTTGTTTTTAAAATGTTGTTGTTGTATAAATTGCTTTCCTGGTTTTTCTTACTTCATTCTGGATCAGTTCATGCAAGTATTCCCAGGTTTCTCTAAACCTTTCTCTTTCATCATTTCTTATAGAATAATACTATTTCATTAAAATCATAAATCATAATTTGTCCAGCTATTCTCCATTTAATGGTTGCTCCCCTCACTTTCCAGTTCTTTGTCACCACAGAAAGAGCTACTATAAATATTTTTCTACATGTGGGCTCTTTTTATATTTATTTTATATCTTTTTATATATTTTTTTCTTTTATATCTTTAAATTAAAATATGTACAGCTTAGGAACTTTGGGAGCAAAACTCCTTTCCAGAATGGTTGGACCAATTCACTGTTCTGCCAACACTGCATTAATGCATTAATGTCCCCATTTTCCTGTATGCCCTCCAACATTTATCATTTTCCTTTTTTGTCATCTTTGCCAATTTGATGTATTTGAGGTGAAACCTGTGTTATTTTAATTTGCATTTCTCTAATTATCAGCCATTTGAACATTTTTGCCTATAATTGATGGTCCCTTGGATTTCGTCTCTTAAAAATGTCTATTCATATCTCTGTTCCTTGTTTAGTTATAAACGTTTCTCCTATCCATAGAATTGAAAGCAAATCTTTCCCTTATCCTCCAATTTCTTTATGATGTGACCTTTTATATCTAAGTCATACCTCTTTAGTGTTATCTTGGCATACGGTGTGAAGTGTTAGTGGATTCAAGTTACAAAATTAAGCAAACATTTTTTGATGAGAATAATTGGTAAATTTGTTTTGCTTGTCTATGCATATTTATTATAAGGGCCCCTGTGTAGGAAGAACTACTGACTCAGTGAATCTTTAAAAGGGAGGGACCTACTCTGAAACTCTCTTTTCTTTCCCTATCATCAAATCCTATCAGGGACATTCAAAACTACCCCTAGAAAAGTGAAGGGAGGAGAGCTAATGTTCCCTCCCACTCCCACACCACTGCTACCAAAGAAATGGTGAATTCTGAGAGGATGGCAGCTAATGCAAACCTACAGATTTAGACAGACCTGGGCATCCATTGGGAGAGACGATATGCAAGCAACTGTATAAACAAGATATATATGTGTATATATGTACCTATATATGTGTGTAAATATATTACACTTGTGTATATAGTATAATCTCAGAGAGAAGACATGAAGATTAAGGAGATTTGCCAAAAGCTTGTTGCAGAAGGTCGACTTAAGCTGAGACCTGAAGGAAGCCAGGGAAGATAGAAGGTGGAGATAAGGAGGTAGAGCATTCCAGGATGGGGAAGAGCCAATGAAAAGGCCCAAAATCAGGAGATGGCGTATCATTTGTGATGACAAGGAGGTCAGTATCACTGGATTGCATAGTATGTAGAGAGGAGTAAGGTGTAAGAATATTGTAAAGGTAAGAAAGGGCCAGGTTTTAAAAGACTTTAAGTCAAACAGAGGATTTTATATTTGACCTTGGAGGTGTTGGAATTTATTGACTAGGAGGGTGGCATGGTTAGACCTGTTTCAAAAAGACCAATTTGATAGCTGAATGGAGAATGGATTAGAATGGGGAGAAACTCAAGACAGGGGAGACCAACCAGCAGTTCATTGGAATAGGTCAGACATAAAGTGATGAGAGCCTGCACCAGGGTAGTGATAGCGTCAAAGGAGAGAAGGGAGTATATGCAAGAGCCGTTACAAAGGTAGAAATGATAGAACTTGACCATTGATGGGATATTGGGAGTGGGGTGTGAGGGGAGTGAAGACAGTAAGATGATGCCTAGATTTCAAGCCTGAGTGACGAGGAGAATGGTGGTACCCTTGACAGTAATAGGGAAATTAGGAAGAAGGGAGGGTTTAGAGAGAAAGATTATTTAGTTGTGGACGTGTTGAGTTTAAGATGTCAATAGTCTATTCAGTTCAATGTGTCCAAGAAGTAATTGGAGATGCAAGACTGGAAGTCAGCATAAAAGTTAGAGCTGGATAAGCAGATGTGAAAATTATCAGCATCAATATGATAATTGAATCATTGGCAGGTGATGAGAGTACTCTGTGAATAGTATAGAGGGAGAGGAGAGGAAGGCCCAGTACAGAACCTTAGGGGAACTCTACTGTTTGCAGTCATGATCTGGATGAAGATCTAGCAAAGCAGAGAAAGAAGATAGGTAGGAAGAAGACCAGGAAAGGATAATGTCATGGAAACCGAGAGAGAAGAGAATATCAAGAAGAGGGTTGATTAATGGTGTCAAAGGCTGCAGAAAGGTCAAGAAGGATGAGGATTGAGAAAAAGCCATTAACTATTTGGCAGTTAAGTGATCATTAGTAATTTTGGATAGAGCAGTTTCAGTTGAAAGATGAGGTCAGAAGACAGACAGCAAAGAGTTAAGAAAAGAGAGGAAAGGAAGGAGAGGCATGTATTATAGAAGGGCTTTTCAAGGAGTTTAACCATGAAAGGGAGATGAGATATAAGACAATAGCCAGTAGGGATGGACAGCTCAAGAGAGAGTTTTTGGGAGATGAGAAAGACATGGCATGTTTGTAGGCAGTAGAGAAGCAGTCAGTAGACAGGGAGAGTGAAGATAAGTGAGAGGGGAGATGGTAGAGAGGGCAATATGCAGGAGAAGATGGGATGAAATGAGATCACTTGTGGATGTAAAGGGGTTTGCCTTGGCCAGGAGTAGGTCTACCTCTTCACGTGGGACAGGGGTGAAAAAGAAGATATCTGGTAGATGGTGTCTGGGTGATGTGAAATGAGGAGAAGAGTAGAGGTAGCTCTTGGTGAATAGCCTCAATTTCTAAAAATGAAATGTGAAACACAATTCTCAGCTGACAGGGTGAGTTGAAGGGAGCTGTGGGAGGTTTGTGGAGGAATGAAAAGGTTTGAAAAAGTCTCTGCAGTGAGTGGGATAATAAATCAATTAGAGAGGTATAAAAGGATTGCCTTGATATAGGGAGGGCCCATTTGATATTATGTAACATGAACTTGTAGTGGGCCCAGTCAGCAGAGTTTTGTGATTTTCTTTTCCCTAGCATGTGAGTAGTAACGAAGAGAGTAGATGGTAGGAGTAATCCAATGCTATAGTATGGAAGGGCAAGATCTTCAATAGGATAAGGGGGCAAAGAACTTGAAAGAAGAGAACAATGTGGAATTGAACTGGTTCACCAAAGGGCTAAGAAGGGAAAAGGAAGAAAATGTAGCTAGTGCAGAGGTGATGGTGTGAAAAGGACTGATGGATGAAAGGATTGCACATCATAAGAATGAAGAACAGAGTTTGGAGTTGCAAGGTAGAGGAAGAGGTGGAATGATAATACATTATGATCAGATAAAGTGGATTCAGAATTCACAAACATGGATGTGGAACACTTACAAATTATGGTTGGATCAAGAGTGTGACCATCTCTGTAGGTAGCTGTGATGGGATAGAAGAGTAGGTCATGGGAATGAATTAGTTGAGGAATTGGGAAGTGAGGGTATTTGAGGGAGAATCAATATGTATGTTGAAGTTTGATAGTATGAAGGCAGGATTTGGGGAAGAGAGAAAGACTATGAACCAGGCACTGAATTGATTGAGGAAAGGAGAGTATCCTGGAAGTCTGTGGACAATATATATCAAAATCTTGTTGAGTGATAAACATGAATTGAATGAACCTCAAAGGAGGATAGGTTGCTGAGTGATGGTGGTAGAGGGAGAGCCTGGAAGTGACAATGGAGAACAAGGAGTAATCCAACTCCTCCACCATGACCAGTGAGTTGAAGATGTGAAAAGGTGGCCATCTAAGCTGTGTTATCAAGAAGGAACTAGGTCTCAGTGAGTGTAAGAAGATGAAGGCAGTGAGGAAAGAAACAGTTTAAGATGATATCTAATTTGTTGCCTATGGAGCAAGCATTCAAGATAGCATAGTGTAAGTAAGTAAGGAGTGAATATCAGGCATGGGGGATAGCCAGTGAAAAGACACAGACATGGAAGATGCAGACTAGAGAATGAGAGACAGTGAGAAGGCCAGTCTGGCTGGCCTAGCAGGATGAGAAATAATTAGTTTATTTGCAAGAGACTAACTAATATGGCCAAGTAGCTTGGGGCCAGTTTAATGAGGGGCTTTAAATGCCAAACAAAAACCTTTATTTTTGACATTAGAGGCAATAGAAGGCAATTAGACTTTGAACCATATTTTGGACTTTCTCCAGTGAACAGCAGTTCTTCTTTCCCATAACTGTAGGACTGAAACTGTGCTAGAGTGTTTCCATTATGGGCAGTCTTTTACAAATAAACTTAATCTATGTGAAATTCCATTTTCAGCTAAAAATGGATGAAGAAGCTAAATCTGGCTAAATCTGCCACTTAGTTTCTTCTGGCAGAAATGTAGCAGTCATTCAGCCAGCTAACAACAAATAGCTTTGGTGGTCTACTGGATGAATCCATTAAATGAGGTAAAGAGACTGCTTAAGAATGCCCAGTGAATGAGTAGAAGAGCTGCAATTTGTACTTACCCTCATTAACTTCCAAGCCTATTGTCTCAGCTTTTCACTATGCTGTCTTTCAAAGGCTTTGTGTAATTTAAATAATTAGTTACTGTAGTTACTAAAAAGCTTCACTCTATAGATTGGTCCTCACCTCAAACCAAAGCCATGCCACCCATGTGGCTGGTAGGCACGTTATTAGTCATAAACTGAGTGCTAAGTTTTTAAAAAATAATTTTCTTTTTATTATGAACTTAATACACATCAACAAACACAAACATTTCAATATGTGATACCTTCCTCCCCTTCCCCAAAGGCAGATTCTATATGAAACTGTGAACTTCTATGTACAGGTTTCTTTTTTCCCTGCCGCATAATGATTTGGGGGGGGGGGATATAATTCAAATTAACACAGACTTAACATTGTTTTACTTGTCCATGTTCTTTTCTGAACTTCCTTCTCATGTTGGTTTATTTTTTTAAAAGTGATTCATTGATGTTCTTTTCTTCCTTTTCCTCCTTTTTCTTTTTAAAGTAACACTATCACTATTCCCCTTTATCCCCTTACATCTGTGCAAAAAAAGAAAATTAAAGTCCTCTCTTGTAACAAATAAGTATGGTCACTCAAAATAAAGCCATATATTGTCTGTTTCTGATGATGTATGTCTCATTCTGCACCTCTGGTTCATCACCTCCCTGGAAGTTTGACTGATTATCACCTCTCTATCATGAGAAGTATGATTGATTGTCACTCTTCTGCAGTTTTAATTGGTCAATGCATTGATTATAGTTCTTTTGTTTTTAATAGTTGTTTTTCTTCAAAATGTTACAGTGATATGAATTGTTCTTCTGGTATTATTCACTTCACTTTGGGTCAATTTATGCAAGTCCTCTCAGGTTTCTCTGAATCAGTCTGAGCAGTCATTTCTTAAAGTGCAATAATATTCTATTACATTTCTATATCACAATGTGCTCGGACATTCTCTAATTACTGGGTACCCACTTTGTTTTCTGGTTTTGGGGAGGGGGTCATAGTTTAAAATTATTTTCCAAAATGGTTGGATCACTTCATAGCTCTATCATTAGTATGCCTGTTCTTCTATATTTCTGGGAATAATTATTTTTCTTTCTTGTCATTTTTGTCAATCTAATGGATATGACATGGAACCTTACTTAGTGTTGTTTTAGTTTGCATTTCTAATATGATATTAGTGATGGGGAACACCTTTTCTTATAGTTATTGATATCTTACCTTTCTTATTTTAAGAAATTCCTTCTTCCTCCTCCTCCTCTTCCTCCTCCTCCTCGTTCTTCTCATTCTCCTCCTCCACTTCCTCTTCTTCCTTCTTCTCCTCCTCCTCTTCTTCACTATCACCACCATCATCTTCCTCCTTCTCTTCCTCCTCCTGCTCCTGTTGCTGCTGCTTCTCCCCCCACCCCCACCCCCACCTCATTCCCTTGGAGCAGACCATCCTGGTGCCTCTTTTGTGAAGCAGCAGCTGAGGAGACCCTTGGACTAGCCATGGCTGATGAAAAGCTGAAGAAAGGAGTCAAGACTCAAAACAAAGAACACATTAATTTGAAGGTGGCAAGGCAAGATGGTTTGGTGGTGCAATTTAAAATTAAGAGGCACACACCACTTAGTAAACAAATGAAAGCCTAATGTGAACAACAGGGTTTGTCAATGAGGCAGATCAGATTCCGATTTGATGGGCAACTTTAATAGCAATTTAGATTTGAAGATCTTTCCCACTCATTAATAGACCATGTGTGCTTACATCACAGAGAGCCTAAGTCACATGTGGGGGGAGGAGCTTACTGAGAAGAAAAGGAAGTTGTATCACAGGAAATGCTGAGAGAATGTAGTTATGGTTGTTAGTGGCCATCATAATAGTTAGAGCTGAGGCAAAGACAGCCGACCTGTGATAGCTGTGCTGTGAGTTTTGTGGAAAGACCCCAGCAGGGAGTTGGAGAGGTTTTGGGATGATGAGGCTCCATGTTGTGATGTTGTGTTTTATCTTCCTTGCTGTTTTGATAAAATGGGCTTACTGGTTGTGGAAGCAGATTGGGATATGGTTATCTGGTGTCTGAATAAATGTTTTAATTCTTCTACTTTCTATGTGGAGAGTCTTTCTTACTTTGCTATAGAGAACTACATAGGCATATTCATGATTATTGTTGATATTGTGTTTATTGCCTTGCTGTAACAGCAACCAATCAATGAAACACACACCTACACAGTTGGAAATGGAGGGTAAAGATACAATTGATGTATTCCAGCCGGAGACAGGAGGTGCTTACTAAAAAGAGAATCTACAACTCTACTCCAGAACTGTGCTCCCAAGGAAAACAATACATTCACAATTAGAAAACCAAGATTTGGTTCATCCACAGCCTGACTACTGCAGTATAATTTTCTCTCTTCTTTGATTCCCTTCCCCAATTCCTTTATTATACATAAATGTATATTTTTTTAACTAAATGGCCAATGGTATGTTTTGATCAACATCAAATGGAGATGGGGAGGGGAAAAAACAAACAGATTCTGTGAAAATATCCCTTTTCTCCTTTAGTGGCATGCTCATTTAACTTTTATCTTTATATTCCAGTAAGTTATTTTGCTCTCACTGTTTAACAGCAACAAAAAAAGCCCCACAAAATCCTTGTATACCTTGTTTGATTGGATAATTTCAATGCTTTTCTTTTATCATTGTAAAACCAAGGATGATTTTATAACTTTTTTGTACGTAGCTGTTACACGTAGGGCAATATGTACCTCTCAATAGGGATAAACTACTATAAGAAATTGATGCTAGATCCCTTCTAGTCAAACATCTTGTTTATATAAACTTCTTGTTTAAAATTAAAAAAAAAAGAAATTCCTATTCATATCTTTAGACCATTTATCAAAGAATAGAAGAATGTTGAAGACTCTTTCCTATATTTGAATCAATTCCCTAATATATCTGAGATATCAGAGAAACTTTCTGCTAAGATCTTTTCCCCACTATTTCCCTTCAAAATTCTAACTGCACTGATTTTGTTTGTGCAAAACCTTTTCAATTTTATGCAATATGGACTGTTCAGTTTATCTCTGATTGTCCTTTTTTTGGACTCTTCCTCTATCCATAGTTTGAAAAGTATCTCCTGTTACTATTCCTCTAATTTGCTTGTGATAGGAAATTTTATATCTAGATCTTTTATCCATTTGTAGCTTTTCACGGAATATGGTGTGAGATATTGTTCTAAAACTAAATTTTGCCAGTCTTCTTTCCAGCTTTCTCAGCAGTTTTTGTTAAATAGTGAGTCTTCGTTTACCTTATTCTTTTTTTTTGTTAGAGTTCTAGATCCACCAAGAATTGGGAAACCAGACAACCAGGCCAGCCAAATAGAATATCTACATTTGCGAAGTTCAAAGTGCTATGTAGGGTCAAAGGAAGGTCAAAAAAAATTTCAACTGGGGAACTAAAAAAGCCTTCATGAGGATACTGTTTTTAATTGGGCCTTTCTGGATAGCTAGATTGCAAAAGGTAGTAATGGAAGCGGACAGCATTCTAGGTATAGGGAACAATGAGAGCAAAAGCCCAGAGGTGGTAAAGCCCTAGATGTGTAGGAGGCATAGCAAGTAATACAATTTAGTTCACATAGAGGTAAAGAGTATTACAGAAAGCTGCAAATATGCCAAATTGTGAAGTCTCTTGAATGGCAGGCAATATGAATGTTTTACAGAGATATGACATTATGAAATATGTGCAGAAGGAAGATTAATATGGCAGTATGATATGTGGATAGATTTGAAGATAGAAGTTCTGATGGTGGGGAAACCAGTCAGGAGGCTTTTGAAGTAGTTCTTTTGTGTGATGTTGAAAGGCTGTATTACAGAAGTGTTAGTAGAAATAGAAAGGAAAGTATGGTTCTAAAGATATTTGTAAGGTAGAATCAATAGGATTTAGTGACTAATTGGATGAAATAGGTGAGGAATAAGAAAGAAAAAGTAGTATTGTCGCATCATGCAATCCCGTAAGAATAAGTAGACTTCAACTGAGCTCTGAAGAATTCACCTGAGTAAAGTGCATGAGTTTCGTTGAATGAACTTTGAAACATTTATTTTGACTATCTAGAAGCATGTGTGTATGTGTATTTACTCCTTTATTCTACACCGAGTTTTTGATAGCTATGACTACCCGATGGGTAAACTCCAGATAAGAGAGGCCTTTATTGCATTTGGAAGTATTAAACTGTCCTTGAAAGGCCTGGTAGTTCTTTTTAGGTATTCTAATGATTTGGTGAGAGAAAGCAGCACCAAGACAGCAGTCATTTAATCTCAGGTATATTTGCTACTAGAGCAGCTAGGTGGCACATTTGAGAGAATGTTGGGCCTGGAATTAGGAAGACTTGTTTTCCTGAGTTCAAATCTGGTCTCAGACACGTACTAGCTGTGCGACCCTGGGCAAGTCACTTAACCCTATTTGCCTCAGTTTCTTCATCTGTAAAATGAGTTAGAGAAGAGCATGGCAAATCACTCCAGTCTCTTTGCCAAGAAAACCCCAAAGGGGTCACAAAGAGTCAGACATGACTTAAAAAGTCTGAATAGCTGCAACACACTTGCTCCACACTTGTGGAGTATCAATGTAACGCCTACATGCGGTGACTCATCTTGACCCCCACAATATTACTCATTGTGCAGGCCATGGGCCAACAAATCACTCTATGATCTGGTTTGCTCACCTCAATCTATCCTTGTACTGACAGCTCTGGGTTCTCAGAGAAGGACTACCATTAGGTGATTGTCCTCCAAGTCTGACAGGGTACTATTGGTAATCTTGTTCAAAGGAATACATTCTCTTACTTACCACTGTAACATTTGAGCCCTTACCATTGTTCTTCTATTTTTACAAAATCAACCACTTCCTCCTCTACCCCTGCCTCATCCTGCCTGAAAATGTCATTGCCTAAACTTAAATATTATTTATTTTCTCTCTGTACTTTTATAATGGAGTTTGCCCCCGGATAAAGATTTTTAGTGAATTAATTTTATTGCATAAGCATGCTTGCTATTAAATTAGTGGGAAAAGCACAAAGGGGAATTTCTGGATAAATAATCTTAGACTTGTGAGCATATGTTGAGTTTCTCTTTCTGTCTGTCCCTCTCCCTATCTCTGTATCTCTCCCTCTGTTGCTGTCTCTGTCTCCAGAAAGAGGGGCTTCAAGTGGGAAATTCATCCTGAGAAAATTAAACTTTTGGCTTTTCTCTGCTTGGAAGTGCATACTTTTTTGTTCAGTTTTTGGTTAACTCTCTCATTTGGTTTTTAAAATTCTAGCTGTGTGTTATAACTTCTATTACATTGTCTTACCCCATTAGCTTACTGCTTATGCATATTAATGTTTATTAATTGTAGCTGAATCGACTAAATTGTTTGGTCAATTTGTGAATCGCTTTTTGGTGACTGAATAAATATTGGTATTATGTATCAATATTGTGAATCCTTGAAAGAAATGCTCAGAACTTACTGTCACCTTGAAAATATTAAAATTCACAAGGGATTACTGATATAGGATATAGATCCTGAGTGTGAGAATGAAAATCTTTAGTTTTCAAGCATAATGAAAAAAGAGTTGGGGAACACCAGGATAGCCCACATAGGGTCAGCAGCACTCCATACTGTGCTACCAGACCCAATTAAATGTCCTAATATTTGTTTTGGGGGAGCAGTTAGCAGGGTGGAAGGCAGGGCAATTGGGGTTAAGTGACTTGCCCAAAGTCACACAGCTAGTAAATGTGTCAAGTGTCTGAGGCCTGATTTGAACTCAGGTACTCCTGATTCCAGAGCTGGTGCTCTACTCACTGTGCCACCTAGCTGCCCCATGTTCTAATATTTCAAACACTATACTCAAGGCACATATAGGGAATGGTACCTGAATACTGGTCTAAAATCCTCCATCAAAAGAACAGTTTGTAATAAACTTGGAATGAAAATGATGACATAGCACAGGATGTGAGGTCTAATCTGTAACCACATTAGGTAGTTGCTTATATAGAACCAAGTCAAGATTCTTGCCAACAAAACCAGAATGGCATCTATGGCAGCTAGGTGGCACAGTGATAGAGCACCAGGCTAGAGTCAGGAAGACTCATCTTCCTGAGTTCAAATCTGGCCTGATCACTTACTAGCTGCATAACCCTGGGCTGTGTCACCTTGTTTGCCTCAGTTTCCTTGTCTGTAAAATGATCTGGAGAAGGAAATGGCAAACCACTCTAGTATTTTTGCTAAGAAAACCCCAGATGGGGTCATGAAGAGCTGGACTAGACTGAAAATAAATGAACAACAACAACAACATATGACTTCTCCTCCACTGTTGTAATAGAAGTAAAGTCTATCTCTCTTGTGTTTCCACATAACAATCTATTTGCAATAGTTCCAGACTTTTCCAAACGATCATTGCTTACCATGGTACTCTCTTTTGAAAAATGTTTTGGGCTACTGCTTCATACTCTTGGAATGAAAGATCTTAGAGAAATGGCTTCTCTAAGTCACATAGACTTAGAGAACGTAGCAATGAAGAGATGATCCAAAGCTAAGATCAACAGTTTATTGGGAGACAGATTGCCAGAGCCATAGAAAAGATAAAAAGAGTAGAGCCAGTTCTCAACTCATACAGAGAAACTTCACCTGAATATGAGAAAGGAGAGAGAGCTTATAAACTTGGCAGAAATGTACCACCTGATGGCAAGCATAGGACTAGATATATCACAGCGAAAAAGTTCCATTTAGCAATATTAGGAATTTTCTCAGAGGAGTCATGTCCTACTGGGAAACAACTATATTTTACCAGGATTATATGGATGCCAGTGGCATTACAGAATTCAAAGGCTTGTGGCACAATTAAGAGGGACAAGTAGAGAACATCAGTGGAAAAGATTTTAGAATTTTTTTCTGGTGGGGTTGGGCTTGATGGTTGGTAATCCAGATATGATATGCAAACCTGTCTACAAAAACTTGAAAAATGTTTTGGGAATGTTGAAACAAGAAAGCACTACTACTCTACATTTTAAGCTTCCCCAAATGGAAATCAAAATATGCAGATGGGCATAGTAAAACCCCCAAACAAGTATGAGATCGAGTTGAAATGAGTGTGTAGGGCTTAAAATATAACAAATTAATAAGACATTAGTTGAACAGCTGAGATCTTAAGTGGAACCCACCACCTTTGAAGAGTTGTTAGAATCTTTGAGTGACGTGGAAAATAGGCTCAGTGATGTCCAGAACGATTGCCATGAGCAATACCCACATGAAAATGGTCCAAGAACATATGTTGGACCAAAACATGTTCTAAAGATTCAAGGCAGAACTGTTACTCTAGGGGTGCAGAGTATGAAGCAGTAGCCCAAGACATTTTTCAAAAGAGAGTACCATGGTAAGCAATGATTGTTTGGAAAAGTCTGGACTATTGCAAATAGATTGTTATGTGGAAACACAAGAGAGATAGACTTTACTTCTATTACAACAGTGGAGGAGAAGTCATATGTAAGCACTGAGAAAAGAACGTGACCTTGGTACTTATAAGTTAAGGGCTATGGGATCAGCTCTGAGGATAGGAATTGGGTCTCAGAAGGAAGTTGCTCTGGTCTCCAAAAGCAATGATAGCAACCTCATAAGCAGCTACTAATGGGTCTTTTCTGCCTAGGCTGATAAAACCTTTTAAAGAGGTAACTATGAGAACTGAGAATGTAGAACGTACTGCTATTTTGGACCATGGAACACAAATGGCCATTGTGTTTCAGACATCCTATGAGAGACATTTGAAGAAAATAGCTTTATGGCTTCTTTCAGGCCTTGGAGGATTGGATGACAAAAGATACTTATATTTGGGATACATTGAAATGCTTTGGTTTTCCTCAAGATATTACAAGTGTCAACAAAAACAATGGTCATTCTGAGTGGTTTGTCTAGATCCTTTATATACCAATGGGGTGTCAACTCTAATTAGCACCAATTATAGTCTGTATAGAGTGCTAGCAGAATATTGCTGACAACAAGCTGGGACTGAAAAATTTGTATGCTTTGACTCTCCATGGAGCTATTGAAGATGCATACAGGAAAATATTGAACCCTGTAAGAACACTAGCTTTTCAACCTCTGAGATATTTTAAGAAAGGGAAAATTCAAATAGAGAGCCTACTAGATGCCAAGCCCTATGCCAAATATTTCTTACAAATATTTTCTCATTTGATCTCCAAAACAACTCTGTGAGGTAGATGCTGTTATTATCTTCATTTTATGATGAAGGAAATTGAGGCATACAGAGTATGACTTGCCCAGGGTCATATACCAAATCTGAGACCAGATTTGAACTGACATCTTCAGATGGTTCTAGAACACTGGATCTATCCACTGTACCACCAGCTGCCTCTTTAACTTTAAATACCAGAGGAATGGAAGTAGTGGCTAAGGCAGAAGCTCAGCAAAAATTCAAGCGTATTCTCAGTGAGTAAGGATGTAAGATGTAGGATGTGCTGAGTTAGCCATAAGATCCAGTTCATCAACTCTTTTTTTCCAAGTATTTTTATTAGATTTTTTATCTTTAGTTTACTCAGTTCCACAAGTTTTTGAGTTCCAAATTTTTTTCCCCTTCGCACCTTCCCCACTCCCACCAAGACAGTATGGGATCCAATATATGTTCTACACATACCTTCACATTAAACTTATTTACATAATAGTTAAGTTGTAAAGAAGAATTGTGACCAATGGAATGAATCATGAGAAAGAAGAAACAAAACCAAAAAAGAAGAGGAAAAAAAGAGAGAGCAAATAGTTTGCCTCAATCTACATTCAGATTCCATAATTCTTTCTCTGGATGTAGATGGCTCTTTCCATCATGAATCCTTTGGAGTTGTCTTTGAACCTTGTACTGCTGAGAAGAGCCAAATCTATCATAGTTAGTCATCACAGAAGCAATATATATGTGGTTGTGCAATGTTCTCCTGGTTCTGCTCCCCTCACTCAGCATCAGTTCACATAGGTCTTTCCAGGTTATTATGAAATCTGTATCTTCCCCATTTCTTACAGCACAATAGTATTCCATTACATTCATATACCACAACTTATTTAGCCGTTCCCCAGTTGATGGGCATCCCCTTGATTTCCACTTCTTTGCTACCACAAAAAGAACTGCTATAAATATTTTTGTACATATGGGTCCCTTTCCCACTTGTGTGATCTCTTTGGGATATAGCCCTAGAAGTGGTATTGCGGGGTCAATAGCCCTTTGGGCATAGTTCCAAATTGCTCTCCAGAATGGCTGGATCTGTTCACAACTCCACCAACAGTATGTTCCAAATTTCCCACATCCTCTCCAGCATTTAGCATTTTTCTGTTTTGTCATGTTAGCCAAGCTGACGGGAGAGATGTGGTACTTAAGAGTTGTTTTGATTTGCATTTCTCTAATCAATAGTGATTTAGAGCATTTTTTCATATCTATAGATATCTTTAATTTCTTCCTCTGAGAAATGCCTGTTCATACCCTTTGATCATTTCTCAGTTGGGGAATGACTTTTATTCTTTTAAATTTGGCTCAGCTCCCTGAATATTTTAGATATGAGACACTGGTCGTAAAAATTTCCTCCCAATTTTCTGCTTTCCTCCTAATCTTTGTTGCATTGGCTTTGTTTATACAAAACCTTTTCAATTTAAAATAATCAAAATTATCCATTTTGCATTTTCTAAGGCTCTCTATCTCTTGTTGGGTCATGAATTCTTCCCTTTCCCATAAATCTGACAGATACACTATTCCTTGCTCTCCCAAATTGCTTACAGTATCAGCTTTTATTCCTAAATCATGAACCCCTTTTGACTTTATTTTGGTATATGGTGTAAGATATTGGTCTATGCCCAGTTTATGTCATACCATTTCCCAACTTGCCCAGCAGTTTTTGTGAAATAGTGAATTTTTAGCCCAGAAGCTGGATTCTTTCAGGTTATCAAAGAGTAGATTATGATAGTCTTTGACTACTGCGCCTTGTGTACCTAACCTATTCCATTGATCCACCACTCTGTTTCTAAGCCAGTATCAAGTAGTTTTGATGACTGCTGCTTTATAGTACAGTTTAATATCTGGTATAGCTAGGCTACCTTCCCTAGAATTTCTTAGAGAATCAAGTAAAAAACTATTTGAAATAATGAACAACTTAAGCAAAGTTGCAGGATATAAAATAAACCCACATAAATCCTTGGCATTCCTATACATTACTAACAAAGCCCAACAGCAAGGGATAGAAAGAGAAATTCCATTTAAAGTCACTATAGACACTATGGAATATTTGGCAGTCTACCTGCCAAGACAAACCCAGGGCCTATATGAACATAATTATGAAGCACTTCTCACACAAATAAAGTCAGATCTAAATAAATGCAAAAACATCAGTTGTTCATGGTTAGGCCAAACTAATATAATAAAAATGACAATTTTACCTAAATTCATTTATTTATTCAGCACCATACCAATCGAACTACCAAAAAATTATTTTACACAGCTGGATAAAATAATAACAAAATTCACTGGAAGAACAAAAGGTCCAGAATATCAGTTCATCAACTCCTGATGGTTTCAAGAAAGATCTAAAAAATTCTTTTGTCTGTGATGGATAGCTTCAGAGCATATCTCAAGAACTGAGTCCAATTGTCCTTATGAATTACCTCTAGTAGTAGTACCGAAGAAGAATGGAAAGATATGACTGCCAGATGTTGAACAAAAGAACTGAAGCAGACCAAGTTCAAGGTGCCCTGAATTCAGTGGCTGGTGGTTTTCTGTACTGACTTAATGCAGCCAGTACCAGACTCCTGTGACTGACAAAGATAAGGAAGAGACAGCTTTCACCTGTCCAACTGAATTTTATAAGTTTGAGTGTATATATGCCTCAACAAATCCCTGGAGTACCTGCCACCTTCTGAAGACTGATGGATTAAGTGGTTAGAGACATGGTCTACTGGCAAGTATGGAAGAACATGAGGAAAGATTGATGGAAATATTGGGTTAGCTAGAGGAAAATGGCCTAACATTTTCTGCTGACAAAGTACCAATTCTGTAGAGTCTTTGCCAAGCATATGGGCCACATGGTATCGCAACAAGGTATAAGCACTGACTCAGAGAATCTAGAATTACTCCTGCCTTGGCCACATCCAAAGAATGTTCTAGATCTAATAACTTTCTTGGATTTGGCTGTTACTATTGAAAATGTATTAAGAACTAGGCTGCTATTGCTAAACCACCAAATGATTTCACTCAAGCGTGTGTGATTGAAGAGACATAAAAGCTAAAAGACAAGAAACAAAGTTATTTTGAAATCGACAAAATCCTTTGGGGAACCTTTGGACAGGCAGAAGTGAATAAGCTTTCAAAGACTTGGTCAACTGCCTCACAAATGTGGTCGCCTACTAACATGATTTAAAAAGGACTGAAGGCTTCTTCTGACCGAAAAATCTGCCCCTTGAAATTCCCAGTATTATCATTACTTCTTAAAGAATTTCTTCAGGGCCAAACCATTTTAATTGAGATTAGGTCTTACTTTATCTAAGAGAAATGTGGGTACTTGCTTCAACTGTCTAGGTCAAAGTCCATCTGTGCCTTTTCATTGTGTGTGATTCTTGTCCATGATCTCTTCTAAGCTTCCCATGAGGGGTCCACCTAAAGTGATGGGGGCTTTCCTCTTGATCTTTACACTATGTGTGGATACCAATGTAATATGTATGTCATCCTTCATCTGTTTATCCTTTGCTTTCAAAATATGATACTTCCTTACATAAATCTCTCTGATGACCTTCTTTATGATACCTCTTAACAATTTTTTGGTGAGCCCAGCCTACTCACACCCATTATTTTATTCTCCCCAAAAAGCTACCGAGAAAATATCAGCAACTATTATTTTCCCATTTTTACAAAATCTTTATGTAAGTACTTATTGTCGACGAAGGAATGAAGGAGAAAGAAAAGGGTAGACTTCTACAAACATTATAGCAGACCACATCTTTCTAGTCATACAATGAATGGGCTCAAAAGTACTGAGAAGACAAGATCCCACCGGGCTTATTGTTTTCTGTTTATAAAACGGTATGTGATCCCAACTTTTTAGGCATAAAGTTTACAACACACATTTCATATGATCTAATTTGGAAAGCATGAAGTCATGGGCCACTTCCACATTCACATGTAAAAGTCAATCTCATTACTTGGTAGTTTCACCTTTGTATCCTTTCTGTCTTATTCTTCCTTATTTTCTGTTTGAGGAGCTGAGCAAAGGATTTGTCTGGATCCTCTCAATAGACTAATCAACTGGAGGAGGGTTGTTGTAATTTTATTTTGTGATTCAGGCTAGTCTTGTAGTTGAGGTTTGAGATTGGAATGAAATGAGACACTCATAAACCACGTACCAGTTCACAAAAAGCATTATTTTTGTTTTAGCCAAGATAAGGAAAGGCTAGTCAGCAAGACTGTGCCCTGGTTTACACAGACCTGTTCCACCCCCACCCTTGTTTCCATACAGAAATGCATGTGGTCATGAGGGTAGAATTTGGTGATTCAATAGGAGTAAGATATCCATGAAGTTTGAGAGGCTCTGACTTCTTGTGGCCTAGCCTCATTTATGCCTTTAGGAAACTGAGAAGCCATGGCAACAACTGCTTGAGGCTTAGGCGTTCAAGCCTTGTTCACCTCTTTCCTTTATAAGGAAAAATCCAGCCTAAACTCCATGGCAGGGACACATAGGTTTTGTGCTACCACACCCACCCACCATTTATGAAATTTTATAGCAATACAGCTGCATTAGACATTCATTCAGAGAATTATTAAAATAGTGAAAGTGAGAATAAATTGATGATTTTGTTCTGTTGGCAGGCCATTGATCATAACATATAGCTTAAAAGAAAGAGTTATCATCCCAGCCCATTAAAAAAGTTATCAGTTCCTCACTAGGTGAGACTTAGGAGAATTGTTCCCTGAGGAGAACTTTAGGAGGGCAACTAAATGCCTCTGATGTCGCTAGATCGATCATACTTCTGAGACTAAGCAAATGAAGTCTAGAATGACTTTCCCCCCCACCCTTGGACTTCACATGACACTTTGTTTTAGCTTCTTTATGTACTTATTGTGTATTATTTGTATTATTACACATAAGTTATTTACGTGTATATTCTGCTCCCTTCCCAGCATACAAGCTTGCCATGAAAGCAGGGTCACTGTTTGATGGGAGGCACCCTAGTGTAGAGTAAAAGGCTGAACCTGGGGTCAGAAGCCACCAGAGGTTCAAATCTAAACTCTGTTACTGCTACCTGAGTGATTCTGAGCAAGTTACTTCATTTCTCTGTGTCTCATTTTCCTGGTCTTTAAAATGATGGGATTAGATTACTAGGCCAGCTCTTCATCCTACAATCTAATCTTTGTATTTAACCTTCCAAAGCCTAGGGTAGTATTCTGTCTCTGTAACTCTCTGTCTCTGTCTCTCTGCTGTCTCCATCTCTAGATGATCATTTGTTGATGATGTCCAGGATGTTGAGCAAAATGCTAGCTTACCTCCCAAAATACAGAGAAGAATAAAGGATAGGTGGAGAAGCATTGGAGATAAGGGCTACATGAAATCCTGTGTTATACTGTTAATTAATAGAATCTTAGAGCTGACTAAGAAAAATGGAGACCCAGGAAAGTAAAGGACTTATTCACTGTGATGTAACCAGTTAGAAGCAGAACCAGGATCTGAACTGATCTCTCCTGAATTCTGGTGAGAGTTGGTACAGTGGATAGAACACTGGACCTGGGATCAGGAAAATCTGAATTCAAATCCACCCTCAGACACTTGCTAGTTATGTGACTGGGCAATTCACTTAATCTCTGTCTACCTCAGTTTCCTCCTCTCTTAAATGGGAACACTAATATTACTTATATCCCAGAGTTATTATGAGAATAAAATGAGATACTTGTAAAAGTGTTTTGTAAACCCCAAACATATAAATCTTAGTTATCATCATCATAATTATTATGTTCTCTGTCATGATGGCACTGCGAAGGTTTTTTGAAATAAGAATACTCCCAGAAACTATCATTTAAAAAGAGATTTAACATACTGAACACAAATCAGACTATCGAAATGTTGCATTCTTGTTCCTGTGGATTTTTTTTTAAGTTTAGAACTTTTGGAAGACTATCTAACGAAGGAGTTCTTAAATTTTTTGGTCTCAGGACCCCTTATTATTCTTTTTTTTTTTAAATTTAAATTTATTTATTTGACATATTTAGTTTTCAGCATTGATTTTCACAATAGTTTGAATTACAAATTTTCTCCCCATTTCTACCCTCCCCCCCCACTCCAAGATGGCGTATATTCTGGTTGCCCTGTTCCCCAGTCAGCCCTCCCCTCTATCACCCCCCTCCCCTCTCATCTCCTTTCCCCTTCCTTTCTTGTAGGGCAAGATAAATTTCTACGCCCCATTGCCTATGTATCTTATTTTTTAATTGCATGCAAAAACTTTTTTTTGTTTGTTTTTGAACATCTGATTTTAAAACTTTGAGTTCCAAATTCTCTCCCCTCTTCCCTTCCCACCCACCCTCCCTAAGAAGTCGAGCAATTCAACCTAGGCCACGTGTGTATCATTATGTATAACCCTTCCACAATACTCATGTTGTGAAAGACTAACTATATTTTGCTCCTTCCTAACCTATCCCCTTTATTGAATTTTCTCCCTTGACCCTGTCCCCTTTCCAAAGTGTTTGTTTTTGATTACCTTCACCCCCATCTGCCCTCCCCTCCATCATCCCCCCCCTTTTATTTTTTTTTCTTCCTCCCTCTTCTTTCCTGTGGGGTAAGATACACAACTGAGTATGTATGGTATTCCCTCCTCAGGCCAAATCTGATGCGCGCAAGGTTCACTCATTACCCCCTCACCTGCTCTCTCCCCTCCTCCCACAGAACTGCTTCCTCTTGCCACCTTTATGTGAGATAATCCACCCCATTCTATCTCTCCCTATCTCCCTCTCTCAGTATGATGCTCTCTCATCCCTTAATTTCATTTTATTTCTTTTAGATATCTTCCCTTCATCTTCAACTCACCCTGTGTCACACATATATATACACATAGATATATACATACATACACATTCACTTATATATATACATAAACATATATATATATATATATATATATATATATATATATGCATATTCCCTTCAGCTACCCTAATACTGAGGTCTCATGAATCATCCATGTCCTCTTTCCATGTAGGAATGTAAACAAAACAGTTCAACTTTAGTAAGTCCCTTGCAATTTCTGTTTCTTGATTACCTTTTCATGCTTCTCTTGATTCTTATGTTTGAAAGTCAAATTTTCTATTCAGTTCTGGTCTTTTCACTGAGAAAGCTTGAAAGTCCTCTATTTTATTGAAAATCCATATTTTGCCTTGGAGCATGATACTCAGTTTTGCTGGGTAGGTGATTCGAGGTTTTAATCCTAGCTCCATTGACCTCCGGAATATCGCATTCCAAGCCCTTCGATCTCTTAATGTAGAAGCTGCCAGATCCTGGGTTATTCTGATTGGGTTTCCACAATACTCAAATTGTTTCTTTCTGGCTGCTTGCAGTATTTTCTCCTTGATCTGGGAGCTCTGGAATTTGGTGGCAATATTCCTAGGAGATTTCTTTTTGGGATCTATTTGAGGAGGCGATCGATGGATTCTTTCAATTTCTATTTTGCCTCGTGGCTCTAGAATATCAGGGCAGTTCTCCTTCATAATTTCTTGAAAGATGATATCTAGGTTCTTTTTTTGATCATGGCTTTCAGGTAGTCCAATTATTTTTAAATTATCTCTCCTGGATCTATTTTCCAGGTCAGTGGTTTTTCCAAGGAGATATTTCACATTGTCTTCCATTTTTTCATTCCTTTGGTTCTGTTTTATAATATCCTGGTTTCTCATAAAGTCACTAGCTTCCACTTGCTCCAATCTAATTTTTAAAGTAGTATTTTCTTCAGTGGTCTTTTGGACCTCCTTTTCCATTTGGCTAATTCTGCCTTTCAAGGCATTCTTCTCCTCATTGGCTTTTTGGAGCTCTTTTGCCATTTGAGTTAATCTGTTTTTTAAGGTGTTGTTTTCTTCAGTGTATTTTTCAGTATTTTTTTGGGTCTCCTTTAGCAAGTCATTGACCTGTTTTTCATGGTTTTCTCGCATCCTTCTCATTTCTCTTCCCAATTTTTCCTCTACTTCTCTAACTTGCTTTTCCAAATCCTTTTTGAGCTCTTCCATGGCCTGGGACCAGTTCATGTTTTTCTTGGAGGTTTCTGTTGTAGGCTCTTTGACTTTATTAATTTCTTCTGTCTGTATGTTTTGGTCTTCTTTGTCAGCAAAGAAAGAATGCAGAGTCTGAGACTGAATCTCGGTGCGTTTTCGCTGCCTGGCCATAATCCCAGCCAACTAACTTGACCATTGAGTTTTTCAGTGGGGTATGACTGCTTGTAGACTACAGAGTTCTATGTTCCACGTTTGGGGGGGAGGTGCCAGCTCTGCCGCACCAGCACTGCTCCTTCCCCAAGGACCCCCAACCCGAGCTGGGCTCAGATCTTCGGCAGGCTGTGCACCCCTGCTCTGATCCGCCACTTAATTCCTCCCACCAGGTGGGCCTGGAGCTGGAAGCAGCAGCAGCTGTAGCTGCCCCACCTCCGCTGCCCCCGGGGCTGGAAGACGAACCATGAACTCCTTCCACTCCCGCAGCTTTTCCCACTAACCTTCTCAGCAGTCTTTGGTGTTTGTGGGTTGAGAAGTCTCGTAACTGCCGCAGCTCACTGAATCAGGGCGCTAGGGCCCCCTCCGCCCGGCTTCTGGTCTGGATGGCCCAAGTCGCTCAGGCTGGGCTCTGCTCCACTCCGATCCCAGCTCCCAGCTCCGTGTGGGATAGACCTCACCCAGAGACCATCCAGGCTGTCCTGGGCTGGAGCCCCACTTCCCTCTGCTGTTCTGTGGGTTCTGCCGTTCTAGAATTGGTTCAGAGCCATTTTTTATAGGTTTTTGGAGGGGCTCAGCAGGGAGCTCAGGCTGGTCCCTGCTTTCCAGCCGCCATATTGGCTCCGCCCCCCACCCCTTATTATTCTTAAAATGATTGAGGACTCTCCAAAGAGTTTTTGTTTATGTGGGTTATCTCTATTGTTATGTACTATATTAGAAATTGAAAGGTCTTAGTATTATTACAAAAATAGGTTGTATATATGTATATATGTAGGTAACAGCCCCTCCAGGAGCTGCTTCCCCAATTTATAATCACAGGATGGATCTCCACATGATGGCTGGATAACTCAACCCAGTAATATTAAGACCATCAGACAGTCCTCCTGAAATTATCTTGCAATTACTTTGTATATATTTTGTATGTACAAACCTTATAGGCCTTTGGAAAGGGTCTCAGTGATCCTCGCACAGGGCTCCAGACTGCACTTTGAGAACTTTGAAAACCATTGATCTTATGAGCCAGTGCTATTTTATTTTTCTTCGAACTGAATAATTTATGACAATTACCAATTGACCTGACTAAAAACTCATGAATGATGTCCAGGACATCATAAGTGCAATGAAAAGAATCATATCTATGTTGCAGAAGCATTGTAAAAATATATGAACGGATCTAGGCTTTCATTTGAGTGGTTATTCTTTCCTATGAAGCTGAGCATGCATAATTCATTCACACTGCTCTGGCCAGTACAACTCTTCCATGTCCTCCCATAAGTTTGCTCATGAAGTCCACCAATATTGCTTTCCCTGGGCATTGCAAAGACAGCCAGCAAATGGACAGGCTGTCCATCAGTTATCTCTCTATCTTGCCTATGTCATTTTTCAATCTTACATTTCTTTGATGACATCTTTTACTCCATCTTTCCTTCATAATTCCCCCGTAATGTGTTGTAGCCTGCTTGCACTGATCATGTACTTCTCCAATCCCCATTGAGAAATACTATGGTGTTGTTTCACATGTCACAGTTGCGCAACACTGGAAGAATGTTGGACCTTTGTTTCTGGATGAAGTTTGGGTTGGCTTTGCAAAATTGCAAAGAAATATTCCATTTTTTTTCATAAAAGGAGTCTAAATACTCTCAGAGTCCAGTATTCTCAGGGCCAACTCTGACCATCTTCTCTGCTTGGGTGCAAAGCAGAAGGGCCTCTCATCAGAGAGGAAGAAATCACTCCCCTGGGTTCAATAGTGGTTGCTTTTTGTTAAACCAACACAATATGAGTCAACAGGGGCTCCTAAATCTGTCTCTTCTAACAGATGGACTGGGAGATTTCTCAATAATTCATAATCACTATGGTTCATGTTTGTCCTTACCCAATCAATCAATAAGCATTTATTAAGCATCCAGTATTTGCTAGGCACTGTGCTAGGCACTGGGTATACAAAGAAAAATTGGAACAATTCCTGTCTCAAGAAGCTTAAATTCTATTGGGGGGGAGACAACATTTATGTTGGGGGACAGGTGTTATTCATACCCTCAACTCAGTTAATGAAGTCACAGATGCAATCACAAAATATTAATAAGGTGTTAAGTTGATTGTAGAGGCAAACCATGCCCTGACTTCCTTGTCAGGTACAAACACCCTTCTGATTGAGTAAAGAAGGGAACAAGGTGATTGGCTGAGCAATCAGATTAGTCACATCACAGTGGGGGTGAGGAAAGAGGGCTTTAAATTCCTGGGCCCTGAGGCACTCATATCAGTCAGATCTCAGAGCTGCCAATAGAAGACCTCGCTCAGCTACTTGACCAGCAGGAGACACTGCATCCAGTGGGGAGTAGAGACTCATACTCCAGATAGACACAGATCCAAAGACAGTTATTCAAGGGAGGAAACAGTTTCAAGGAATGTGATTCCTGGCAATCAAGAGTTGGGCTCTAAAGAGGTACAGCCCCTGGAAAACCAGTGTAAAAACTATATATAGAAGGAAAGGTCCTTCTGGGCCCACTGTACCAGGTGTTGTGAGTTGCCTTCGTTTCACATATATTCTATACCTGTGCCTTACTACTATTATACTCTGAGTTTAGGCCACTCTTCCTATGGACTTTATATGTGAGAGAGTACACACCAAATTTATTGAGGGAGTGTTTTGGAGGTATTGTTCATATTATGCCATGTGAGTAAATGTCTTTCTAAGAGCTAATTGAGTGTAGTGGCATGACTGTTAATGAGAAGTACTCAAAAACTTGAGTTAGCCAGCCATCATCTGGAGATCCACTCTGTGAGTGTAAATTGAGGAAGCAGCTCGTGGAGGGGCTCTTACCTACATATATAAGTATATACAAAATATATACAAAGGAATTGCAAGATAATTTCAGGGGGCTGCATTCTCAGTTGGGGGTATCAGGAAAGCCCTCATGTAGGAGGTTTGGAGGTTTGAAGGTTTGAAGGAAGCTAGGGATTCTAAGAGGTGGAGATGAGAAGGGAGTGCATTCCTGGCAAAACACAAACAGGGGAGATTGAATGTTGCTTGTGGGGAGCAGCAAGAAAACTGTGTGTATAATATGCCTGGAAAGGCAAATGAGAGCTGTGTTATGAAAGGCTTTTAGTACTAAAAAGAGAAGTTTGTGATTAAGTTGAGAGACAATAATTAGTAACAGAGATTCTGCCTAGAGGTAGCTAGGTGGTCCAATGAATAGAGCGCCAGGCTTTGATTTTTTTCTGAAGTGCTTAACCTCTGAATACCTCAGTTTCCTAAAGTGTAAAATGAGCATAATAACAGGACCTAACTCACAGGGTTTCTGTGAGGATCAAATGAGACCATATCCTTAAAGCTCTCAGCACAGTGCCTGGCACCTGGTAAACTTTACAAATGCTCATTCTCTTCCCTTCCTCTCCATCTTCCCTGCTTTTGAAGCTAATAGGACAAGGACCCACTGGGGTTTGTTTAGCAGGGGAGTGACTTGTACTTTAGGAATATTACTTGGGCATCTCAGGCTCTGAGTACATATGAATTTTGCTTGTTTCATGTTTTTCTGCCATACAATTATACTGGTATAATGCAGGGAGGGGCAGCTAGGTAGAGCAATGGGTAAAGCACAGGGCCTGGAGTCAAGAAGACTCCTCTACCTGAGTTCGACTCTCTCCTCAGATACTTATTAGCTGTATGATCCTGGGCAAGTCACTTCACCCTGTGTGCCTCAGTTTCCTCATCTGTAAAATGAGTTGGAGAAGGAAATGGCAAACCTGTTCATTATCTTTGCCAAGAAAACCCCCACATGGGGTCATGAAGAGTCAGACACAACTGAAAGATGACTGAACAATAATGTAGGGATTAGATATATAGGTCTTTATTTCAATAGGAAACTTGGGATCGTTAAAGGAACTTTACAGTTTCCTGCACACAGTACAGACCACTCATCTCCTCTATTCAGGACCCAATTTATTGTCTAAACATACTCATGAACAACATCTTCCAAATGCATATTGTAATCTGGTCAAATAAACATTCTTCATTCACTGTAGCTTTTCCTATGTGGATGGCCAGACCTTTTGAGTAGTTACAGGTATTTTTAGGAGGCTCTGAAATATTCTAGAACTTGATGCAAGTAACATAATATCATCATATCATCTTCAGACAAGAGCTGCATGTAGAGGCCTTCACCATCCAAAGGGAATCCCTCTTCTCCTTGGAGTCTGCACTGAATTTCCTCCATTATAGGAGTGAACATCTCTGGTCAAAATTTATCTCCCGTTTCACAACATGCCTGATATTTATGACCAGAAGGTCATTGGACAGGATGATTTCTGTCATATCTTTTGAAGAATCTTCAGTGGTTCTGATGTATGGACAAGAGGCACATTGTTGAAAAAGAACCTGTAAAGTAGCATCTTGCTTTATCAAATTAAATTATTTTTCATGATTAACAGATGGTAGGCATGGTGGGATCTTTCAGGTAACTGGAAAATGGTAAAGACGGGGTCGTCCCTTATAATTTGTGAAAGCCAACATTCTCCTTGAGAATGCTCTTAATTTATGTATAGATGATTCTTAGAAAAGATTGTGTCTTAATTAGATTGTAAATATATATGGTAGGTTGCCTCCCTTCCTTTTTTGGTATCAATAAGATCTGAGACTTTTTTCACATTTTTGGTATCTTTCTCTTGTCTATTCCTTATCTATCAACCTCTAAATGCTCTCAGACTTATGCCACCTCCAGTAGGTCCAATCTAGTTGCTTTTCCCATCTTTGTTCTTTTTAGTACCATTTGTATCTCCTTTATAAGCATACCTAAGACAGTGATGTTCTGGCCTAAGTGTGGTGATTTCGCTGTCATTGATGGAGAAAAACAGTTTAATATAATAATTCTTACAAATATTTTCTATATTTCTTTCTATCTCCATCTTTAAATGGCTTTGCAATGACTACATAATAATGTTAATGTAATTTTTGTCGTCTGTTTCCAATTTTGGGTTGTTAATTATTTGTTTAATTTTAAATACCATATTTTTTCCATTTTTCACTTTTTCACAATTTTTTCTATTTTTCACATATTGTAATCTTAGCTCTGCCAAGTGAATGATTTGATTGTGCATAGACAGATAGATGATTTAGGAATAACTTCTACATTAATAACAAGTTCATTTTCTGCCTTTAAACAATAATCCATTTAATTTTTGTGTTGTTACTTGATGTTCCCCATGTCTGTTGTCTACCAACAAGACAGTGTACATGATATAAAGGTATGAGGCTTCTGTGTAATCTGTAAGTCTTTTGTCCTTTCTGAATCATGCTTTCTCACATATTTTTCTCTACCCTTACCATTTCCTACTTTTGCACGAAAGTCATCAAGATTTATAGTGTATGTTGATTTAATCTGTAGGGGTCTTATCAAGTTCTTTGTGGAGTTTCTCTACCTTCATTCACAGCAGCCAACATTGCCTCACATGAGCAGCAATTGTTTTCACGGTTTTTTTTCAAATATTTATCATTACAACTGTAATGTATGGTGACCAAATAGTCCATAAAGTACTGTGTCTTATTGCCTTTGGGGGTACAATAAAATCTGCTCTGTCAACTCCATCCTTTGCCTTTCCAAGTAGTGTCTGTGAGCTATCCTTTCATTTAGCTGAAACTTCCTGCTTTTTTTCTGGTTTTGTTTATGGTGAAAATGTCAAGACTGAAAGGATTTAGCTCAGAGGTGTCAAACACTGCCTGTGGGTTGCATATGTCCTGTAACACTCCCTGATGCAGTCTGAACCAGAACAAAATGTAATAGTGGAATACTTAACAAAATGAATAAAAATACCATAAAACATAGATGTTTCATTTTAAAAATATCAATATGTGAGCCACAGGGATCCTTATATATGGATTAGTGGCCCCCCTCATTTTTATTTGAGTTTGACAGCACTGATTTAGTTCCTTCAGCAGTGTGTCCACTTGTTGATCACTGGACTAGAATATCATATGTAGAGTATCATAGTCAAGTTAACATTAAACATGAACTACAAACTATGTCGTTCTTTTCAAGCAAGCAAGCAAGCAACCAACCAATAGCATTTATTAAGTTCTATTATTAGTACCAGACAGATGGACATAAAAGCTACACCATACTCAAGGGGAATATCTTGAGGATTCCAGCAAAAGAACTTCCAGGAGTAGTGAGTCACCTCTTTTAAAGGGGCATGTTGCAGCTCATATTAGATCATACAGCTAACTGTTGGTTTTCAGCGTGAACATTTCCAACTAGAAAATTGGCAAACTTTAAAATAAGGGTTTGATTGATTGCTTAATGATTACTTAGAAATAATGGAGAATGTAGTAATGGAGAAAAGTTAATAATGAAGATTAAATTTAAAAGTGTGCTGTGTGTATATCTTCCCTTCTGCCTCCCAAGAGCTGGTTGTTAAACATTTGCCAGCACCACTCTGCACTTTGCCACATGTATTCTCTAAATTTGAGCTCACTTTCCCCCCAGACTCTAGATATTGGTGAAGTTGTGTCACAGATATTTGGGGAGAATGTTTTTTTCTAACTTGCTGTAACAAAATACCCCTTTCTAAAACGTAAATCTGATTGACTTATATAAATTAATAAACATCTTGGAAAGCACATGTAGCCAGAATGGCCTTTGTTTTCTTTGAATGACTCAGCTTACCTCATTGAGCCTCTGGACACTGTGGCTTGCTCTTCCGGGGCAGGAGGCCCGGGGGGCATTCCAGGCAGCAGACAACTTCCTGTGTGATGAGTCATGGGGCTGGCTGAGGGGAGGAGTTAACGGCTATGCTAGGGGGAGGGGCCAAGTCAAGAACCAATCGGCCCTGGTCGTTCAGGCGGTGCTTGATGATGTCAAAAACTCTATAAGAGGGGAGAGGACAGCTTGAAGATTCTCTCTTCCTTTTCCGGTTGGAGCCAGCGACAGTTACAACGACAGTTACAGAGGCAGTTACGACAGTTACGTCAGTTACAGACACAGCCACAGACACAGCTGAAGCAGGAGCTGCCAGTAGCAGAGCTGACCTACGGGAGAAAGCTTTTGAACAAAGACTTCAGGCCATTACAGCGACAGTTACAACGACAGTTACAGAGGCAGTTACGACAGTTACGTCAGTTACAGACACAGCCACAGACACAGCTGAAGCAGGAGCTGCCAGTAGCAGAGCTGACCTACGGGAGAAAGCTTTTGAACAAAGACTTCAGGCCATTACAGCGACAGTTACAGCGACAGTTGGAGCCAGAGGCAGTTACAGAGGCAGTTACGACAGTTACGTCAGTTACAGCCACAGACACAGCTGAAGCAGGAGCTGCCAGTAGCAGAGCTGACCTACGGGAGAAAGCTGAACAAAGACTTCAGGCCAGTGGGTAATCTTATTACCATAGAG
Organism: Trichosurus vulpecula; assembly: GCF_011100635.1. Classification (NCBI taxonomy): domain Eukaryota; kingdom Metazoa; phylum Chordata; class Mammalia; order Diprotodontia; family Phalangeridae; genus Trichosurus; species Trichosurus vulpecula. The sequence continues at coordinate 222,010,867 of NC_050576.1, forward strand.
GGGGAAACATGATTTTGCTTTACGCAATCATGCTTCTCTGTAGCCTCCTGGTTACTCTTTCAAGGCGTACTTATTGGGCCTGGAAGCTTTTGATCAATATATCAAAATGGGGTTGCTGGTTCATGGGTTGGTTACTGTGGAGCCTAAATAAATGTTTTGATTCTTCTGCCTTCTACTTTGAGAGTTTCTTATATCCGGCGGTTCCGAACGTTTCAGACATGTTTATGATCCTCTTTGAGATTATAAACTCTGCCCTCCTAATACAGCACATTAGAGGATCATTAGGAATGTAACCCTAGTCCCAAAGCCCTTTGGTATGGGACTCTCTTCTTACTGGTGGACATCAATCTTCTGCGCCTATGCAAGGGGTGGGATGGAGTTATTGAGAGGAGAAAGGAGAGTTTTTCAGTTTTCTTGCAGTCTTTTCGAGTGGCTGAGTCTTTGGACTTTGGGTTCTTCTGGCTTCCATCTTTAAGAGAGAAGATGGACAAGGTCAAGCTCACTTCAGGTTGTCGAAAGAAGAGACTCTGAGAAGACATTAGAGAAGCAAGCAGTTTCCATCGTGTCCCTACTCCCAGATTGCTACACTAGAGACTGAGAAATTTCCCCTTGGGTGAGATCTAGGATTCTTTCTCTTGGTTGAGCTGAGTTCCTGGGAGAGCTCCTTCATTCCGGATTGTTTGGCGTATATTGCCCTAAGTATACTTTCTCTGATTTCTGTTTTTCTATGATTGTATAAATCGGTTTCTTTGATGATTGCTATGTGTGTTCATTGCAGAACTGGTATTTGGTGGGAAAGGAGTCAAGTCTCGGATATAATGCTTGGGGTCCTCCTCTTCCCTAATAATGAACACCAGTCTGAAGTTAGATTCAACCTGAAGATCACATCTTCTATTGTAATAATATTTAAAGGAGCAGAGTGGCAATCTTTGGCCCTAACTTCCTACTTCCCTTCCCGGCAGGAATTAAATACTCCCTTGTAGAAGGGGGCAGGGGAGAAGAGGCTAGAGATGTCTGCCTCCCTTCGAGTCATATGACACCCACATGCTACATGTGGGGTAGCCCCTCCCTACAGTCACTTAATTAGAAAAACAACTCTCAATCCCTTTGGGCTACTCCTAGACTCTGAGAGGGCAAATAGCTCTGGGGACCCAACCTGTCATTGTGAGTGGAAGTTTGGATGTAGCTTCAGAGCACGTGCTACAGAAGCATATTCTGAATATATACAAAATAGCAGTTTTGGGATAGAGGACACTAAAGCTGAGGAAATCAGCTAGCCACTCAACAAACACTTATTAAGTACCTACTGTATGCTAAGTGCTAGGAGACAAAGACAGGCAAAAGAATCCCTGCTTCTAAGGAGCTCAAGTCAAATGGGGAAGACAACAACCATGTACACATAAGCCATACATAGGAGAAATTAGAGATAAAAGTAAAGACATTAGGATTAAGAGGGATCAGGAAAGATTTTCCACAGTAGGGCTTTAGCTGAGACTTGAAGAAAACTGGGGAAGCCAGGAAAGTAGAAGGTGAGACTTAAGCTAAGTCTTGACAGAAATTGAGAATTTTAATATGCAGAAGTAAAGAGAGAATGCATTCCAAGAATAAGAGAAAGCCAACGCAAAGGCACAGATATGGGAATTTGACTGAATTGAAGAGTGAAGGAAAGGAAGTAGTGGGCAACAAGGGAGTAAACAAGCACCTACTGAGCACCTAATATGTGCTAGGAACTGGTCTAAGTGATTTGCAAATATTAACCCATTTGGTTCTTATAATAACCCCAGGAGATAAGTGCTATTACTATCCCCATTTTGTAGTAGAGGAAACTTGAGGCAGACAGAGGTTAAGTGACTTACCCAGGGTCACACAGCTAGCCAGTGTCCTAGGTTAGATTTGAACTCAGGTCTTCCTAACTCCAGGCTTCACTGTGCCATCTAGCTGCCTACTAAAAAGGTAGGATGGGGTCAGGCTGTGAAGGGCTTAAAATTCCAAGTGGAGTTTTGATTTGATTGATTTGATTCAAGAAGCCATAGAGAGTGGTGGGAATTCATTGAGCTGGGGAGTGGTATGGTCAGATTTGTTCTTTATGAAAATCATGTTAGCAGCTGTGTGGAGGATGGATTGGAGAAGGGAGAAATCTGAGGCAGGGAGATCAAACAGGAGCTATTGGAATAATCTTTTCCAGGGGCAGCTAGGTGGAGCAATGAGTAGAGCACCGGCCCTAGAGTCAGGAGGACCTGAGTTCAAATCTGACCTCAGACACTTGACACACTTACTAGCTGTGTGACCTTGGGCAAGTCACTTAACCCCAATTGCTCTGCCTTCCCCACAAAAAAAGGAATAATCTTTTTGAGAGGTGATGAGTGCCTGAACTAGAGCAGTGGGTATGACTGTGGAAGTAGAGAGAAGGTGACAGATACAAGAGATATTGTAGGGGTAGAAACAACAAGATTTGACAGCTTTTGTGGCAATGTAGGGTGAGTGCGAGTGCGAGTACAAAGTCAAGAATAACACAGAAATTGCAAAACTGAGAAACTGTAGAGATGGTGAGCAGAAATGCAGACGTTTGGAAGAAGGGAGAGGTTGGGGAAAGGTAAATAAATTCAGTTCCATTTTGTACATTTGGAGTTTGAGACAGATGTCTATAGGTCCTTCAGTTTAAAATAACCAATAAGTAGTTGGTGACGTATTTACTCTCCAAAGAAAGATTAGGGCTACACGTTTAGATTAAGGAGTCACTGAGGCAGCTAGGTGACACAGTGAATAGAACATTAGAACTGGAGTCAGGAGGACCTAAGTTCAAATCCAGCCTCAGACACTTACTAGCTGTGCGACTGTGGGTAAATTGCTTAAGCCCTGTTTGCCTCAGTTTCCTCAACTGTAAAATAGGGATAATGTCATCATCTACCTTGCAGGATTGTTGGGAGGGTCAAGTGAAATAATAATAAAGTGTTTAGTTCAGCGCCTGGCACATTGTAGATACCATAGAAATGTTTATTCTCTCCCTCTGCCATCTGCAAAGAAATGATAATGAAATCCATGGGAACTGATGAGTCTGCTATGCTGTTGAGGCCAATAGGTGAGAGAATATACAGAGAGAAGAGAAGATAACGTTTGAATGACTATGGTAATAGAAAAACACTAATTTTCAGAGGTCAGATTGCACTGTTGCTGGCTGCTCCTCCTTGTGATCAGAGAAGCCTGATTCGACTTCTATACCCATGGAGGGATAAAACAAACATACAGGTATTTTCCTCCAAGAGGTATCTAAAGAGAGACCACCAGGCCTTTGATTCAGGGCACAAAGAGCAATTGCTTATTGTAGAAACGACTGAATTTGATCCCTATTTACCCAGAACAATTGATTTAAATAGGAGACCCTGAAAATGATCCCCTTCTTCCCAAAGAGGCTGTTGCCTCTTCCTTCAGTATAGCCTTGTATTCCCAAGTCTTCTCTGTCTTTTCTATGAACTGCATAGCCCTTTCCCTGAATTCCCTCTGGTGTCAAAATCTCTATTTCTGTTAGAAAACTCAGACAGATGAAAGACGCCGGGGTCCCAATATTACAGAACAAGACCTGTAGGAGTAACACCAAGTTATACACCAGGATGGAACCTCATTGGCAGATATGAGAACTCCTTGGATCTGGGATGTATTTTATCCTTCCATACAACACTGCTTGCTTGTTAGAGTGCTAGATTTGGAAATAGGAAGACCTGGGTTCATGTCACACCTCTGATACTTATTTACTGTGAGACTAAACACGAGCTATTTTAATTTCTCTGAGTCTCAAGTTTCCACATCTGTAAATTGGGGGATACCTGTTAAATAACTTTCTCACAGGATTGTGAAATTCAAATGAGAAAATCTATATAAATGTTATGATTTAATTTTTTTTCCTTTTTGTTGTTGAGTTTGGCAAAACATTAACAAACACAAAAAGGAGAATGCGTATGAAACCACAAGTCTTTACTACGTAAATGAATTAAGATATGTAAAATGATTTGCCAACTTTGAAGTGACAAATTCTACTTATTATCATTGTCAATTACTATAACTGGGGTTTTTATATTTCAGATTCCATATGGTAGTTCCAATGTTGCTCTGCTCGTATATGTCCCATTCTCAATTTTCTTCCCTTTTCTGTCAATTTTTGAAATAATTCTTAATACTGTTTTCTTTTTCTTAGTATCGCTATCGTCACCCTCTCCATCTTCTTCCTAACTCCTTCCCCTCCCCCGCAAAGTGCTCTCTCTTGTAACAAATAAGTATAATCAGAGCAAAACAAATCTGTTCATTTACTGTGCCTGATAATTTATGTCTCATTCAGCACCTCTAATTCATCACCTCTCTGCAAAGGTGGGAAGCATGCTTCATCATTAATCTTCTGGAGTTGTCACTGGTCATTGCATCATCCATACTTAAGTTTTTCACAGAGGTTTTCCTTTACAATGTTATAGTCAATGTATACATTGTTTTCCTAGTTCTGCTCAACTTACTTTGGATCATTTCATTCAAGTCCTCCCTGATTTCTCTGAATCCATCTCCCTTTGGTCATTTCTTATGGTATATCATCATTTTCATTAAACAGTAAATTCACTTCAGTGGCATAGTATGATTCTTTTAAATTCCTCAGAACTAATTGAACTAATTTATTTATTTAAATTTTTTTGATAATTAATTTATTTTTAGTTTTCAACATTCACTTCCATAAGATTTTGAGTTTTGAATTTTCCCCCCCTCCATCCTCTCCGCCTGCATTGGTAACTAAGGTGGGTCTCCAGGTGGGGCCAATGAAGGGACGTCTGACTATAACTTTGCTCCCAAGTAGGCCCCAAACCCCTAGCTACTAGGTGCTAAGCCTACGTGGGCGTGAAGCCCTTAGGGTCCTAAGGGAAGTTGCTAAGACCAGAGCCAATAGTAAAAGCTTAAGTTCTGGTTGCTCAGATGCCGTTTGATGATGGCTAAAGAATGCATAGAAAGAGAGAACAGAGCTATGTGCTTAGAGCTCTCACTCTTGGAGGTGTGCTGATGTGGAGACTCTGGGCAGCTGTAGTTAAGAGCCCTCCAGCTTGTAGACCCAGATGTTGGGACTTTGTTAATCTCTGGTAACTATGAATTGAGATTTGAATCAGACAAGATCTGTCTGTTGATGGTTGTAATTTGTTTGTGTTTGTCCTGAAATTCAGGGTGCTGGGTTTTTCCCCTGAACTAAGTGAATGATATTTGTATGCTGCATTAAAGTAAGCTTGTTCACCCCCTAAGGTTGCTTTCCTTAGTAAAGCAGATCAAAAGAACTTGGGCTTGCAGCGTTCTGTATGCTGGTTGCTGTTGGTTTTACATAGCCACAGTAGCTTCTAGGAAAATTGTTGCAACACCCCCCTCCCCAAGATGGCATGCAATCTGATATAGGCTATACTATACATCCATATTAAACATAAACATTAGTCATGATGTAAAGAAGAGTTAGAACTAATGGGAGGAACCATGAGAAAGAAGAAACAAAACAACAAAAGAAAAGGAGAGCAAATAGTATGCTGTCATCAGCATTCAGATTCCAAAGTTCTTTCTCTGGATGTGCATAGCATTTACCATTATTAGTCTTTTGGAGTTGTCTTAGATCCTTGCATTGCTGAGAAGGACTAAGTCTGTTGAGGTCAGTCATAGTGCAATGTGGGTGTTACTGTGTACATTCTGGTTCTGCTCATTTCACTCAGCATCAGTTCATATAAGTCTTTTCAGGTTTTTCTGGTCTGCCTGCTCATCATTTCTTATAGCACAACAGTATTCCTTTACATTCATATACCACAACTTGTTCAGCCATTCCCCAATTCCAAATCTTTGTCACCACAAAAAAGAGCTGCTATAAATATTTTTGTATGTGTGGATCCTCTTCCTGTTTTTATAATCTCTTTGGGACACAGATCTAGAGTTGGTACTGCTAGGTCAAAGGGTATGCACAATTTTATAGCATAGTTCCAAATTGCTCTCTGGAATGGTTAGATCAGTTCACAACTCTACCAACAATGCATTAGTGTTCCAATTTTCCCACATCTTCTCCAACATTTACCATTTTCCTGTTTTGTCATGTTAACCAATCTGATAGGTGTGATATGGTATCTCGGAGTTGTTCTGATTTGCATTTCTCTAATCAATGGTGATTTAGAGCATTTTTATATGACTATAGATAGCTTTAATTTTTTCCTCTGAAAACTGCCTGTTCATATCCTTTGACTGTTTATTAATTGGGGGGTGACTTGTATTCTTATAAATTTGATTCAATTCTCTATATATTTTAGAAATGAGGCCTTTATCAGAGACACTGGCTGTAAAAATTATTTCCCAGCTTTCTGCTTCCCTTCTAATCTTGGTTGCATTGGCTTTGTTTATGCAATAATTGGACTAATTTAAAGGTCACCAGCATCAACCAGCACTTGCCTTTTTTAAAAAAAAATTATTTAGTATTTTATTTTTCCCTAATTACATGTAAAAAACAATTTTTGACATCCATTTTTAAAACTTTGAGTTCCAAATTCTATCCCTTCCTATTCCTCACCCCTACTCCTACCTCCCATGCCCCACCCCTATCCCCACCCCCATTGAGAAGGCAAGCAATTTGATATAGGTGTAGTCATATGTAGTCATGCAAAACACTTCCATAAGTCATGTTTTGAAAGAAAACATAGCCAAAAAAAAAACCACCTCAAGAAAATTAAAGAGGGCAAAAAAGTATGCTTCTATCTCTCTTCAGACACCATCAGCTCTTTGCCTGAGGATGAATAGCATTTTTCATCACAAGTCCTTCAGAGTTGTCATGGATCGTTGTGTTGCTGAGAATAGCTAAGTAATTCGCAGCTGATCATCTTACAATGTTGCTGTTACTTTGTATACAGCACATTTCACTTTGCATCAGTTCATGTAAGTCTTTCCAGGCTTCTCTGAGAGCATTCTGCTCATCATTTCCTATAGTACAACAGTATTGCATCATAACCACATACTACAATTTGTTCCACCGTTCCCCAACTGGTGGGCATCTCCTCAATTTCCAATTCTTTGCCCCCCAAAAAGAGCTGCTATAAGTATTTTTGTACCCACAGGTCTTTTTCCTTTTCCTTTTTAATCTCTCTCGGGATGCAGACGTGGTGGTGGTATTGCTAGGTCAAAGGGTATGCATGATTTCATAGCTCTTTGGACATAGTTCCAAATTGCTCTGCAGAATCAACTGGCACTTTCTTGATGCTTTCTTAAATAGCCCTTACTCTTAATGAGTGATACTAAGCATGGATGGTGCATGATGTGGTAAGTAGGATGCACATTGATTATGAAGTCAAAGGACCTTGGCTTATATACAAGGGCGATTCCATTGATAGAGAATCTTTCTCTGATGCATGGATCATGATTCATTTACTGTTTTTGCCAATTTAAAGGTAACAGTTTTACTTTTTTACTTGGGTGACCTTGGGTAAGTTGCTTAACCTCTCTGGGCCTCAGTTTTCATTTATAGCAGTTAAGGGGTTTGGACTAAATGAGCTCTTAGGCCCCTTTAACCGCCAACTCTAATGATGCTACAAAGTCACTATCCTAAATCTGCTTGTTCTTGCTGCCGTTACATCATTCAGTCATGTCTGACTCTTCGTGACCCCACGAATATATTCCATAGAATACAGCATGCCAGGCCCTTCTGTTCTCCACTCTCTCTTGAAGTCTGTCCAAGCTCATGTTCATGGCTTCCACGAATCCACTTACTCTCCTCCAAGTAGCTGACTGGCTGTGCTGTGCCTAACTTTTGGCCTGATATTCTGGTTCTGCCTTTCCATAGGATTCCTTCATTGGACAAATGAATGAAAAGGTGTTTATTAAGTGCTTACTATGTACAAAGCACAATACTAAGAACACATGATATAAATATAAAGTCAAGACAGTCCTTGTTTCAGCCCAGTGGTCCTTAGGGTACGGCAGCAAAACAGATTATTATAATAGCTAACATTTATCTGGCACTTACCATGTCTAAGGCACTGTGCTAAGGACTTTACAAATATTAACTCATATGTTCCTCATAGTAACCCCGGGAGGCAGGTACTATTATTAAACCTCAGAAATGAAGTGCCTCGCTTAGGGTCACACAGCTAGTAAGTGCCCAAGTCTGGATTTGAACTCAGATCTTCTTGACTCTAGGAACATCACTCTATCCATCGCACCACCTAGCTGCCTCTATCTTTTAAAATATTGTTTCTGTTGATAAAAGCAGAAATAATTTCTGATGTTGAGCCATTTTATGGTGCCAAGGGCTTTGGTGCTGAGAATTTTTGGCTTGGTATAGCAGTAGTAGTTTGTGGTTGCTGTGGAGCAGAGGGCTGCAGCACCTGGAGAAGCAGGTGGCAATTTGGCTCTCCACAGGGCTTGCATCCTTGGATGATGGCTGCGGGGGCTGAGCTGGTAGCAGAGTTGGTAGTGATGGGGACGCTGCTGTTCATGATGCCATAGGACTTAGTCGCTAGTCAATTGCAGTCGTTTGGCAATTTGGTGTTGATGGCTGTGAGAAAGGGGGCCCTTGCTATGCTGGGAGTGCTCCTCTCAGCGATGGGCTGAAACAGGATCAATGGGTTAGGGCGCACCTAAATTTCTGAGGCTCTTGGGAGTCCTGGGCTGTCTAAGAATGGCTATCTCCATTGTGGAGGAAGCGTCTATGAAACTTTCTGAGGTGGCCTGGGTTGAGGCTTTTACCTTTGTCATTGTTCTCAGTAGAAGAAAACAGCCATGACATTTAAGTCCATTTCCCTTCAATCCCTCCTATTTCTAATGCTGCTAAAAGTAGGGCTTCTGGGTTGCTTCTGCCCCCAGGGACAGGGACTATGTTTTAGTAATACTTTCACAGTACTATTCACCCAATTTGTTGTACTGTATAATTTCTTAAGGATTCTTTGCTTTTCCACTGTGTCCCTGTTCCCATTCCTGCTTGTAGGAGTACTGTTTGCTCCTGAGGCAAAGAAGTATTGCATGATTTTCAGATTCAGGGGTTGGGGTGGGTCTTAAGAGAGCCCATGCAAAAGAAGAGAAAAACACTGTAGGAATGGGGCATGGGAGAGGGAGAGGGGACTGCCCAGAAGCATTGTAGCAACCAAGGAACAGATGAGAGCAGGCTTTTTTTGTTTTGTTTATTTTTGCTTTTAAACAGTGGCTCTGTAGCTGAGATGCAGTTTTCCCTCTCAAGCTAACAGGGAGAAGTGAAAGTTAAAGGGGAAAGTGGCAAGGTATAAATAAGACTTTTAGGTGTAAGGATTTTTAATCATAGTTACTAGCTTGGGCGCCTGGAATCCTGACAAAAGCAGATATATTGTGGGAAAAGTGAAGAAACTGATGGCTCTGATTTCCCTCCTCTTGCTCAACTTTGTCTGGGCATGACTGGCACCTAGAGCAGAGTTCATTCGTTTACTCTACTTAACGTATTTTTCTGACCTAGTTTTACTTTCTCATAAACATCTGTGGTTGAAACAGACTTGTGTACTTCCTTGTATCCCTTTGTTCTCGGTCGAATGGGGGCTTGAACAGCTCTGTTAGTTTGGGTCATTAAGGAGAGCGTTGACTTGTAAGCTTTTTTTCTTCTTGGATGGGGCTGGACACACTAATCCCCTGTACACTTTGAGAGAATCTTTCTCTAATCGATACCTACCTACCTACACACATACACATACACATATAGAGAGGTGGGGGGAGGGGAGGGGGGGAGAGAAAGAGAGAGAGAGAGAAAGAGAGAGAGAGAGAGACAGAGAAAGAGACAGAGAGACAGAGAGAGACAGAGACAGAGTCAGAGAGAGAGACAGAGACAGAGAGATAGTCAGAGAAAGACAGAGACAGAGAGAGACAGAGAGAAAGGCAGAGAGAGACAGAGAGACAGACAGAGAGAGAGAGAGAGAGAGAGAAAGAGACAGAGAGAGACAGAGACAGAAAGAGAGACACACAGGGATAGAGACAGAGAGAGACAGAAAGACAGACAGAGAGAGACAGAGAGACAGAGAGACAGAGAGAGACAGAGAGACAGAGACAGAGTCAGAGAGAAAGACAGAGACAGAGAGAGACAGTCAGAGAGAGACAGAGACAGAGAGAAAGGCAGAGAGAGAGAGAGAGAGAGAGAGACAGAGACAGAGACAGAGAGACATACAGAGAGAGAGACAGAGAGAGGCACAGAGAGACAGAGAGAGGCACAGAGAGACAGAGAGAGAGAGAGACAGAGAGAGAGAGAGAGGAGGGAGTTTGGGACTATTCACTCTCAAAATACTAAGAAGCCCAAATTTCACAGTGCTAAAGTGGCCTGGGTGTCTCGCTTACTGGCATGGTCCTGAGGCAGGTGTAGTTTGGAAGTATAGCTTCTCCCATGGACTAGTTGGGAAGAAGGTATAAGAGAATCTTTGTTGCTCCCCAGCTTGACTTCTAGACCCTGGCAGTTTTATAACAGCAGCTTCACTCTAGCTGAGGTGTGTCAATACTGGTAATGCCTCCTCTGTTACTGCTATGCTTCTGGGGGAGGGTATCCTCTCTTTCCCCCTCTCAGCGTTTTCTCTTTATTTTCAATGGCTTTCTCAAATCCCATCCCTATTGCCAAACCATGTTCTATTTCCTTGCCTTTGGGGATGAACAAAAACTCAAAGTCATAGCAGTCTATTCAAATCTAGGAGATGTTATATTGAAATCCTATAGTGTCATTTTGGAAAGATTTTTGGTTTGAACGTGACCTCATCGGTACAAGGAACTTCCACTGTAGAATATTTCTCCACTAAATCCATTTGAAACTTGTAATCTTAGAGAGCCGAAAGGTTAGGTAACCTATTCATAGCCACACAATCAGTGTATGTCAAAGGCATGACTTGAAACCAGTTCTCCCTGATTCAAAAGCCAGCATTCTGCCCACTTCGCCATGCTGTCTCTCCATCAGTTTTACACCATCATAAATCCTTTAGTGATCAACAGTACCGTAACTTCCCAGTTCCTCAGTCTACTCACTTCCCATGACCTATTCTTCTATTCCAACCCAGAGATGCCCATACCGTTGTTCTTGCCATAACCCAACAATGTTCTACTTCTTCATTTATGAACTTGGAAATTCCTTTATCTGATCATAATCTTTTATCATTCCATCTTCCACTCTGCTTTGTGAGTGTTAACCCTCCATGTAAAGGTTAAATGTGAGTGTTTCATCTTCACCATAATCTTCATTTCTTTTGCCTCTTAGTTCTTTCCCAGGCTGTCACCCCATGAACTGGTTATATTATCTTTTTTCTCCATCTTGGACCCCTTAGTGAATCAACTCAATACTTCCTTACCCTCTATCCTTGAATTCTTTGTATTTTTCCAACCCTGGATTCCTCCCACCATTTTTTCTCACTTGCTCCTGTTCATATGGTGCTGACAGCCAGGAGAAATAAAAAAAAGTGCGGATTGGGTCAACTACAAATATATATTTAATTTCAAGTGGGCCCTCACTGTTACAAGGCAAATATGATATTCCTTCTTAATTGATTCGCTATCCCATTCTCCACAGCAGCTGTCCTAAATACATTCTTGTCTCTTTTCAAGCCTCCCACAAGCTTCTCTCACTCTTTCAGCTGAGGTTTTGACCTCATGTTTCATCAAAAATGTTGAGACCAATCACCCTCCTCCCTTCTTCATCTTACATTATTTGAATATCTTCTACTATCTCTTCCTTCACTTTGGTCTCAGTGGAAGGGGTGGTCCTTCTTGTCAAGATAAATCCATCTAGATGCAGCCTTGATCCCATTCCCTTCCAACACTATCCTCCTCAATCTGTCTATCTCTATCTCTCCCTATCTACTGGCTTCTTCTCTGCTGCCAGGAACATATCTATGCCTTCACCATCCCCCAAAACCTCTATTTGATCCAGCCGTCCCCAGTTACTTTCATCCTATAACTCTTATTCATTTTGTGGGTAGATAAATTGAGAAAACCATCTATACTTGGTAATTCTACTTCCCTTTCTCTCAGTCTCAAACTTCTGGAGTCTGGCTTCTGACATTATTGTTCAATTGGAACCACCTCCTCCAAAGTTACCACTAATCTCTTTATTGCCAAATCTAATAGCCCTTTCTCAATTCTCGTTCTTCCTGACGTCTTTGCAGCATTTGATACTGCTAATCACCTTCTCCTTCTGGATACTCTCCTCTTTAGGTTTTCATGACACTACTCCTTCCTGACTCTCTTCCTACCTCCCTGACTACTCCTTCTCAGTCTGTTGAATCATTATCAAGGTCACTCCCAGTTATCTCCAGGGTTCTCTAGGTCTCGTATTCTGTGTATTCTTTTCTTTTCCCTTTACTCTATTTTACTTGATTATCTCACCAACTCCCAGGGATTAAATTGTCATCTCTGCGAAGATGATTCCCAGATTTATATATCAAGCCCTAGTCTCTCTCCTGAGATATAGTGACTCATTACCAACTGTCTCGTAAACATTTTTACCTGTATGCCCTTTAGGCATCTCAATCTCAAATATATCTAAATAAAATTTATTATCTTTCCCACTAAACCTATCCCTTCCCTATTTTTGTGAAGGGCACCACTGTCTTGCCAGCTACCCAGGCTCACAACTTCAGGGTTACTATTTAACCTATATCTCACTAACCCCGAATAATCCATCCATTGCCAAATCTTGTTTCTATGTTTACAACATTTTTTGCTCATGTACCTTTCTCACTATTCAAACACAACTCTAGTTCAGACCCTCATTCCCTCTCAATGGACTATTGAAATAGATTTCTAATTAGTATCCCTGCCCCAAGTCTAGTTCATCTTCCACTCAACTGCCAAGATGACTGTTATAAAGCCTAGGTCTGACTTTCCTTTTCATTGAACTCCAGTGGCTTACTGCTCTAGGATCAAATATAAAGTTCTCTGTCAGTTAGAGTTCTTTTACAACATGGCTCTGTCTTACCTTTCTGGTTTTCTTACACTTTACTGCCCTTTATATGTCTATGACCCAGCTACATTGGCCTACTTAATAGCTTCACACACATAAAATTCTATCTTCCACCTTCACTTACAGTAAATTAGTGGGAGAGCTAGAACTAGTATTGGTCTCCTACCAGCCCAGTGTTCATTCCACCAATTCCCCTCTTCCTGTCCCATCTCTTTCAGATCCTACCCTTATTTCTAGGTAACAATTATCACAATGTGTTATCTAGGAAATATGCCAATTCATTCTAATAATAAGCAAGGAAATGGCAGGAATTTCAGGTACACAGTAAGTCTGTGAAGGAAAAATATTTTAGCCAAAGAGCTGGTTAAAGACCCTGAAATCATACCTCCCTACTCTTTTTATACAGTCTGATTCTACTGTTATGAACTTTTTCTTCTGTACATTGCTCTTAGAGCTGCCAGAGAAAGTGTCAGCTCCAAAGGCCTGGCTAGTCATTAGCTTTGTGAAAGAAAGGCTCGAGGATGCTCTTGGAAAAACCTGGAAAGACTTGCATGGGCTGATGTGAAGTGAAATGTACTGTGTACAAAGGAACAGCAATATTGTAAGATAATCAGCTGTGAATGACTTACCTATCCAAGTCAACTCCAAAGGACTTAAGATGAAAAATGCTATCCATCCCCAAGCGAAGAACTGATGGTGTCAGAACACAGATGGAAACATACTTTTTTAAACTTTATTTTTCTTGAGGGCTTTTTATTTTTGTCTTTTCTTTCACAGTATGACTGTTATGGATATGTTTTGCATGACTACATATGTATAACCTGTATGGAATCGCTTGCCTTTTCAATGAGGGGGTGGTGGGGAGGGAGGAAGGGAGAGAATTTGGAACTTAAAGTTTTAAAAACGAATGTTAAAAATTGCTTTTACGTTTAACTGGGGAAAAATAGTAAATAAAGGAAAAAAATTAAAAGGCTCAGAAGGCTCACCTCCCTTCAGATTCAGGGAGTGTGGGCAAGAAGAGCTAAATAATTCATGCCTAGCATGGCATTTAGTGAGCAGTAAGTTCTTCATAAGGAGTTGCTGAATGAATACATGAAATAAAAATATATTGAAACCCTTGCCTTCAAAGAGCTTCTCATCTAAAAGAATCAGTACAGGAAAAAAGAGACATAAGACTTTTTTTTTTTTACCACTGCCCACAGTGACTTCCTCCTTATTGAAAGACTTGGGGGGGGGAAGTTTCCATAGCTACAGAGACCTTCCAAAAATAGTAATTAGATGGAAACAACTCTGAATGTGTGTGTGTGAGCATGCATGCGCGCTCATTTTAGCATTCCCTAAACCATAAATTCCCTTGATTCCCTTTTTTCAGGTAGCCTTCCCAATGAGTACAACTCAGATTCTTTCAGTGTTCTATTAACAGAGTCCCATCCCCTTCCCAGCCAATACCGTGAGTTCCAATGTGAGTTCTACTTTCAATTCAATGGCTTAATAATTGGAATAAAAGCCCATTCAGACAAGGTCTTGGTTGAGGTTTTGAGAGCTGCCTTGTCTTTTTTTCCATTCCTTCAATGACACTGGCTAATTTCATTGACAATATTCATCCACTCAATGGAAGAGCATCTCCCATTCAAATAAGATCCTACAGTTTGGTGGGGGGTGGGAGCTTGTTCCATGCCTTCAGTCACCACCCCTTGACCTCCAACTGAAAGGGACCTTTACTCAGCTTTCAATGGTGGGAGTGCCCAGGCAAAAGAGCATGTGCTGAGGACCTGGGGATGGGAGGAAAATGGGGGTGGAGAAGCTCAAGTCCAAAGAACTCTTTTGCTCTTAGAAGGTGAATAGGAAAAGATCCCTAGCATCACCATGTTATATTATTGAATGACTCTTATGTATGATAAACATTTAAAACAAAACTTGCAATTATCAGTTTTCCATTCTAGTTAATTATAGTTATTTTAAAACACCTGCATTTAATAAAAAAACTTTCTTCTTCTCTTAGGTTCTCCCCCTCTACAGGTCTGATTCCCCCCCCCCCCCCCAACACTTTCTTTAGGTCACTGCGCTAATAAAATGTGGAACTCACCCAAATTCTACTTGTACTTAAAGATTGCATCCCTAGAATGTGACTGTTCCTCCTAGGTTCTACAGGTACCCTCTCTTAAAATTATAGTTGTATGAACCCCTACTGGTATTTTTCCTCTTAACAGTCAGCTAGTGGATTCAGTTAACTCTTAGGAAAGACATTTATTTTCTCCCCCTAAATCTGGGGTGCACTATCCCATGAATATCTACCATGTCCTCTGCCAGGCCTGACTTAGGGTGCCTATTGCTTTGTTTTTGGAATTGAAACAAAATGAGATACTAGAAGACCACCTAACAGTTAATAAAAAGATATTTATAAGTAACAGCATAGAAATCAATCAATCAATATTTATGAAGCATTTACTAGGAACCAGATACTGTGCTAAGTTCTGGGGTCTCTTTTAGAGGCAGTTCTCGGCTTTGAAAATCTTAGAACTCTTGACCTGCTTCTTTAACTGTTTTACATGGTGTTTCTTCTTGGACAAGCCACTGCTAGGTTCATTAGGGAGAAATTCTACCTTTCCATAGGGACCTCACTTCACAACTGCTCTGAGGCAAGTCTTGACTACCTCAAACTACTCAGGGCATAGCTATTATATAGTCCCAGGTGTGTGGATAATTTGTTTTTTTTTAAGTCAATTATTTCCTTTTTAACTGAATCAGAGGGAGCTTCATATCTCATATAGGGATCTGGGTATAGATACCTCTCAGCAGATGCTTTAACACCTTATACTTTTCACACATTGTGATTCTGTTCTGGGTCTTGTCAACTGAGGTGAGAGAAACTTCCTCTTTTAAAGGGGCGCATAGATCTTGTCCTTTCCCCTAGTAAAACATGGATTAAAAGTAGCAGTAGGCTGTCTGATAGGGGCTGGATTGCTGTGGTGGTCACTGAGCTCTTTTCTCTGTAGTTTTGTTCACATATGTACCTAGAAATCCCTCTGTTGGGGATGGAGCCGAGGGCAGCAAATACTTATCAAGCAGATACTCGTAGAACAGAGTAGTACTCATCTGCTGGGAGGAGTATGGGATTGCCTATACATGATAAAATCCATACTCCAAGGATGGGGCCAAGGAAAAGGACTAGGTACCTCTTTCCTCCCATAGTCCAGCAAGCTTTTCACCTCTAAACAACATCACAAACACACTGTTACAACCACTTCCTTTTCAATATCCATTTATTTAACGATGTATTTTAGAATTCTCCCAGGAATTATAGTCAACCTCATTGGCATATAGTTTGCATACTCTTTTCTTTTTCGAAAATTCCCACTTCTAATTTTGTGGTATTTTTCCTGTTCTCCTTGTTCTTTAAAATATTACTGTCAGTGGCTCAACAAGTCCATCTTCCAGTTTATTTTTTTTAATACCCAAGGATGTATTTCATTTGGGTCAAGGAACTTGAATTCATCCAGGGCAACAAGGTGCTCTCTTACCATCTCATTTATCTAGGTCATCAATTCCCTGTTGCCCATTTTTGTTCTATCATTTCCAGTGCAAAGTTCATTCTCCTTTTAGAGAAAATAAGAAAAATTAAAATCGAGAAGCTGTTTCAACAATTCAACTAGCAGCTGCTGTGGGGGCTGTAAAACCAATAACAACCAGCTCACAGAACCTGTTCTTTTGATCTGCTTTACTAAGGAAAGCAACATTAAGGGGTTAACAACCTTAATTTAATCCAGCATACAAATATCATTCACTTAGTTCAGGGGAAAAAGCCAGAACCCTGAACTTCAGAGCAAATACAAACAAATTACAAACATCAACAGACAGACCAAATAAATTCATAGTTACCAACATATGAGTACAGCTGGGAGCTCCATAAGGGCTGCCCAGAGTCACACAATACTCCTGCTGTGGGTCAGAGCTCCGAAAAAGAGAAAGTCAACCTCTGGTTTTATATCTTTTTCAGGGTCAAGGGTGAGTCACACATGCGACTCACCCACGTGACCTAAAGTTGCCACAAAAATGTGACTTAAACCCACATGGTCTAAAAACCCCTGATGTCACAAACATGTCACTCAAACCCATGTAAACTAGGCTTTCCCTTGAGGCAAGGAGGTCATCAAGGACTCCTAATTTAATCAAGGAAATACAGGCTAAACTCTTCAAGGGCACTGGGTTGAATTAAGTGCTAAGAGCCCATTTTGATTGCCAATACAGAAGCTCTGCTTCTTTTGTCTGGTTGGTTGTCACCATCTCATTTCTCCTAAGCAGTGGTTCTTTCTCTTCTTTGATCCTCCTTTTTCCTTAACACTATCTTTACAGAGCCACGTCACATTCTTATATTCATCTTCTGTTAACTGCCTTTGCTTCCATGGTCTGTTTGTGCCATCTTTAAAATTAAAGTTAGCTGGTGAGTTACTTGTGTATCCATATTGGACTCTTCAGACAACTGCTGTTTTTCTTTCTCATGAAAACCATCTTTCTATCTTTTTTTTTTTCAGAATTTTACCTGTGAGAGTTTCCCATTTCTCCTGGGCTGACTTTCTCTGTTGAATTATCTTACCTATCCTTCTTCTGAACCCTTTAAAATCTGTTTCCCAAAATCTAAGATGCTTGTTAGAATATGCTTAACTTCCTCTCTTTGTAACAAACTCAAGAAAGTAATGGTCAGTTCCTCCTATTTTGATCAATTTCAGTCACCAGTTCTTCTCTGTTAATGAGAATCAGATGGACAATAGAATTTTCCCTTGTTGGTTCCTCGACCTTTTGAATAACCAGTTTAAGGCAAGACAAATGGTTATTAGCTGTTTTGTATTTAGCAGAAAAAGAGAATGCTAGCAGATATCTGGATAATTGAAGTCTTACATCATATATTATTATGGGCAGCTAAATGGTGCAGTGCATAGAGCTCTGGGTCTGGAGTCAGGAAGACCTGAGTTATCAGGCCTCAGACACTAACTGGCTGTGTAACCCTGGGGAAGTCACTTAACCCTATTTGCCTCAGTTTCCTCTGTAAAACGAGCTAGAGAAGGAAATGGTAAACCATTCTAGTAGCATTGCCAATAAAGGCCCAAATAGGGTCATGAAGAGACAGACAGGACTGATGTCAACATCACATGTTTTGCTTCTGTGCCAGGTTTGGGATATGATTCCTCATCCTCTGTACAGGCGGTCTGTAAGAGAAAATCACTTCTATTTTTTCTTCTTTTGATCTTTACCCAAATACTCTCCATCACAGTTTTCTCTCTGGTTCAAGGATTTTCTCACTACTGTAGGAAATTGGCCAATGGGGGCCCAGTTCTCAGAATGTTCTGAGTTTGCTCTGTCTGCTGCCAACCCATGAGGGGGGACATGGTGGGCCTACTTCTGGAAATGCATGATCGTTGTTTTGGAGGGGCCCTATCCTTAATTTAGAGCAAGCAAGGATATTTTGTGACTGCTTTGTTTTGGGTTACTTTATGGTAAAGAAATGCCTTTTAAATGGTTACTAAACTGGAACCAAGTATGCATTTAAAAGTCGAGAACACACCATTGTGCCATTTCTTTCCTAATGGCAGATCAAGGGATAGATAGCCTTAGATAGATAACCTGGGTTTAAATCACCGAATGGGAGTTGCCTCAGACAAACAGAGATCTGGGAAAGACCTTAGCTTTAGAGGGCCAAGGTCTCCCACTGCATCTGGGGCCATCTACAGTCGTCCTGACCTATGTCTTGCCACTGGACACAGATGACTCTGGAGGAGAGAGTGAGGCTGATGACTTTGCACAGCCCTGCCTCATTTAAACCAATTTGCTTGCAAAGTAAAAACATCACCTTCCTGTTGTCATTGGTTGTCTTCAAGATGATGGACAACAAGCAATAACAACAACAGCCAAAGGATAGGAATGCTGTAAGCCTCCAGGTGGGGAGACTTGCCTTAGGTTTCTATCTCTCTATCTGGGCCATGAATGCATGGACCTGCTATTTCTTCTGCTCCTATTGTGTTTATTTGTTCCTAATTTGTTACTGGAGATAGAAAGTCCTTGTGAGCTTTGAAAGATCAGAGGAGCCACCAGAGGTCCAGTGGCCAAGGCTGAGAAGGAACTAGCCCTAAGGATTGATTGATGTAGCCCAGCATCAGATCAGCTTGGAAGCCAAGATACTGTTTTCTGTAGGGAAGGGAGTGACTCATCCGAAGGTGAGGTGAACTATGTAGGAGAAATGTTTTATAGTCAACAATTTAAGTATGAGCCTACTCTCCCTAGGGAAAAAGGAGAGTGTTAAGCCAAGTAGGCATCCCCAATTTCAGAAATGTTGATATATTGCTTTTTGCTATATATTTTCAATAACTATCTATTTGTAAATTGATGTTAATAGGCTAATAATGATATTGAAGCATAATCAATGGGCGAAATGATACCGGGATACTAACCACCAGTGATGTTGGACGGAGTACACTGGACAGGGACTAAAGCCTATGTCATCTACAAAGGTTGCTAGGGGGCTCAGTGGATATACAATGTTGGACTTGGAGTGCAAATCCAGCCTCAGACACTTGCCAGCTGTGTGACCCTGGACAACGCACATCTCAAGCACTATTTTATCCGTCATTGTTACTACTCTATGGCATAGTGGATACACATAGCCAGTTTTCTCTCTCCCTCATCCTTTTTAGTTTAAATTTCTTTTGATCAGATTTGCCAGACCTTAGGCAAATATGTTCTTAACAGCCTTGTTAGTTATACAGTTTTCCCTTCCACATTGCCACTTTCCCCATCATGGTTTCAATATATTATGGATTGGCATAAGAAATTAAACAGGAATTTTGGGGGAGTTTTGTGAAAGCTGCAGATGACATGTGAAGGCAAGCAGATGACACAGAAAAGGTTTAGAAACTGAGAAATGCATAATATATGTAGTATTTTTACTTAACATTGGCCTACATATAGCCTATAACCAAATACTTAATCCCAATTTTACAACAAGGTATTGTAAACATCCTGTAAAAGAAAAAGAAAAAATTCAGAGGTCTTCTCTGGTACAAAGGGAGGGCCAAAAAATTTTACATAAACTTTCTAGATCATAGGGGTGCCATGCCCCTAACCTCCACAATGTGGAAAGAATAACTGTATTCCATCTCTGGCCCTTATTATAATTCCTGTACTTTAAACTGTGATCCAGAAATCCAGATCCCAAACTCAAGCACCATTTTCATAGTTAACTATTCACTTACCCTATCAATTTTTCTCTTTTGTATCCCTCTTCAACAGGCAGAAGGGAAGAAAACACAAACTAGGATGCTATGTTCTCTGCTTTCTTGCCTAAGACTGTAATCTTCAGCGAAAGTTTTTAGGCTTTTTTTTGAAAGTATCATTTGTGCCCATAGGAATGACCAGAAATGGGAAGTACTTATCTATTTTGGTAAATCTTGGGAACTTCTCTGTATATCTTAGATATATGTTCTAGTATCAAAATCAAATTAAAAGGTCAAAAGTCCTCTCTGTCCTGCCAATGATTCTCCAACCATCACTGCTTTTCTCTTCTTCCTTTAACTCAACAGACTCATGTCCCACATGATAGCTTCTGTGGCTCTGCTATATCATTCCTTAGAAAACACGTGGCTGCTCCCTTCTCAGAACATCCAGAATCCTTTTCAGGAAGAACCTCAAATTTCTTTTGTTTTTTTTTTATCTCCAAGTGTATACTTGTTCTTTTTCTGTTCCTTTGTCATCTTCAAAATATGAAGGTAGGACTAGATTATCTCTAATATCCCTTCTAGCTCTAAAATGATCTGAAAGACATGCCACTGATCCTAAAAGAATGGGAAAAGCTCCATTCAGCACAATCTGCTACCACTTTTGGAAAGAGCTCTAGGCCTTTGACCTATTGAGGATGGTTTACTATCATTTAAGTGTAAAAGGAAAGACACATTTTCACCTTTTAATTGTGTTCATTGCCAGGCTTTCCATTTCTTCAACAGTTAAAGAATCTTAAGATCTACCTGGTGAGTTTTGATTCAACAGACAGTTATGTGGCACTTACTGTGTGCAAAACTACGATTGGCACTGGAAATAAGTAGACAAAAGTGAAATAGTCCCGACCTCAGAGATCCTAGATTCTATTGTGGGAGTAATCACAAAACATATACAAAGTAATTTGAAGAGGAAGATCACAGGAGGAGATTAGGAAAGATGGCTCCTCAGTTAAACTTTTATGGAAGCTAGAGTTGCTGTGAAAGCAGGGGTGAGTCAGGAATGTGTCCCAAACATGGTGGAACATCTCTTTTGAGGCATAGAAGCCACAGATGGAATGAGGAGCAGCTAGCAGGCCAGTTTGACTGGATTGGTGAGTATGTGAAAGGGAGTAATATGAAATGACTGGAAAGTGGGAGCTAGATTGTTGGGGGGGGGTTTAAAGTGACAGGTTGAGAAGTTTGTGTTTTATATTAAAGCAATAGAGGAACACTGACAATTTTTTTGTCGTAAAGGGGCAACAGAGTTAAAACAGTGTTTTGGATTATCCATTTGGCAATTGTGTGGAAGAGGAATTGGAGAGAGGAAACACCAGAAACATCTGATTTGTTTGGAAGTCTTTATTTTCAAGAACTGGAAACCACATTGGACCAGTACAAGGAGATTCCTTGAACTTTCCCCAAACTCAAGTTTGCTATTAAGATCTGGTGAGAGCTCAACTTGGCAAAAAATACCTTCTCTCTTCTGTATCCAGGGTGCTAAGGGAGTTCTGGGTATTGTGATGCCAGGCTGACATCATGGAAAATCCTAGCTGCCTATTTCAGGACGCGTACTTGTCAGTTAGCTGGTAAGCTTACATGCTCAAAAAAAAAGGTTTGCGGTTTCACATTGTCCTTTGTGGAGACAAAGGATGAGAGCGACTAGGAAACCAAATGACCCACTCAACTCTATTTAATTTTCTTTTCCTTTGTGGAAGGTTTTCAAATTCATTGCACTGTGTTATCCAAGTCCAATCATCTTTTTTTAAGCCTTTGTGTGAAGCGGAAGCAGACAGCTATCCAAACATCTGGGAGACTGAGCGTAATGGAAAATGCCTCTATTTTTCATAGGCACATGTACACTTGGGGAGCTACCTGCCATTACCTATAGATGGAAGGAAGTGCTCCTCAGGAGTAGAAATGAAAAATGGCTCACTCCAGGAGCCCTGACTGCATTTCTGTTGGATCATTTATCTCTGCAAGTGATTTGCATGCCGGTGAGGCAGAGGAAGCCCCAGAACTGTATTTCTATGTGTTCTCTACCCTTCCCCCATCCCCTTTTCTCTCACTGATTCTAAGAGGAGCTCAAAGGCATAAACAGAACTGGCTGTTCTCTAAATGGATATAATAAACATCTATCCAAGGGATGGGGATATGATTTGATGGGAGCCTGAAGGTCCTGCTGACCCCCAAAATTACAACCTCCCCCTTCATACCCACCAGAACTATGTTTAAAAATCCCCCTTAAAGAGCTCCAATTTTGGTGAAGGTATCACATCATCGAAAAGCCCTATTCAAATGAAACTTTTACCTTAAAACTTAAGAGGTGCCTAAGGACATCCCCAAAATAATTGTGTGGTCTGGAAAAAGAAGAGATTCAATTCAACATTTGTTCAGCACTTACTATGTGTCATGCACCAGGGATACAAAAGTCAGGGCAAAATGAGAGGGGCGGAGTCTCTACCAAGGAGCTTACATTCTACTAGAGTCTGTAATTACACATGTTTTTACAAGTTATATACTAGACAAGTAAATTCAAGATAATTTAAGGAGGGAAAGAGCTAAGTGAATGGAGGGTATCAGTAAATGATTCCCATGAAATGAGCCAATATTGATTTATATAGCACTTTAAGGTTTTCAAAAGTATTTTCATAGATTATTTTACTAGAGTCTCCTAATACTTCTGTGAAGTAGTTACTACCCTATTTCAAAGCTGAGCATATAAACCCCAGAGAGATTAAATGACTCGCTCTTAGCCACATAACTAGTAAAGGTTCAGGAAGTGTTCCAATCCAGGCCACCCTGGCTACAAGTACAGCTCCCCAACCATTGTATTACACTACTTCTTAGGGGAAGTGGCACCTGAACCAAGTTGAAATTGGAACACCTCACATGTAGCAGGTGCTTTATTAATGTCTACTGAATTTGGAATGTTTGTTGAAATTAGAGGCGGAGAGATTAGTTAGGAATCTATTAAAATAGTCCCAGCAAGTGTTGATGAGAGTTTGAATTAGGAAGATGATGTCATTATTGGAGAGGAATGGATGAATGGGAGTGGTATGTGAAGACTTGTCAATTGATTGGATATAGAAGAAGAGGGAAAGAGAAGAGTGAACCCTGTCTCTAGGCTCGGGTTGATTGGAAAGAAATAAGGAAATTTGGAGCAGAGGTAGATTTGGGGAAGAGCCGGGAAGAATGGTATAATAGAAAGAACACTGAATTTATAATTTAAAATAAATTCACTGGACCTGAGTGTAAGACATAGCTTTGCCTCTTAGGCCCTGTGTGGCACATCACTTTCCCTTTCAGAGTCTGTTTCCTGAGCTATAAAGCGAGGGTATTGAACTGATCGATCTCTAAGGACCTTTCCAGGTCCAAATTAATGTTCATATGATGAGTTCAGGTTTGGACACTTTGAGTTTGAGGCAATGGAAGGACATCTGAATGATATTGACCAATAACCATTTGTCAATGCAGCACTGGAGCTCAAGAGAGAGATTTGGAAGTCATCTTTATAGAGGTGATAATTGAAGCCATGGGAATGGATTAGAGAACCAGGAGAAAGAAGAGTATAGAGAGAGAAGAGAAGAATATGGAGGATGGAACCACAATTAGAGGGCTGAGAAAACTCAGAAGAAGTAATCCCAAGTAGTTTCAGCATTACAGATTCTCCTTCCTCCTCCCCACACCTTCTTTGGAGATCTTTTTGTGCAGTCCTTTGCTTTCCATGTTTCTCTGCTGCAAGTGTTGCCATAGAGACATCAGACTTGGGAAGTACCGAGCCAACTTGGCTCCAGAATTCATTAGTTTGGTAATGTGGATCTAGTTGTGAGAAAGACTTCTCAAAAAGAGAAGCAGGAAAACAATCCATGTTGTATGTGTGGTAGGCAGGGTTGAGTACCGTGTGTCTGATCCAGGGCATTTGCCTGTTCCTTACCCTCTTGGGATTCTGGTGGACTGCTGTTGCAGGACAGTGACAATTAGAATTGATGGATGGCTAGATACTATTGGGACTTGTTTGGTGTAATGGTGAGGTTGAACTGCTGTGCTTGCTTTGGTACTGTGATCCTCTATGTCAAACAAAACAGGACCACCCAGGAATACTGCTACTATGTATATATCCAAAAGAGATTTTTTTTAAAAGGAAAAGGACTTACATGTACAAAAATATTTACAGCAGCTCTTTTTGTGGTGGCAAAGAGTTGGAAATTGAGGGGATGTCCATCAATTGGGCAATGGCTGAACAAGTTTTTGTATACATTTGTGATGGAATGCTATTGTGCTATAAGAAATGATGATCAGGATGCCTTCAGAAAAACCTAAAAAGATTTACATGAACTGATGCCAAAGTGAAGTAAGCAGAATCAGGAGACTGTTGGACATAGTAACAGTAATACTGTGCAATGATCAACTGTGAAAAACTTAACTCCTTTGATCAAGGCAATGATCCAAGACAATTCCAAAAGGCTTATGATGAAAATGCTACCCACCTCCAGAGAAAGAACTGATGGAATCTGAATGCAAATCAAAGCATACTATTTTTTACTTTTTTGGGGTGTTTTTCTTTTTGGTCTGCATTTTCTTTTACAACATAACTAATACAGAAATATATTTTTCATGATTACACGTGTATAACCTATATCAAATTGCTTGCCATCTTAGGGAAGGAGGAGGGAAGGGAGAGAGGAAGAGAATTTGAAACTTAAAATTATAAAACTCAAATGTCAAAAATTGGTTTTACATGTAATTAGAAAAACAATTAAATATTTAAACAAAACAAAACAGGACCATCTGGCCCCACAACCTTTTCTGTTCAGTTTGAGAAGAGAGGGACAGAGAATCAGGGATCCATCTCTACTGGACTGCTAGCCTAAAATGGCCAGTGCCCCTTTGCATTATTATGTCTGTCTATATGTAGATGAATATAAAATTTGGTAGTTGCCTAATCTTTAGTGTGATAAAAGCCATCAGCCAAGAGATGTTTAGGTAGAAGTCTTTGACCTTTTAAAAAGATGGGAGACTTTATTCTTTTGCAGTGAGAGTTGCAGCACAGAGGAAAGAACTGAGGAAACTGAATTCCATAAACAAGAAAATGTAATATAACCATATCCCTAGACTAAGGCAAACTATTGAGGAGTGAATAAGCCTCAAGCAGGGCGAAAGTTGGGGAATAGCTGCTGCATGCAGATGAGGTAGAAAGATGCTGCTTTAAGTTGTCAAGAGCTCTAGCATTTAAACTCAGACTTCTGCAGTGAGGGCATAACCGGCATCGTTATTGTTTCCTGAGACCCCTAACTCATGTTAGACAGGGAGCACTGCTTCAGCCATGATCTAGGTTATCTGCCTGTTGGCCTCTGGCTTTACCCCAAAGTCTTCCCAGGGAGCTCTGCTTCAGACTTAGATCAAGGCCACTTGTCTCTTGTCTCTTCACTGAAGAGCCTTCCTAGGGAGACCTGCTTCCTAGGGCTACCTAGATCCAGGCCACTCACCTTTCATTCTCTGCCTTTACTCCAGGGCCTTCTTTGGTGTGCTGGAGGACTTTCCCAACCAGACTCACCTGGGACTGCCAGGCTATACCTAGGCCTACTATACATATGCCTGCTATCATGTGGTCCTCCTTGGCCACATAGAACATGCCACAAATTTGAAACTCAAGGGAAGACCTTGAACCATTTAATCACCTTGCTCCAACAGACATCTTCAGCCACTGATAGTCTGCTTGGACTCGTTCCTCAATTGTTAGTATATTTTCAACCCCTTATGTCTCTCTATCCCCAATTCCCCAATCGCCTTCTCCCCAACTGCCTCTTTCTTTTTCTCAACCCTTTCAAACCAGCCTCCCAAATGTTCTACTCTTCCTCTCCCACTGAGCTCTCTGGAATACCTGCTCCATAATTAATGAAAAACTTCCTTCTTAAGCCTTTTTCCCTTCCCATTCCTTCTAACTTCTGGCTCCCTCCTGGCAGCACTATATTATTCCTGGCCATCCTTTCCTGGTTGAACTTTCATTCGTACTCAGAGACTCACTGGTTAAGGTGGCAAAATTGGAATACTCCATGATCCCCATTGCTACTTCAGATTCTCTCTCTGTCATCACTCAGTAACCTCTCCTTTAATGTTCTTTCACTCCAAATTTATCACCAATCAAGATTCTAGCAGTTTTTAAACTATCAACCCCTGGGACAGTCAGCTTCTTTCCTTAATGGGTTTAGTGTCTTCCTCACAGTCTTTAGTTTTGTCCCAACTTCTATCCTTTTGTAAGGGGACATAAATATACATAATAATATTCTTTCACGAAACACATTTTTGGGTTGCTTGGTTGCTTGATTTACTCAGTTTCTATGAACTACTTTCCACCCAATTCAGCTATTTACAATAATGGTTACATCATTGCTTTTACTATTACCCACAATGTTCTACTTTCACGTTCATGAATTCCTGTATCTAATCATAACCATTCCATCTTTTCCTATGCCTTATGACTCCAACCTTGTTCTTTATTTTCATTGTGACCTCCATGAACCTTCAGTTCTTTCCTAGAACATTACCCCTGTGCTGGCTACACTCTCCTTTCCTTCTCTATCTTGAAACTTTGGTGGACCAACCCAACTGTATCTACATTATCTTCTGCTTTTGCCTCCTTGTCCTATCAGGGATAATACTTTGCTAAACTCCAACCTGGGCTTATTCCCATCATCTGCTGCCTTTGTCCCTGTTCAAGTGCTGTTAAATGGAGCTGGAAAAAATTAAGAAATTGTGGTGAGTTCACTACGAAAGTTATGTTATATAATCTCAATTGGACCTTCACTGCAGCAAGGCAATCCTTTTACACCTCCCAAATTGATTCACTATCCCCTTTATCACAAAGGATTTTCTAAACTTTTTCATATCTCCTCAAGCCTCCCATGCTATGCCCTTTCCCTATCTTCTCTGCTAAGGACCTTGCCTCATACCTCATCAAAAAAAATTGAGGGCATTCACATAGAACTGCCTCTTCTTCTCTCCTCCTCACATCACTTCAAAGTCTTCTCCCATTATCTCTGTGATCACTCTGTGACATGATGAGATGACCCTTCTTCTTGCCCAGGCAAACTCATCTACATGCACTCATGATCGCATTCCTTCTCATCTCCTCCAACAGACTGTCCCCTCTATCATTCCTACTCTCTCAGTAATCTTCATGTTTTTCTTATCTTTTGGTTGCTTCCCTCCTATCTCCAAACATGCCCAGGTCTCTTCCATTCTTAAAAATCCTGCACTTTAACTGACAGTTCCTACTAGCTATTATACTACATCTCTCCTCTCTTGGCTAAGTTCCTTAGCTGTCTTGGCTAAGTTCCTTGAGAAAGTCATCTGCACTCAATGTCTCTACTTCCTGTTTCCTCACTCTATCCTAAACCCTCTGCAGTCTGGATTCTGACCTGTCATTCAACTAAAAGTACTTTCTCCAATGTTATCAATGAACTCTTAATTGCCTGAAGTAATGTTCTTTTGTCAGTCCTTTTTCTTCTTGATCTCTTTTTAGTCTTTGTGAGGCAAAGGGGCACAAAGGCAGCTAGGTAATGTGGTGAATAGAGAACTGGACCTGAAGTCAGGAAGATCTGAGTTCAAATTTGACCTCAGATACTTATCTGTGTGACCCTGGGCACTTAACCTCTGTCTTTCTCAGGGGATAATAATCGCACCAACCTCTGAGGGTGGTTGTGAAGATCAAATGAAAAAATATTTGTAAAACTTTAGCATATTGTGTGGTACATGGTAGGCATTTAATAAATACTTGTTTCCTTCCTTCATTTTTGAAAAGAACTTAAACATCAAAAACCAAACCAAACTAGAGCATTTCCCTATACGCAGAAGAAACCATGAATATCCCATTTCGTGGTTTGCTTTAAAAAGAACCCTCTAGAATAAATTTTATATTGCTTTCAAAACTGCTTACTTATTCTTTTTGGTTGCTTGCAGTATTTTTTTTCTATGATGTAGGAGTTTGGATTTTGGCTATGATGTGGAGATCTTTCAAGAGGTGATTGGTAGATTTATTCTGTCTTTACTTTGCTAGCTGGTTCTAGTTGATCTGGGAAGCTTTCATTTATGTGCAACATGGGTTTCCAACTAAGCCTGGGGTATTTTGCATGCTGTGCTTGAGTGACTTTAGGTTAGTGGAGAGAAGGCTTAGTGTGATGGAATATGAAAAGGGCAGAGTTGCCATATAAGCTTTGGAGAGGAGACAGATTCTTTTGGTCAGAGAAGACATTCACAGTCTCTTTAGGGCTCACTCCAGAGATGTGGAGGGAAAGAGAAACAGACTTTGGAAGCTGAAGACATGTAAGAGAAGCCAATTTCTAAAATGTCCCTGACTTCCGACTTGCCTCCCTAGGAATTTCTGGGAGTTTCCTTTTGGGTGAGAGCTCTCTTTTGGCTGAAGTGAGATCTCATCTCCTTCCAATCAAAAGAATTTGTTGAGTCTGTAAATTTTCTGGTACATTCTCTAATCTGGATAATTTCTCTAATTTCTGTCTGCAGTTTTGCTTGGATTTGTTGGGATTACTTGCCATTTGAAATTTTTGATGGTCTTTTGTGTAACCTGTGTTTGATAGGAAGAGACTAAACTGGCAGGTGCAAGCTCATAGCAATCTTTCCCATTAAGAGTGATCAGGGAAGTAGGTTTTATTTTGAAACTGTTGTACATCTACTAACAGTATATGGGGTGGGGGGTGTTGGTAGACAGATGGAATTCTCATCATTACTCCTTCAGGGACTGGAAGAAGGAACACCCAACCTGGCGATACTCCTGAGACCTGACTGTTTCTCCTCCCATTTTGCACACTCCCACTCTTCCAAAAAAACAAAAAAACAAACAAACAAAATAAGAAAGCCCAAAACAAAGAATCTAAAAAAATTGTTCTGAATCTCCTCTTCTCCTCAGGGGAAGTCTAGCCCTTGGATTGTATCTATCAATGCTTCCCATGAGGGGCATTTTGACAGCCTAAGTGGATGTATATATGTTACATGGATACATACACACAGATTACAAGAGAATTTTTGAAATAGTGTTCAAACTTTTTAAAAAGTCATGAATTTCAGGGAGGCCATTGATTCTTAAATTATTTTTCCTTGACTTGTTTTCCAGGTCAGTTATTTTTGATAGCAAGTATCTTACATTTTCTTCAATTTTTGTCAATTTCTTCAATTGAAATTTCATTCTTCTATTTCTTGCATTTTCTCAGTCTTTTGATTTTGCTCCAATATATCTGGCTGTTTCGTGGAATAGTTGTTTTACTAGTAGTTGGTCTATTTCAGGTTGATTTTCCTGGTCTATTAATTGGTCTATTACTCATTTCTTGGGTAAAGTTTACCACTTTCTCGTATAAGCTATTTATCATCCTTTTAATTTTTTCCTGAGAGTTTT
Source organism: Trichosurus vulpecula (assembly GCF_011100635.1). Lineage (NCBI taxonomy): Eukaryota > Metazoa > Chordata > Mammalia > Diprotodontia > Phalangeridae > Trichosurus > Trichosurus vulpecula. The sequence continues at coordinate 222,040,445 of NC_050576.1, forward strand.
TATTTTATTCTCTGAAGCCTTTGGCACTGTCAATCACCTTCTTCTCTTGTATGCTCTCTTATCTCTAGGTGTTTGTGATTCTTCTCTCTTTTCAGTTTTTCCCTACCTGTCTGACCATTACTTCTCAGTCTTTTTTGCTGGGATCTTCATTCAGATCATAACCCACTAACTGTGCATGTCCCCCAAGGTTCAGTCCTGGGTCCTCTTCTTTTGCCCAGTGATCTAATCATCTCTTATTGGGGTTCAATGATTATCTCTCTGCAGACGATACCTAGATCTCTAATCCATCTCTAATCTCTCTCCTGGATTCCAGTCCCATATTAACAACTGCTTTTTGGCCATCTTGAAATGCAGATCATATATTGACTTGGAAAACCACAAATAAGCATTATTATTTATTTTGTCAATTATTTTTCAATTACATTTTAATCCCATTTAGGCTTCCTTGGGGGGCAGTGAGTTTGATACCTCTGATGTACAAGAGGGTTTACAGCAGCTCTTTGTGAATAGCAAAGAACTACTGGAGACTAAGGGAGTAGCCATCAATTAAGAAATGGCAGAACAAATTGTGTTCCTGCTTCATCTAGCAACCTGACCCAACCAAACCACCCCATATTAGTATTCATTCAATTAGTAGAGATGCCTATGCCTACCACAGAGATGGAATCAAAATTCCAAATAAAAGACTAACCTTTTAACTTTGTTAAGTTGCTTGGGCTTACTTTGGGTTATACCTTCTACATATGGAAAGATGTGGACAAGAGTTATATAGAATGATAATACAGGGATGGTTTGTAATCTGCACTGGTGGAGGGAATGCTTAATGATAGGATTACAAGCCCATTGAAAAATTAAAATAAAGGACAATTATCTAACTGTTTAGGCTAGAGGTGTATCCATGAAAGACAAATCATCTATCAACTGCACATTCATGGGAAACTGTTAACTTGCCTGCCTATTTACTAAGTTCAAAATAAATGCAGATGGCAGCTTAGACATTGCTCAAGCCCTGAAGCTGTCTTCCTAATGAGCAGATTTGTTTCCATGTATGAGATCATCAACACCTAAATTGCTTGAATCCTTGTGTGAAGGTGATAGGGAATGCAAGATCATCAAATAAGGACAAGATAGTTGAACAATATTTGACCTTGGTACTGTGGTGAAGTCCCTTTCAGTCAAACTATAATTTTTTTTTTGGTGGTGGGGAGGGCGGGGGTGAGAAAGGAGGGAGGTGAGTAGAGGTTTTTTCCAGGGTGCTGAAATTTAGAGGATATGATTGCATTTGCATTCTTTCATTGGTATAGAAACATTTGAGCTTGACATTTAGCAAGAATAATTAATACTTTCCCCAGTCCTCCAGCCATTGTACTCAAATAAAGCTCTTATTCTGAATGACACCACCAGCTTCTGTATTCCCTCCTCCTTTGAAACATCAGCCTCATGAAGTACAGAGGTCTCTGTTTCCCCATGAGGCAATGTCCCTTTGTATTGTATATCTACTCTCATCCTCCTCCAACTGAACTTCTCTTTGACAGCATCTTTGAGGGAATTTTTCATTGGGCTCGCCTGAAGCATGGCTTATAAAAATTGCCTCCAAATCACTAGTTAGAACGTCGCCTTCTGGTTTTCAGTTTTGGGACAATTGGACTTTAACTGATGCTTCCAAAAAAGTTTCTGAAATATACACGGTGTTCCTAAAGTCTGGACACATAGGAAATGTGGAGTTATTGCATCGAGTTCACGTGAATCTTGCAAGGCGCATCAACCTTTGCATCACAAATGATGGAAATCATATTGAAGATGCTATTTGTTAATATTCCAATTAAATGAAATGTTGTTGAAATTTTCATTCATTTCATTTCTTGAAAATATGCATTTTTGCCTATGTGTCCAGACTTTAGAACACCCTGTATTTTAGCAGGACATGGTGGCACATATCTATAATACTTGCTACCAGAAAGGCTGAGGCGAATAATTTCTTGAGTTTGAGAGTTCTGAGATGTAGTAGATTAACCTCATCAGGTGTCGACCCTGAGTCTGGCATCAATATGGCAAGGTCCAGGAATAGGAAGTCAGCAGGGTGCTTAAAGGTTGGAAATGGAGCAGGTCAAGGCTCCCAAGTCAATCAATAGTGGGATTGGACCCACGAGTAGTCACTGCATTTCTAGCCTAGACAAGATAAGGAGATACAATTTAAAAAAAACCAACAAAAACCAGATATTTTTTTCAAATGAAACATATTTTTAGGAACAGAAGAGGAAATGGTGGCATTTTTTTCAGGTACATTGTTATGGAATGGGGCTTGAGCAAAGGAGTAGAAATTATTTCCTCTTCCCATCAAAATTGAAATATTCAGCTTGTGTTTTAAAGCCTGAATCCCCTGTAGTCTCTGTTTTACCACATGATCTACTGCTCTTTTCTCAAATGCCGCACATTAATATTGTAGCAAGTGAGCTTTAAAACAGAGAGGCTCTCTATGACTTTCGTATTCTAAGCAACTCTTTAGTGGGAACCACATTGAAGATTTAAAAATACATGCCCGAGGCAATGGCTTTCCAAACTCAATTCTGCAAAAAATATTCTACTTAATTGATTTTTTAAAAAATCTATTATGCTTCTGTAGGCCTATTTATTGATCTGCAGTACCACAGAAGTAATGAAGAAGCCGCCTGATCAATAAGGCCAAAGTATAACTCTAATAGTATCTGCTCTGGCAGCATAATAATAATAGATAACATTTACACAGCGCTTTTAAGGTTTGCAAAGCACTTTGCATATATTATCTCATTTGATCTGTAGGAAGGATATGATTAGTTAAATTCCCTAGAAAGAATCGGGGACAGCAGAGACTTTTCCATGATGGCTGAGATTTATTTCTATTGGCATAAACATAACAAATGAAACCCTGAGAACTTTTCTTGCTCCTAAAGATAAGAATATATTACATCAGTTATGATGGAGGATACAAGAGGAATATCATTTGAAAAAAATCATGCATATTTACTTCAGTGTATTAACTCCTTCCCTATCCCTGTTCAATATAATATTTCTTCTTCTAACCTCTCTCTCCCTTTTCTGCCCCACCCCCATATTTTGATCTATTGGGCACAAATGAGTCCAGGCTGAAAACCTTTTGTCCTGCCACCTGTGATATCTTATCCAGACAAAAATGTGAGTAAAACCTCAAGTAGGGTACCCGGTGTAGAAAGCAACAGAAGCCTATGCAAAGGGCCACATCAGAATGTGGAAGGACTATTATCCAAAATGCTTCAAACCATTTGATAATGCTGTTATACATTGAGAGGGTAGCTTAATTTTGGGCTTCTAGGTGCAGCCTTTTGACTGAGTCCAAGTTTTACAGAACAAATCCTTTTATTAAGGAGATTTGTTCTGTGAAGTTTGGATTCAGTGAAAGGGCCACACTTGAGGACCTAGAGGGCCACATGTGGCCTTGAGGCTGCAGGTTCCCCACCCCTGTTTTAGAGGAAAAGTCCTGGGTGGGAGTTCTGGATATTGTACCTACCAACTGTGTGAAAGCCTCTTTTAGCCTCAGTTTGTTTACCTATAAAATGAATTGGCATGGCATAGTCAATAGAGGGACAGTTTTAGGACAGGATGACTATCTTTTATTCAAAAATCATCAAAGACTATGAATCAGGACTTGATTTATTGTTCTGTTGATTGTCTAGATTTAAGAAAGTGTTAGTAATGCAGATTCAGTTTAAAAGCATATCCATTTTTTCTGAGTTGTTATTTACCAGCATATGCCTGCATGTAGGGATCTTCCAGAGAGGAAATGGACTCCCTTCAAGTAATACAGATCAACACCTTCTTTTTTATTTACTTATTTATTTAGTCATTCATTCATTCATTGGTTTAGGGAGGTAATTGAGGTTAAGTGACTTGCCTAGGGTCACACAGCTGGTAAGAGCATCTCATCTTTAAATTAGTCTTAGAGAGCTGCCTTGGTCACAAAGACGTTGAGACCCACTTATTGTCACTCAGCCACTATATGTCAGAGATGGAACACAAACCTCTAGATTCTCACAACAACCCTCTCTACACTATGTAAAAGCTACCTCTCCTTCTTTTTTTAAAAACTTTTTTTCTCCCCATTTCTACTCTCCCCCCACTCCAAGATGGCATATATTCTGATTGCCCTGTTCCCTGGTCATTTCCCACTCAGCCCTCCCTTCTGTCACCCCACTCCACCCCTCCCATCCCCTTTCCCCTTACTTCTTGTAGGGCAAGATAGATTTCTATACCCCACTGTCTGTATATCTTATTTCCCAGTTGCATGTAAAAACAACTCTTTTTTGAGCATTTGTTTTTAGAACTTTGAATTTCAAATTCTCTCCCTTCTTCCCTCCCCACCCACCCTCCTTGAGAAGGCAAGCAATTCAACATAGGCCACACATGTATGCAAAACACTTCCATAACAGTCATGTTGTAAAAGACTAACTATATTTCTCTCCATCCTATCCTGTCCCCCTTTATTCAGTTTTCTCCCTTGACCCTGTCCCTTTTCAAAAATGTTTGCTTTTGATTACCTCTTTCCCCTATCTGCCTTCCCTTCTATCATCCCCCCTTTCTTATCCCCTTCCTTCCTACTTTCCTGTAGGGTAAGATGCCCAACTGAGTGTGTATGTTATTCCCTCCTAAAGTCAAATCCGACGAGAGCAAGATTCTCATTCCCTTTTACCTGCCCCCTCTTCCCTTCTGATAGAACTGCTTTTTCTTGGCACTTTTATGTGAGATAATTTACCCCATTCTATCTCTCCCTTTCTCCCTCTCTCAATATATTCCTCTCCCATCCCTTAATTTTATTTTATCTTTTTAGATATCATCCCTTCATATTCAACTCACTCTGTGCCCTCTATCTATGTATATGTATATTCCCTTCAACTACCCTAATACTGAGAAAAGTCTCATAAATTACAAATATCATCTTTCCATGTAGGAATGTAAACAAAACAGTTCAACTTTAGTAAGTCCCTTATGATTTCTCTTTTCTGTTTGCCTTTTCATGCTTCTCTTGATTCTTGTATTTGAAAGTCAAATTGTCTATTCAGCTCTGGTCTTTTCAATGAGAAAGCTTGAAAGACCTCTATTTTATTGAAAATCCATATTTTGTCCTGGAGTATTATACTCAGTTTTGCTGGGTAGGTGATTCTTGGTTTTAATCCCAGCTCCTTTGACCTCTGGAATATCATATTCCAAGCCCTTCAATGCCTTAATGTAGAAGCTGCTAAATCTTGTATTATCCTGATGGTGTTTCCACAGTACTTGAATTGTTTCTTTCTAGCTGCTTGCAATATTTTCTCCTTGACCTGGGCACTCTGGAATTTGGCTACAATATTCTTAAGAGTTCTTTTTGGGATCTTTTTGTGGAGGTGACCAGTGGATTCTTTCAATTTCTATTTTACCCTCTGGGTCTAGAATATCAGGGCAGTTCTCCTTGATAATTCCTTGAAAGATAATGTCTAGGCTCTTTTTTTGATCATGGCTTTCAGGTAGTCCAATAATTTTTAAATGATCTCTCCTGGATCTATTCTCCAGGTCAGTGGTTTTTCCAATGAGATATTTCACATTGTCTTCCATTTTTTCATTCTTTTGTTTCTGTTTTATAATTTCTTGATTTTTCATAAAATCACTAGCTTCTATTTGCTCCAATCTAATTTTTAAGGTGGTATTTTCTTCAGTGGTCTTTTGGACCTCCTTTTCCATTTGGCTTATTCTGCCTTTTGAGACATTCTTCTCCTCATTGGCTTTTTGGAGCACTTTTGCCATTTGAGTTAGTCTATTTTTTAAGGTGTTATTTTCTTCAGTATTTTTTTTGGGTATCCTTTAGCAAGTTGTTGACTTGTTTTTCATGGTCACTCTCATTTCTCTTCCCAATTGTTCCTCTACTTCTCTAACTTGCTTTTCCAAATCCTTTTTGAGGTCTTCCGTGGCCTGAGACCAATTCACAATTTTCTTTGAGGCTTTTGATGTAGGCTCTTTGACTTTGTTGACTTCTTCTGGCTATATGTTTTGATCTTTTTTGTCACCAAAAAAAGATTCTGTAGTCTGAGTCTGAGTCCTTTTAAGCTGCTTTCTCATGTTCCCAGCCAACTATTTGACCCTTGAGCTTTTTGTCAGGGTATGACCGCTTTCAGAGTGGAGAGTGCTTTGTCCCAAGCTTCAGAGGCCTTGAACTGCTGTTTTCAGAGCTACTTCTATTCTGAGGTGGTATGATACTCCTTGCCTTGCCTGTGCTCTGGTCTGTGAGTGCAAGCACTCCTTTCTGCCATGTAGCTATCAGGAGGACTCCCTCTCCATGGTCACCAGAAGCTCTGCCACAACAGCGCTCCTCCTTCCCCAAGAACCACCAACCAGGACTGCGACCCAGATCCAAGCAGGGCAAAGCAAGTGAACCCTGCCTCTGCACCAGCAAAGCTCCTCCTGCACTCCTGCTTTGATCCACCACTTGATTCCACCCACTTGTGGGCCAGGGACTCTGGAAGCAGCCACCAGAGCTTCCTACTGCTGCTGCTGCCATGCCACCTCTGCTGCCCCCAGGGCTGGGGCTGCACTGTGCACTTCTCTCACCTAGATCAGGAGTTTTCCCACTGACCTCCTCTGTGGTCTTTGGTGTTTGTGGGTTGAGAAGTCTGGTAACTGCTACAGCTCAGTGATTCATGGCCCTGAGACCTGCTCTGCCTGATCTCCTCTGCCCTGGTCTGTCCTGCTGTGGCTCATGCTGGGCTGTGTTCTGCTCTGCTCCCAGTATGGTGTGGTAGACCCTTCCCAGAGACCATCCGGGCTGTCCTGGGTTGGAGACCTGCTTTCCTCTGTTATTCTGTGGATTCTGTAGCTCTAGAATTTGTTTGGAGTCATTTTTATAGGTGTTTGGAGGGATTTGGGGGAGACCTTAAGCAAGTCCTTGTTTTCTAGCCACTATCTTGGCTCTGCCCTCCTCTTCTTCTTCTTATGAGTAAGAAAATGAAAGCCTACAATGTAGAAATATGTTTGGCATGACTTCATATGTATAATGGGTATTGTACTTCTTGCCTTTTCAGGGGGTGGGGTAGGGTTGGGAGGGAGGAAGAGAATTTCTTTTTTAATTAAAATAAAAAATAAGAAAGTGGAAACCTAGAGAAAGGAAGAGACTTGTCCAAAGTAACACATCAATTTAATAAAGCCAGTTATTGGCCTTTGCTTTGTGATGATCCTTGGCAAGTCACTTAAGTCTCTGGGTCTTAAGGAGCTAATCTCTAAAGTGACAATGACAAATGTTATTTATAACTATCCACCTCACAGGGTTGTTGTGAGGCAAACGATCTGTAAACTTTAAATTGCTATTAAAACAAGTTACAGTTATTATTTATATTAATACTGTGATACCCTGAGAGTTTATTAATGTTTGCAGTACTGCCTGTTTCACTAAATGGTCCCAGGCTGGTGTGGTTTTTAAGTTCTTGTGTTTGATTTTTACATATTTTCTTTCTTCTTTGCACATGCCACTTACGTGCGAAAGTGCTACTGATACAGCCTGTCTTTATCACTTATCCCATCTTCCTCACCCCCTCACATTTGGATCTGGATACCAGACTACCAAAATCTCTTAGTGGAGCAACAATGAGGAGGGATGATGACCAGGGTTATTCAGCCATTCTTATTTGTCCTCCATTCTATTATTGACTCATTGTCTGGATGAGTTTCTCAATGTTAACTAAAATCCCATCTTCTACAGGAAGCCTTCTCCAAGCCTCCTTAATTCTGAGCCTCCCCTCAGTTAATTATCTCCTATTTATTCTGTACAGAGCTTGCTTTGTATATAATTGCTTACATATTATCTCCCCTATTATTGTAAGGCTGTGAGGGTAGCAACTGTCTTTTGCCTCTTTCTGTATCCCTGAGCTTAGCACAGGGCTTGGCACATAGTAGGTGCTTAAAAATATTTATTGATTGATTAATATTCTCCCTTTTATCTGGAAGTTGTAACAAAGGGTTAATCCAATTTGTTATTAAAATTTTTTCAACTGACAGTAGTTGATTTTATTTTTTCGCAGGTTCATAGAGTAAGCCTTTTAATTAGATATATACTTTGATGCTGTGACTAAAGTAACTCCTTTTTAGTTCTGAGCCCCTAGCCACAGACAATGCTGTTAAAACAGTTCAATATTCAGTCTCTTCTCCTCCTCTCTCCTGTCTCCTTCCTCTTTCCTTCTCCTTCCCTCCCCCTCCCCTTCCCCTGTCCTGTCCTCTACTCTACTTCCTCTTTCCTTTCCTACTATTTCCCTGCCTCTCTCCTTTCTCCCTCCTGTTTCCCTCTTTCCTTCTTCTTTCCATCCCATTCTCCAGCCTCCTTTTTCCCTCCCTTCCACTTCTCTCCTCCCTCTCCTTCTTTCCCCTCCTCTCTTCTCCTTTCCGCTCCTCTTCTCCTCCCCTTCAATTACCTACTCCTAGCTTTATTCCCAAGAAGTATGCCCAGTCTAGCAAATGCCTGTGGATAACACTGTTTATAAGGACAAAATAAACATTTAAAATAAAGAAAACTAAAAAGACTTTTTTTGTGCCTAGATGAAAGGATTCAGGTTCCTATGAAGGAGTCCAAAGGGAGAAAGGAATTACAAAATTACTACCTTGGGGCCAACACTCTGGATGAAGGGAGCCTTCTTTGACACCACATCTGTTCTTGACTGGCCCACGTGGCCTTGCTCCTTGAGGTCTGGTGCCTGCTCCTCCTCTCAGCTGCCTTTGCTTATGTTCCTGCTCTTATAATTCCCAGGTCCTTGTGGCTTATTGAAGTCTCCCTTCCTCTGGCTCCATGCACTTTCTGTTGTCTCAGAGAGAGGTGGGTTCCTCCTCAATCTTGGCTCCTGCCTGGGCATTCTCAAACTGCTTGCCTCTACTTTAAGGGCCACCCAGGTGCATGGTCACTCAATCACTCATGGGCCAATTGCCAGGCTCCTTTTCTAATTCCATCAAACCACTTTTTTCATACTTCATAAACACATACTTCACACAGGCAAAGGTGATGCAACTGCATACAGTTAGTTTAGCACCTCATTATTGGCCCCTTACTTTCAGTGATTAGATCCTAGGCTTCCTGGACTAGGAGGGGCTGGTCAGAAACCAATTTCCCTACATTAAAATGGTATAGAAAGTAAAGGCAAAAAGGCTGTAAAATATATTTGCATTGGTGAATAGACTTTCTGATACTTTAGTGGAAACAACATTTGAGTCAGAAGACCTAGGTTTGAATACTGGTCCTCATACTTAGCTGACTGAACTTAGGGAAGTCATTTCCTTTCTCTGGGTGGGGATGGAGTAGATGACCTGTAAAGTCCCTCTCAGCTCTCAGTCCTATGACCATGGTTTCTATCAGGTCTTTCCCCCTCAAGTCTATTTTCTCTGATGCTTTGGGGGCAGCAGGCAATTCTTTGTTGTTTCATTTGCATAGGCATTATTGGAAGACAGAAAAGACATAAGTAAGCTGTATTTAGATGGTTCTAAGCAGTAGCAAATACTTCATGTGGTTCCCCTGGTCCTTGGGCCCTCTGAAATCCCAGAAATACAATGACTACCTCAGAGAGTGTACTTTACACAGGCCTGTTAGAGACAAGGATAACCTCCCCCCACTTTGGAATGGGGACTGTGACTAAATAGGAATTTTGGATCAAGAATCATGGGCTCAACCTGGTTTAGGTAGAGTTTGCCCCACTGAGTGTTATTTCTACTCTGGGGCTGGGTACTTGGTATGTCCCCAGGATTGGGTGGTACTTCCAGGCTCCTGGACTTCCTACTTCTACAACAGCTAGGAAATATCAGAATTGAAATAAGAATCCAGATCTTCTGAGAAGCTGTGAGTTATAATGGAAATAATACTGGATTTAGGATCAGAGATCTGGGATGAACCCCAGCTTTGCAGCTTACAACTGGTATGACCTAGACAAATTCCTTTAATTTTTCAGATTTCAATTTCCCCATCTATAAATTGATATCTCAGGTCCCTTCCACACTTAGCTCCTATAATCTCACCACTCTCACTGCTGTGCTCTTTCCTCTACATTAGAGGGGGGAAAACTTTGCCATGAAAATAGCTGCCCAGAGATTAGCCCTTGGAATGAGAGAAGGAAGCAAATGGGATGGCTTGTGCATCATTTCAGTTGCAGAAATAAGTGGAATGATTCACCCAGATCTTAAAGGTGAAAAACAAACAAATAAAAAACCCAACCAGGGGATATTGGAGGGGTTTCGATCCTTTCTAATAACATCCATGGTCCAAGTCCCCTCAAAGACTTTGGATTTCCAAAGACTGGATCAGTTTGAATTTGGAGTCCTAAATCCTTGAGACTAAGTTTCTCTTTTCGGGATCCTGTACCAACCCAATTTGGTGGTGCAATAGATAGATCACTGGACTTGGAATCTTCCTGAATTCAAATCTTGCCTCAGACACTTACTAACTGTGTGACCCTGAGTAAGTCACTTAATCCTGTTTGCCTCCGTCCTTCATCTGTCAAATGAGCTGGAGAAGAAAATGGCGAACCACTCCAGTGTCTTTGCCAAGAAAACCCCAAAAGGGGCCATGAAGAGTTGGACATGACTGAAAAGCGACTAAGAAAACAAAACAAAAAAACCCTAGAATTATACTTTGATGAAATCTACAAAATAGAGAAGGTTTTTCTGGAAGAATGGTGGATACAGACTTCTGGTTAAGATGATGACATGGGAAGCTCTAGCCAAACCCAGATCCTCTGAGGAACACTCATTTGCAATGAAGAAGAGCATAAGAGAAAACAATAGGACTAAAGCAAAATATTGAACTCTTTTATCCTGATAAGGATGTCAGGAGACAAGCCCTGAAACAAAGACATCTCGAGGGATTTGGGTCTCTTGATGGATGATAGTGTAAGGAAATGGGCCAGAAATAGTATAACCTGCCATGTCAATGTAAATAAAATTGGTAATGCTAGCTAAATTAATTTTTAGATTTAGTGAGACAGATAAAAGGTCAAGAATCTCAAAGGAATAATGAAAAAAAAGTTGATGTAAGGGTTGGTTGAATTAGTTAACAAATCACCCAAGCCCAGTAAAACTGCCTAAGAAAATACTCTGGCCCTGATACCTTTATCAGGTGAGAACATTTCTATTGAATCAATCAAGCAAAGGTATTTAATTAAATTTGAGAAATCTAGTTAATCAATTTGGAAGGAGCGAAAGAAATTAGATGAGGTGAAATGATAGTGCCCATGCATGCACAGTGTATTGGTGCTGGCTGAGGAGGTTTGATCATGCCATGTGAGTCTTCTATAAAATAGCATTAATATTTGTCAATCTTGTCCAGTGGCTTAAATAAGAGAACAGTTCTAGCCAAGGGCCTGAGAGGGAATCATTTAGGGAAAGGTTGGGGAATAGAGCCTTGGTCACATATTTTGGGGACAATGTTTTGTACTAATTGCTCTTACTATAGCCCCTTTTAATAAATAACCATTTTAGAAAGCTAATTGAATAGCTAACTGATATTAACCAATAATCAATAACAAAACACACTGGCGGAAACTCATAAGCTATAGCATTAGAAAGATAACCTCCCAGTGCCTCAAAACTCCTTAGAGATTAGAGGGAGAAAGAATCAGTTGCTCTCTGGGGACTCAATTTTGACATTGGGGTTGGAAAAGCAGTTCCAGAGCATGTTGTTTCCCAGCCCTGTCCGACTCTTCATGACTCTGTTTGGGGTCATGGCAGAGATACTGGAGTGGTTTGCCATTTCCTTTTCCGGTTCATTTTACAGATGAAGAAGGAAAGGCAAACAGGGATAAGTGACTTGCCTAGGGTCATACAGCCAGATTTGAATTCAGGAAAACTCTTTTTCTTGACCTCAGCCCTGGAGCTCTATCTGCACCTAGCTGCCCTAGATTATATACTACACAAGAAATGAAGGTGATGTAATGATAACAAATCTCCAACTATGTTATAAAGCAGTGGTCATCAAAATAATTTTGTTCAGGTTAAAAAAATAGAAAACTTGATCAGTAGAACAGATTAGGGCAATAAGACCCCAGTAGCATTGTGTTCAATAAACCCAAGAACACTTACTAAAGAATTAAATACTCCCTGTCTAGAGCAAAGTGAATAAGCTTTTATTAATTGCCAGGCACTGTGCTAAGAGATTTACAATATTTTTGCATTTGACAAGAACTGCTGGAAAAAATAGTCTGGTTCAAATTAGGATTAGACTAACAACTTATATGATATACCAAAATATAAATGAATATATGGCCTAAATTTAAAAGGTCATATCATTAAAAAATTAGAAGACAAAGGAGATATAGATAGCTAGGTGTTGTAGTAGACAGAGCACTGGGCCTAGAATAATGGTAATGATAATGATGATAAAAATAATAGCTAACATTATATAGTCCTTATATAAATAGCATTAGAAATATAACCTTCCAGCACTTACTATGTGTCAGGCACTGTGCTAAGCATTTTATAATTATTATTATCATCAAAAATCAGGAAGTCCTGAGTTCAAATCCTGCCGTTGATACTTATAAGCTATGTAGCTGCAGGCAAATCACTTAATCTCTGTGGGCCTCAGTTTCCTCATGTGTAAAATGGTGACAACAAGAGCACCTACCTTCCATGGTGGTTGTGAAGACCAAATGAAGTAAAATCCATAAAGTGCTTTTTAAACTCTAAAGCTGTATAAAATGCTAGCTGTTATAAACTATAACTAAGGGGAGAAGGGGGCAGTTAGGTGGCTCAGTGGGTAGAGTTCCTGACCTGGAGTCAGGAAAATTCATCATCGTGAGTTAGAATCTGGCCTTAGACACTCACTAGCTGTGTAACCCTGGGCAAGTCACTTATTCCTGTTTGCCTCAGTTCCTCATCTGTAAAATGAACTGGAGAAGGTAATGGCAAACCATTATAGTATCTTTGCCAAGAAAATCCCAAAATGGGGTCATGAAGAGCCAGACGTGACTGAAACAACTGAACAACAACAAAAAGGGGGAGAACTCTTAGTCAAATAAAGACAAGAGATCTCTCTAACCCCTACCTGGATCCCAGTCCAAACTCTGGCTATGAACTTTGTAAAGTGAACTACCTTGGATTTTGTTGTAACAGGAATGGGTAATGGGGTGACTAAAAGCTTACCTTATAGGGTCCTTGTCTGTCTACGTGCTTTTAACGTGGGGATAATTAGCAGTAGAACAGTAGATAATTTTAATCACCATAAACATTTTCAGGTAGGCAGAATTGATCATTCCCAAAGATAACAACTTTGTAAAGACTTCCAAGAATAACCTTGTGACGATATGTAGCTAGTGGCAGAGCTGGACACGTTGGGTTGTCAAGCAAAAATTTCCCAAGGAGCCTTTTACTCTTTGTCAGACACAAAATAGTAAAGGTTCAGCCTCCCTACAAGACAGAAGCTGCTTGGGTGGCATTTATACTTACGCAAGGGGAACAACAAAGGCAGCTTGTGGAATTTGGTCTTTTTTTTTAAACAACCTTAGTATTCCATTGCTTTTTCCAGAGACGAAGCAGAGCCACCTGAGCAATTAGCCCTCCATAAGATGAGTAACTGATATTTAGATATTTAGCTCAGGGGAGGATCATGGTTGTGTTCTACCCTGCTCTGGTCAGGCTACCTTTAGAGCACTGTGTTCAGATCTGGGTGCCATGTGTTGGCGTAGTGGGTATGCCCAGTCATTGACTGTCATTAGTCTTTGTTACCCCATTGACAGGATTCTTTGTTCTAATTTTGGGTATTTGTCCTATTGACAGCACGCTAATGACTATTGATGATCCTTGGCCATTTTATACTCCTGAGTCCCCTTTGGAGCTTGACCTCTAGAAGAAGGATGGATTCTAGATTGCTTCAGGCAGGGACAGAGAAGAGAGAGCTATATAGAGTCTTAGACATGGTTACCTGGAGGAAGGCCAGCATATCCATATGGTTTCCTCCAGGAAACAATGTGTCCCTAGAGATTGCAACAGATGGAGAGAGGCTTGAGGTAGCGAAGAGTTTCTGGACCAAACCAAGAGCTGTAGGAATATTCAAACCAAGCAGAAGAATCACAAGAAATATAGATATGACATGGGGGAGTACATCTGGACCTTATGCTTCATCAGTACTGTGAAGTAATGTGCACTATACAAGATTTGGGGCAGGTCAACTCTAATCTCTGAGTGTTTTTCCTGTGGAGATGGGGGACATTCAGGGTAATACTGTAAGTTAGAAGGTCTATATAAATCTCTAGGAGGTGGGACTAGCTGGAAAGGAATGGCGAGTTAACTTTAACTGTTTATGGTCTTGGGTACCAGTCTTTTGAATTTAATGGGGTTAAATGAGGTTTGATGTATACACACACACACACACACACACACACACACACACACACACATATATATGTGTATATATATATATATAATGTCTTGTTAGCTTGAGTGTTTACATGGGAAGTGATAGCCACAAAGGGGAAACCCCTTTGTTGTGGTGACCTAAATAAAGGCTAAATTTTGATGTTCCTAGGGGAAATTTGGAGGGGGGGTGAAAGGTATAAGCCAAAGAGCATGATTTGATGATGAATCTCTCAAGGTGCTTGGTCAGTATAAACGAAGAGCTTCAGTTTTGGGCCATAGATTACAATAGCAATGACATTAATAAGATGGAAAACATTTAAGGAGGGTGGTCAGGGTTGTGAGGGAACTGGAGACCACTCCACATAAGGACTGGTTGAAACAATAGAGTGAAAGCTGTGTAAATGGAGAAAAGGGAACATATGTGAGAGATATTATGGAATCAAAACCAAAAATAATTGGCAAAGTAGTGGCTATGAAGGATGTGGAGTAGAGGATGACAGTGAGGTTGCAAACCTGAGTGACTGAAAGGATAGTGGTGCCCTTGACAGAAATAGGGAAATTCAGAAGAGGGGTGGGTTTGGGGGAAGGATTATGAGTTTTATTTTGGACATGTTGAATGTAAATTGCGAATGGGATGTCCAACTAAATTTCCAACAGACAATTGGTGATCCAAGATTGGAACTGAGGAAAGGTGCTAGAGCTGGGTCTATAGATGTGGTTGTCATTGCATAAAGCTGAAATTTGAACTTATGGAAGATTATGAGGTCACTAAAGGACAGAATATAGAGAGAAAAGAAAAGAAGGTCTATGAAAGAACCTTTGGGTACACCTCGAGTTAGGGGTATTGCAGGGGTGAAGATCCAGAAAATGAGATGCAGGTGCAGTCAGATGGCAAAAGGAGAATAAGATAGAGCAGTATCACAAAAACACAAGGAGGAGAAAACAGCCAATGGAAAGTGTGGTCAATAGTGTAAAATACAGAGAGATCCTGAAAGATGAAGATGTAGAAAAAGTCATTTGATTTGTCAGTAAGCAGATCATTGCTAGCTTTGGAGAGGGAAGCTTCAATGAGAAGCCCAGATTGCAGAAGATTTAAAAGAGAATGAAAAAAAAGTGGAGGTAAGGATATTAGGTGAGGAAGGAAGTAGTAAGGATGGTAGGACCAAGTAAAGGTTTTCTAAAGGATGAGGGAGACTTTTACAATTTTGTAGGAATCAGGAAGGAATCAGTAGATAGGGAGAGAGTAAAGATGGGAGACAGATAAACAGATGAGACAGAGACAGACAGAAAGCCAAAACAAATAAACATGACAGTCAATCAATTAGTCTCAGTTAGACACTCATTACCCCTAAAGGTAAAGGCCCTTTGGTGGACTGCTGAACAGATATTTTGCAATAACCTTGATGAATTTGCCAGTTAATTCACAAGGTCTAGATCCCCTGGCCAGCCAGGGCATGACTTTCTTTAGACCATCAAATGCAGGACAATCCTGGTGATGATTCTTTCCTTTTAAAAGTATGCTACTACAGAAATATCCTTCCTCTATTCTGCTGATGCCTGAATTTTGAACCCTAGGAGCTTTTGACCAACAAGTTTAATGCCCAAAGAAGAAACTTCTATCACCCAAGGTTGATAGCCACTGGCTTGTCCTCAAGGAAGGCACCAGAACGGCAGATGTGAGTGGTTAGGGACTCAGGTTTGCCTATGCAGGCATATATTCCTAAATGCCATGCTCCTGTAACTGCTATTGAAACTGGACAGGGACGGGAGGGAATTCTCCTCCTCAATCTTGCAGGAAGTCCAAAGGAGAAAAGTCACTAGGAAAGAGTCCCAGAAAGGCCTAAAAGAGAGCAGACAAAGCTGTTTCTTATAGCTCTTACAGTCTTTTTACAATCCCTTCTCACTCTCCATAGCCATTCATCTTCCACATAACTCCCCAGTTATAGGGAACAGTCAAGAGTTGCTATTCCATCTCAGCAAAATGCATGTTCCTCAGGAGAGAGTGCCCCGGATGGTGCCCCAGTCCAGCAAGTCAGGAGCTCCCTTGATCACTCCTGTTGCAGCTGTATTTCAATGGAGAGGTCTCTGGCCCATGAAAATAAAAAGAATATTTTGCTTCCTCTACATCTGAGGTGAGCCTGCCTCATCTGTGGGCCCCAAGAGAAGGGCTGAGAACACCCTATAAAGGGCCCCATTCATCTCCCTTCACTACCAAATGTAAAGTACATATTTCATCCTTGATGTGTCAAAGCAGAAAATTAATCTGAGCTTTTAGAGAATGATGAATCTATGAGGTTTAAAAATATGATAATGCAATTAGCAGCTTTGGCAGCCTAATGAAGTCTCTCTAGAATGCTGATAAAATACCACTAAAGGAAAATGCTTAAGAGCCTCTTCAAACTTAGCAAAATGGTGAAGTGTGTTCTTGTGCGGAAAATGGCAATCTATTCTCCTTTCTCCAAGGTCCAAGATTAATTAGGGGCTTATTTAGTGCATGAATGAGGAAACAAATGAACTCTTGGATCACAAAGCATTGAAATCATTTTAAAATTCTTTTTCTTTTTAACAATTACATTTCGTTTGTGTGTGTCTTCATTAGACTTTGCCCTCAGCTTACATTATGTGAGGCGACTATTAGAACTCCTTAGCTGAGGACTAGGTAGCATTGTCTTTTTCAGCATTTAAAGTTTGAATTTAACAGATACCAAATAAAATGTGTATTTCTTTATATAAAGTAGGACAGAAAAGAAGACTGTGCATGAAACTGCAGATGTTTATGTATACTGTTTTTTAAAAATTTCAAGTATAATAAATTCAACACGTAACTTTCAAAGCTGTTCTACTCTTTTGTATTTCCTTTTGGCTGTCTTCCTGTTTCTTTCTATGTATTAAAAATGTTTCAATGATGCTCTTTTCTTTCTACTTAAATTTTTTTTGGCAAACTTCTTCTAGGCCCCTTTCTATCCTATCTCTTGCCTAAAAAATGGTGTGTGTGTGTGTGTGTGTGTGTGTGTGTGTGTGTGTGTATAAAAACCAAGACTCTTGTAACAAGCAGACATAGTCAAGCAAAACAAATTCCTGGGATAACAAAAACCACTGGGAAAACTGGAAAATAGTATGGCAGAAACTAGACATAGACCATCATCTTGCACCCTATATTAAGATAAAGTCAAAATGGGTGCATGATTTAGATATAAAGACTTAAGCAAACAAGGAAAGCAAGGAATAGTTTACCTGTCAGATCTATGGAGAAGGGAAGAATTTATGACCAAACAAGAGATAGAGAACATTATGAAATGCAAAATGGATGATTTTGATTACATTAAATTGAAAGGTTTTTGCACAAACAACACCAATGCAACCAAGAAGGGAAGCAGAAAGCTGGGAAACAATGTTTACAACCAGTGTCTCTGAAAAAGGTCTGATTTCTAAAATATATAGAGAATTGAGTCAAATTTATAAGAATATAAGTCATTCCCCAATTGATAAATGGTCAAAGGATATGAACAGATATGAAAAATGCTCTATATCACTATTGATTAGAGAAATGCAAATCAAAATGACTCTGAGATACCACATCACACCTATCAGATTGGCTAACATGACAAAATAGAAAAGTCATAAATGTTGGAGAAGATGTGGGAAAATTGGAACACTAATGGTTGGTGGAGTTGTGAACTGATCCAACCATTCTGGAGAGCAATTTGGAACTATGTCCAAAGGGCTATGAAATTGGGCATACCCTTTGACCCACCAATGCCATTACTAGGTCTGTATCCCAAAGAGATCATACAAATGGGAAAAGGATGCGCATGTACAGAAATATTTATAGCAGCTCTTTTTGTGGTGTCAAAGAATTGGCTTTTGAGGGGATATCCATCAATTGGGGAATGGCTGAACAAGTTGTGGTATATGAATGTAGTGGAATACTATTGTGCTATAAGAAATGATGAGCAGGCAGACTTCAAAAAAAACCCTGTAAAGACTTGTATGAACCGATGCTGAGTGAAATGAGCAGAACCAGGAGAATATTGTACATAGTAACAACCATCTTATGTAATGACTGACTTTGATAGACCTATGTCTGCTTAGCAATGCAAACATCTAAGATAACTCCAAAAGACTAATGATGGAAAATACTGTCCACATCCAGAGAAAGAACTTTGGGGTCTGAATGCGGATGGAAGAATACTATTTGCATTCTTTTTCTTTTGTTGTTTTGTTTTGTTTCTTCTTTCTTATGGTTCCTTCTATTAGTTCTAATTCTTATTTAAATCAAAACTAATGTGCAAATTGTTGTTGTATGTCAGGTTAAATGCTGTCTTGGGGAGAGGGAGAAAATTTAAAACTCAAAATCTCTTGGAAGTGATTGTTGAAAACTAAAAATAATGAAATATATGTATATATATGTAAAAATTCCTTCATTGGCTATGTCTGAATACATATATATATAGATATAGATATATATCTATATATATCTATATATATACCTCTATATATATATATCTATATATAAAATCCTGTACTTTAAGTCCATCATCTCTATTAAGAGGTGAGTAGCATAGGTTCTCTGGTTGGTCATTGTATTGACCAGAATTCTTAAGCCTTTCAAAGTTGTTTTTCTCTATGGCCATATAAACTTTGGAAGTCCTTATCCCAAATCTAGTTCCCATTGGCTTGTAAGATCTTCCGAGGACAAATGGCTGCATCTGTCTTTTAGGGTTCTACCACCATCATGAGTCCTCATTCTTGTATGTTTTCCCCAATATCAATCGCAAGTGCCAGTTAATATATCCTTTACATCATTTAATGATCCAGTGATCAAGTGTTGACTGTCTTTGATAGATTACAGATTTCTTTTCACCAGGCTTATCTTCTGAAAACACAGATTCTGATCCCTAGGTCTCCGATCCTCAGAGCTTTCAAGGTCTTGCAAGGAAAGGAAAGAAAAGAAAATACAATAGGAGCCAGCCTCATCTCAGACACAGAAAGCCATACTCATTGGTTTAATGGTGACTTTAGCTACCATTAAGACCAACAGTAGTTAATTTTCCTCACTCAAACTCAGCTGGGGAGGAAAGAAGTTGAAGTTGAGTCACTGAAGTCTTTTATATGTATGCTTTATTAGCCCAACAATCAGCCAAAAGCACCTCTTAGCTTAGGATAACTACCCATGCTTTGAAGTGAAGATTAGACCCCTTTATTACGCATGCCCAGCAGCAGGCTCACCAGTCATCTGTGCTGGGGATTGTACTAGGCAGAGCATGCATGGTCTTGAGGATGTGGCCTTCACTGGTCAGTCTCCTGCTGGTTGCTTTGCCTATCACAGGTCTCTTCCCACTCCAGTCTATCCTTTACTCAACCATCAAATGTGATTTTCCTAAAGTGTAGTTCTGACCTTGTCACCTCCTAAATTAATAAACTCCAATAGCTCCCTTTCATCTTCAGGGTCAAATATAAAATCCTCTTTGTCTCTCCCCTTACATTATAAGCTCCTTGAGAGCATGGACTGTCTTTTGACTTTCTTTGCATCCCCAGATAGCACAGTAGGGTATATGAGTGTAAGGGTATTCAGGGAAGACTAGTACCTCAGGTGTGAGGGCTGCTGAGCCCTTTTTAGGGCTGCTTTTTGCCTTTGGTGTGCACTTGTTACCCAACTCTCACCTCTGGCTCCAAGAAGCCACAGCCACACCCCAGAACTGTTTTGGCAGATGTGCTAAACCAGGTTGAGTGTAACCAATGGTCCTCAAACCAGTTGATGAGTAAAGGGGGTGTCTACCCCAAGCATATGAAGACTTCTCCCAGTGGAATGGCTGGATTGAACATTTTGTTCCAACATGCCAGGGAGGTAGTGTAAGCAGGCCTGCAGAGTGCTTAGAGCTTGGTTAGTCATTGCAGATGCCAAGGTCATCATCACTAATCTTGACTTTGTCTTGCCACTGGACTCCAATGACTCTGGAAGAGAGAGTGAGGCAAATGATTTCTGCAGTTCTGCCTCACTTAAATCCAATTTATGAGTGAGTCAAAAGACATCATCTGTACCATTCTGCCATTTTTTATCTACCTCAAAGTCCTATGGCAATAGGCAAGTGATGAGGCAGTAGGTACAGATACACGGAGAGCTGTATACAGGCAGCCCAGGCTAAAGGGACGTCTTCTCAGTGGACTGAAGCAGTAGCGGGATTTGGCAGCCCCTGCATGTCTGAACAGCCTTTTCTCCTTCCTTCCTTCCTCCCTCCCTCCCTCCCTCTCTCTCTCTCTCTCTCTCTCTCTCTCTCTCTCTCTCTCACTCTCCCTTCTTTCTTTCCTTCCTTCTTTTCTTTCTTTTTTCTCTCTTTCTTTCTCTCCTTCCTTCCTTCTTCCTTCCTTCCTTCTTCCTTCCTTCATTCCTTCCTTCCTTCCTTCCTTCCTTCTTCCTTTCTTCCTTCCTTCCTTCCTTTCTTTCTTTCTTTCCTTCCTTCCTTCTTTCCTTCCTTCCTTCCTTCCTTCCTTCCTTCCTTCCTTCCTTCCTTCCTTCCTTCCTTCCTTCTTTCCTTCCTTCCTTCTTTCTTTCTTGTATTTTCTTTTTTATTTAGCATTTTATTTTCCCTCAGTTACAAAAAAATTGAACATTCATTTTTAAATGTTTGAGTTCCAAATTCTCTTCCTTCCTCCCTTCCCATCCCCCTCATTGAGAAGGAAAGCAATTCAATATGTGTAGTCATGCAAAACACTTCCATAATAGTCATGCTATGAAAGAAAACGTAGACAAAAAAAACTCAAGAAAAATAAAGCAAAAAAAAAATATGCTTCAATCTGTATTCAGACACCATCAGTTCTTTCTCTGGGAATGGATAGCGCTTTTCATCATAAGTTCTTCAAAGCTGTCTTTGATTGTTTTGTTGCTGAGAGTGGCTAAGTCATTCACAACTGATCATCTTACAATATTGTTGTTACTTTGTGCACAGTATATTTCACTTTGCATCATCTCCTGTGAGTCTTTACAGGCTTTTCTGAGAGCATCCTGTTCATCATTTCTTATAGAACAACAGCATTCCATCATAATCACATACCACATTTTTTCAGCCATTCCCTAATTGATGGGCAACCCCTCAATTTCTAATTCTTTGCACCAGAAATGAGCTGCTATAAATATTTTTGTACATATAGGTCCTTCTCCTTTTTTTTTCTCTTTTAGAATATAGACCTATTAGTGGTATTGTTAGATCAAAGGGTGTGCATGATTTTAAAGCCCTTTGGACATAGTTCCAAATTGCTCTACAGAATGATTGAATCAGTTCACAACTTCACCAACAATGCATTAATGTCTCATTTTCCTCACATCGCCTCCAACATTTGTCATTTATCTTTTCTTTCCTATTAGCCAATCTAATAGGTATGAAGTAGTACCTCAGAATTGTTTTAATTTGCATTTCTCCAATCATTAATGAGTTAGAGTATTTTTCATATGGCCATAGATAGCATTGATTACTTCATTGAAAAACTGATATATCTTATGATCATTTGTCAATTGGGGAACGGCTCTTATTTTTATAAATTTGACTCAGTATTCCATATGTTTGAGAAATGAGGCCTTTATCAGAGAAAACTGCTTGAAAATTTTTTTCACAGTTACTACTGCTAACTGTATCTCCCTCCAACCTATTCCCCACCCCCATTTATTCTATTTTCTCTCCTTGCACCCTGTGGCTCCTCAAAAGTGTTTTGCTTCTGACTACCCACTCCTCCACTCTCCTCCCTTCTATTACCCCTTCCCCTTCTCTTATTATCTTCCCATCCTACTTTCCTGTTGGGTAAGTTAGATTTCTATACCCAATTGAGTGTGTATGTTATTTCCTTTTTGAGCTAATTCTGATGAGAGTAAGGTTAACTCACTCCCCCTCACTTCTTCCGCTCTACGGCAAAAGTTTTTTCTTGCTTCTTTTATGCGAGATAATTTGCCCCATTCTATCTCTCCCTTTCTCTTTCTCCCAGTACGTTCCTTAACTTTATTTTTTTAGATATCATCCCTTCATATTCAACTCACACCTGTGCCCTCTGTCTATATATACTCCTTCTAACTACCCTAATAATGAGAAAGGTCTTATGAGCTACAAATATCATCTTCCCATGTAGGAATATAAACAGTTTAATTTATGATTTCCTTTTTCTGTTTACCTTTTGTATGCTTCTCTTGAGTCTTATATTTGAAAGTCAAATTTTCTATTCAGCTGTGGTCTTTTCATCAAGAGTGCTTGAAGTCTTCTATCTCATTGAATATCCATTTTTTCCCTTAATGGATTATAATCAGTTTTGCTGGATAGGTGATTCTTGGTTGTAATCCTAGCTCTTTTGCCCTCCAGAACATCTTATTCCCAGCCCTCTGATCCTTTAATGTAGAAACTGCTAAATCTTGTGTGTTATCCTGACTGTGGCTCCATGATACTTGAATTATTTATTTCTGGCTGCTTGCAATATTGTCTCCTTGACCCGGGAACTCTGGAATTTGGCTATGATATTCCTGGGCGTTTTCATTTTAGGACCTTTTTCAGGAAGTGATTGGTAGATTCTTTTAATTTCCCTTTTGCCCTCTGGTTTTACAATATCAGGGCAGTTTTCCTTGGTAATTTCTTGGAAGATGATATCTAGGTTTTTTTTTTTAATCATGGATTTCAGGTAGTCCAATAATTTTAAAATTATCTCTTTTGGATCTATTTTCCAGGTCAGTTGTTTTCCCAATGAGATCTTTCACGTTGTGTTCCATTTTTTCATTCTTTTGGTTTTGTTTTATTTTTTCTTGATTTCTCATAAAATCATTAGCTTGACCCCCTTACTGTCTGTGGGCTGTGGGCTCTGGAAGCAGCTGCTTCTGCTGCTGATTTAGTCACTCTTGAGACCTGCTCCTGGTTTCCTGGGGCTGGGGCTATGCTGGCACAGCCTGTGCTGGACTGAGCTTCACTCTCGCCCAGGTATGACAGACCTTTCCTGCTGGCCTTCTACATTGTCTTTGGCATCTGTAGGTTGAGAGGTCTGGAAACCATCACTGCTACCACTGATTCAGTTGCTCCAAGGCCTGCTTCCCTGCCCTCAAGGCTGGAGTCTGGTCTGTGCTGGCATGGCCTGTGATGGACTGTGCTCCTCTCTCACCCTGGTGCAGCAGAGCTTTCCTGCTGACCTTCCAAGTTGTCTTGGGCTGGAAATCTGTTTTACTCTGTCTTTTTTGTGGTTTCTGCTACTCTAGAATTTGTTTAGAATAATTTTGAAAAGGTATTTTGAGGGGTTTGGGGGAGAGCTCAGGTGAGTCCCTTCCTTTACTCTGCCATCTTGGCTCTGCTCCCTGAGCAGCCTTTCTTAAAGACCACATTGCTCACTTTCTGGCCTAAGACAGGGGCTGGAAAAGGTGCCCTAAAAATTATCTGTTTCACCTAGCCTAACCCTGACCTGCATACCATGGCAGTCAGGTATCCCACCCTGTGGCTAAAACACCAAAAAATATACAAAAACTTTTGCGAAGATGATTCCCCTCATCATTGGCACATGAAATGTGTGCACACCTATAGACAACAGGAAATCCAGTAGGCCTGAAAGATGAACAGCTCTTATTGTGAGAGAACTCAGCAAGTATCACATCTAAATAGCAGCCCTGAGTGAAACAAGGCTGGCAAATGAAGACCAGCCTATGGAGGTTGGAGCTGGATACATGTTTTCCTGGAGTGGCATCAGTAATGAGGAATGCTGTGACACTGATGTAGATTTACCAATCAAAACTAATCTAGTCACAAAGCTTGTATGCCTCCAAAAAGGAGTGGATTACAGGTTCACAGCAATGTAATTGGTACTTGAAGGAAAATGCCATACTCTCATCATCAGTGCACATGCTCCCACCATGATGAACCATGATGAGGTCAAAGAAAAGTTTTATGAAGACCTGGATACTCTCATAGTCAATTTACTGAAAGAGGACCAGCTTGTAATTCTGGGTGACTTTAATGCCAGAGTAGGCCCAGATTAGCAGACATAGCAGGGAGTCCTTGGGAGGAATGGAGTTGAAAAGAGTGATAGTAACCATCACTTACTACTGAAGATTTGTGCATCTTATGACCTCATCACCAACATAGTTTTCTGTTTACCTAAATGCAATTAAACTTTGTGGATATGAACACAGCAAACACTAGTGTTTAATAGACTATGTCATTGTAAGGCGAAGAGACAGACAGGATGTGAAAATAATGGTAACGTACAGTGCAGAATGCTAGACCAATCATAAATTTTTCCTCTTCAAGCTAAACATTCCCGTTCAACAAAAGTTGGGGTACCAAGGCAAGATAACTACCAGAAGACTTAATGTCAATAGATTAGAGGCTTCTCCAAGTGTGAACAGTTTGTTGCTAACTTGGAGGGAAAGCCGAGCCAAATGGAGTAGAAAAGGGTTGGGCAGCTTTTCAGAGATTTGGTGTATAGTACCACATTTACTTATTTGGGCCAGAGCACTCACAAATATCAAGATTGGTTTGATGAAAATGATAGGGAATTTCTGAATGAAAAATGAGAACTTCACAGGGTTTACCAACAGGATAGTTTGTTGTCTCTAAGAAGGCAGAGTTTAACTTCATCAAAAGTAAAGTGTAATTAGTGGAACATGGAATAGTTTACCTGTAAGAGCTATGGATAAGGCAAGAATTTAGGCTCAAACAAGAGATAGAGAGAATTACTGAATGTAAAATGGATAATTTTGATTATATTAAATTAAAAAGCATTTGTACAAACATAACCAATGCAACCAAAATTAGAAGGAAAGTAGAAAACTAGGGGAAATTTTTATAGTAAGTATCTCTGATAGGCCTCATTTCTCAAATTTATAGAGAACTGAGTCAAATTTATAAGAATACAAGTCATTCCCCAGTTGATAAATGGTCAAAGGATATGAACAAGCAGTTTTCAGACAAAGAAATCAAAGCTATTTATAGTCATATAAAAATGCTCTAAATTGCTATTGATTAGAGAAATACAAATTACAACAATTCTGAGGCACCACCTTATACCTATCAGATTGGCTAATATGATAGAAAAGGAAAATGATGAATGTTGGAGGGGATGTGGGAAAATGGGGACACTAATGTACTCTTGGTGGAGTTGTGAACTGATCCAACTATTCTGGAGGGCAATTTGAAACTATGCCTGGAGAACTACAAAATTGTACGAACTTTTTGGCCCAGTAATACCACTCCAAGGTCTGTATCCCAAAAAAGATTTAAAAAAAGGGAAAAGAACCTATTTGGACAAGGGTATTTATAGCAGCTCTTTTTGTGGTTGTAAGGAATTGGAAATTGAAGGGATATCCATCAATTAAGGAGTGGCTGAACAAGTTGTAGTATATGATTGTAATAGAATACTATTGTGCTATAAGAAATGCTGAGCAAGACACTTTCAAAAAAGCCTGGAAAGACTTATATGAAACTAATACAGAGTGAAGTGAGAAGAACCAGAAGCACATTATATACACTAACAGCAATATTGTACAATGAACAACTGTGAATGACTTAGCTATTCTCAGGAATACAACGATCCAAGACAATCCCAAAGGACTCATGATGAAAAATGCTATCTGCTTCCAGAGAACAAACTTATAGAGTTTGAATATAGACCGAAGCCTAGTGTTTTTCCCTCCCTTCCTCCCTTCTTGTCTCTCTGTCTCGTTCAAATTTTCTCCCACAAAATGACTAATGTGGAAATATGTTTTACATGATTTCACATTTATAACCTATATCAAATTGCTTACTATCTTAGGGAAGAGGCAAGAGAGGGAGAGAGAGAATTTGGAACTCAAAATTAAAAAAAAATTTAAAAATTTTACATGTGATTGGGGAAAATAAAATATTTTTTAAAAGTGCAGTGTAAGTAGAAGCTTTACTGTAAAGCCAATCAGTAAGTGAAAAGATCTTTCTCACCCATTGAATAGACTTCAGGTGGGGCTTTAGGTGGGGCCAACAAAGGGAGGTCTGATTAGAGAGAGGCCCACACCCTTTCACTAATTAGATGAGAGGCCCCAGACTGGTTAGCAAACTATTTCCCTAGTTTGAGAGAGGTGGGAAGCCCTCAGTGCCCTAAGGGGAGCTGCTAAGGCCAGATGACATCTAAGGACTGTATAAAAAGAGAAAACAGAATTTGGAGACAGCAGAAGCTAGAGAAACTGAAAAACAGAGGACTAGAAGCAAGAAGCTGAAGAAACTGAGAAACAGAGCAGCAGGATTCAGGAGCCAAGGGCTAGCTTCCAGAGCACGCAGAGCCAAGAGGGAGTTTCAGTCAGCAGAGTGGCAGGAGAGATTACTGAGCAGAGACTTGGGACTTGTGAGTGATCTTATAGGAGGGTCCTAGCATTGAGGGGAAGCACAAGTATGGTTTGGCTAGCTATTTTGTTGTAATCTGCTTGTTACTATAGTGAGGTAGGCTTATTGGTTTTGGAATGTTGTTGCCATGATATCGCATTGGGGGCATTGGTCCTTGGGTCTGATCCTTTGGAGTCTAAATAAATGTTATACTTCCTCTGCCTTCTACCTAGAGAATTCATTATATTCTGTGATTCCAAACCATCCAGGCATGCTCGTGGTCCTCTTTGAGGTCATGAATTTTGCCTTGATGATATATTTACTCAGTAAGGCAGATGAAATTCAGTTTTATGCTGTTAATAAAAATCCAAGGTGCTTTTTATGATATTCTGAAGGCTATTTGTGGGCCAAAGACCTATGGAGTATCTCAAATACTCAGCAGTAATGATGCCATACTGATTAGTGATAAGGACATGATAATTAACCTTTCCATAGTGTTCTCAACAGACAATCATCAAGCAGTGTTGAAGCCATTGACTGTATACCTCAAGTTGAAGTCAATCCCTCTTTGGCCAAACTGCCCACTGAAGAAGAGGCTTTGAATGTCATGTGGCAAAGCATCTGGTGCTGATTCTATTCCATCTGAGATTTACAAGGCCAGAAGGTCCACTGCTCATACAAAAGCTGACTGAAATCTTCTGCGTTATATGGCAAGATGTTATTCCCCAGGAGTCCATCTCTATAAAGGAAAAGGAAATAGGTTGTCCTGTAACAATGACAAAGGGGTCTCTCTTAGTCATTGCTGGCAAGGTTCTTGCCAGAGGTCTGCTTAATAGGCTGATCCTTCACCGGGAAGATGGCCATCTACCTGAGAGTCAATGAGGCTTAGGAAAAGGCAGAGGGACAGTTGATATAGTGTTTGCTGCCCCACAACTGTAGGAGAAATGCCGGCAGCAGAACAGAAGTCTATAAAGGATGTTCATTTATCTGACCAAGGCCTTTGATACCGTTAGTTGTGAGGGCTTATGGAAGATCATGGCAAAATTTGGTTGCCCAGAGAAGTTCATCAGTGTTGTACAAAGGTTTCATGATGGCGTGCTGTCCCAGATTCTGGATAATAGATGATACTCTTGTGCTTGTCCAGTCACCAATGGAGTGAAGCAGGGCTGTGTGCTTGCTCCCATGCTTTTTAGCATGATGTTTTCAGTAATGTGGTCAGATACCTTCAATGAAGACAAAAACAGCATCAAGGTCAGCTTGCTCTGATGAGAAATTATTTAACTTGAAAAAGCTATAAGCCAAGACTAAAGTGGAGGGAAAGTTGGCGCTCTACTTTTTGTTTGCAGATGATCGTGC
Organism: Trichosurus vulpecula; assembly: GCF_011100635.1. Lineage (NCBI taxonomy): Eukaryota > Metazoa > Chordata > Mammalia > Diprotodontia > Phalangeridae > Trichosurus > Trichosurus vulpecula. The sequence goes on from NC_050576.1 coordinate 222,068,464, forward strand.
ACTCAGTGCAGCCTCTAAGGTTGAGATACAACAGAATGTGGATCAATTCTCTGCTGCATCTATTAGTTTTGGCCTAACAATTAACACCAAGAAAACACAGGTTCTCCACTGGCTAACACCTCACCATCCATATGTAGAACTATTGGTTACAGCAAATGGAGAAATTTTGAATGCTGTGGATAAGTTTACTTACCTTGGCACTATACTTTCCAGGAATGTATGCATAGATGACAAGGTTGACACATGCATTGACAGAGATAGCTCAGTGTTTGGGAGGCTCTGATGGACAGTGTGGGAGAGAAACGTTAGACTGCCTACCAAACTGGAGGTCTAAATGCTGTTATGGTGACCTCATTGTATGCTTGTGAAACCTAAAGTGCATACCAGTGCCTTGCCAAGAAATTGAATTGCTTCCATTTAAATTATCTTCAGAAGATTCTGAAGATCACCTGGCAAGATAAGGCATCAGATACTGAGGTCCTTTCTTGAGCTGAATGCCCAGCATTCAAACTCTACTGCAGAGAGCACAACACTGATAGGCTGGCCATGTCAAAATGCTAAATGTACATTTACCTAAAAGATTATTTTGTGGAGAATTCACACAAGGCAAGTGCTCACATGGAGGTCAGAACAAGAACACTCTCAAGGTCTCTCTGAAGAACTTTGGAACTGATTATGAGACATGGGAGACACTGGCACAGGACTGCCCAGCATGGCATGCCTGCATCAAAGAAGGCACTGTTCTCTATGAGCAAAGCAGAATTGCAGTAGCTCAAAAGGAATGTGACCCCAACATAGGGATGTCATTTTGGTCCTCTTTGAGCATGGATAGCAACCACCCTTATATTGAGTCCCTCCCACCTCAGTCATATATTCTTTGACATTGCCCTCTTTGCTCTTCCTTGAACAAGACACTCCATCTCTTGGCTCCAGACATCTTCTCTGGATATCCTTCATGCCTAGAATGCTCTCCCTCCTTTTCTCCTTCTACTGGCTCCTCTGGCTTCCCTTAAGTCCCAACTAAGATTTCACCTTCTGCGGGAAGTCCTTCATAACCTCTCTTAATTCTAGTGCCTTTCTTCTGTTGATTATTTACTATTTATCCTATATATTGCTTGTTTGTACATAGTTGTTTGCATGTTGTCTCTCTCATTAGACTGTGAGCTCCTTGACAGTTTGGGCTGTCTTTTCCTTTGTTGTGTCCTTAGCACTTAGCATAGTGCTTGGCACATAGTGGGTGTTTTAAAAATGTTAATTGATTGACTGACTGATAATATGCCCAATTTGCATTCAGGACATAATATGTGCAAAGTTCAAGCGTACATGTATATTCATAGTACATACCAATTATCATAAACAACAAAGCAAAGGACTAACACAGCAAAGTTAGTTAGCTGTAACAATAATGCTACCATAGGTGATACATGTGTGTGTATATATATATATATATATATGTATATATATATATACACATATACACATGCATATATATATACACACACATATACACATACATCTATATATATATATATATGCAGGTATAGACACAAATGTACGTATGTATATATATATATGTCTCCATATATATGAAAGGGAGTTTGGTGAAATAAAGGTGAAAAGGGAGTTAATTTCAGTTATGGGGGATGACCAATGTAAAAAGATGGAAATGGAATGTTTTATATGAATAATAGAGAGGAAGTAGGCCAGTCTGATTGGATTACTGAGTGTTAAAGGGAAATAATGTACAATGAAGCTAGAAATGGGTTAGAGATGGGTAGGCTGTGGAGGATTTTAAAGGCTAAACAGGGGGGTTTATATTTGATTCTAGAGTTATTGAGTGAGTGACATAGTCAAATCTACTTAAGGAAAATCACCTTGGCAGTGATGTGTAGGATGGAATACTTGAGGACCATTTGTGAGGCTGTCATAATAATCTAGGGGAGAGGTAATGAGTGCCTAACCTAACATGTTGGCTTTATGAATAGACAGAAAGAGTCAGATATGAAAGATGTGCAGGTTGAAATGGCAAGATTTTGCAACTGATTGGATATGTTGGGTGAGGGAAAGTCGCAGGGTCCAGGATAATGCTGAGGTCACAAACCTGCAAGACTGGTAGAACAGTGGTGCTTTTGACAGAAATAGAAAAATCTGAAAGAAGGGCAAGTTTGGGACAAAAGATAATGAATTCTATTTTGCACAAGTTGAATTTGGAATATCCAATTTGAAATGTCCAACAGGTAGTTAGTGTTGTGGGATCAAATCTCAGGGGGGCTGGTTATATAAATCTTTAAGTTGTCTACATAAGGATGAGAAGAGGGACCAGGATAAAGCTTTGGGGGAATATCCAAAGTTAGGGGTATTAATATGAATGATGAGCCAGTAAAGGAGACTGAGGAGTGGCTAAGAAGGTAAGAAGAGAATCTGGAGGAGAAAGTAGGTGATTGATACTGTTAAATGCAGCAGCAGATATATTGAGAACTAAAAAAATACCATCAGATTTGGTAATTAGGAGATTGTTGGTGTCTTTGGAGAAAGCAGCTTCAGTTAATTTATATGGCCAAAATTCAGATTCAAAGGGCTAAGAAATAAGTGAAGTGAGAAGAAGCATTGAAAACTCAAAGCTTTTTCTAGGAGTTTGACTGGGAAAAGAAGAGATACAGGACCAAAGTTGAGAAGATGGTAGGATTTAGTGAAGAAAAAATTGAAGATAGGGAGAGCAGGGTATGTTTGAAGATAGTAGAGAAGGAACCAGTAGATAGGGAGAGGTTGAAGATTTTAGATGTAGAGGTTGGTGTGCCCAGATCAGAACTCCTGCAGGCTTCTGGCTGTCTTCTTGTGCAGCCTTTGAATGAAAAAACTTATTGGTGTTTTCATTTGGTTTTATTGTTCATAACTTCATCTGACACACTCTTTCATCTATAGCCAGATCTTAGAAGATCTAAGATAGCTATAATCTTTCCCTCCTGGTTTCTGGAAGTCTCTATCAATCAGTTTCTATTATCTATGAGCTCAAGAGGTATTGATCTGATTATCTGATTAAAAGTATAAATGAGATTTTCTTTCTTACATTTTGAAACCAAAAGTTTATTAATCCAAATGAGTCTCCAATGAATAGATTGTATGGGTTAGATATTTTTGATCAGTAGGCTCTATAGGTTTTCTTTGCTTCCTCTAAGTAATCCTCCCTATACCCTTCCTCCTTCATTCCTGCCTTATATAGTCTTCTTGGGTGTCAAAAACATGGAATCAAGAACCATATGGCATCTACCTTGCCTTCTATGCATTCTTCTCTTTTGAAAGTATCCCTTCGCTCTACAGGGATTGGTAATAATAATACCCACATTTGTGTGGCACTTTATAGTTTACCAAGTACTCTCATATTTATTATCTTGAGTCTTATAGTCTTTCTGTGAGATAGATAGGATAGGTTTTGTCTTTCATTTTACAGATGAAGAAATTGAGATTGGGAGGTGAAATTATTTGTCCAAAGGACACCAAACCAGGGATCCTAACTCCAAGTGCAGCATTCTTTGTACTACATCACAGTTAACAAGAAGGAGCTATGACATAGGGAGAAAGCTTAAGTTGGGTAGCGTACAGATAAATCCATGAATTTGGTCTTTTGTCACACAGGGACAGACATAATTACCATCCATTCCCACTACTGTAAAAAATAATTTAAAAGACAAGATTGCTGTTAGTTGCTCAGTAGCACTATTTCCTTCATGAAGGAAAACAAAGTGGGTGTGATCGATCATTCAGCAGTTGGCCCAAGAGTCCTCCCTAAAGGACCTGATTAGAGTCCTGAGCAAAGAGCTTTATCATAGAGTCAGCATGCCTTTATCATAGAGTCAGTACTCTTTGTCTACCTCATCATGTAGGGAATGGAATTTTTAAGGTACATTATTCTAAAAAAAAGAACAGGGGATCTAGGATCACTAAAGTCCCCTATTTCATTTTGAAAAAGAAAAGAGTAAAGAGGTTAGAGGAAAAGGAAGAGAAAGATCAAGCTCCAAAAGATTACTAAACAGTAACGGACTCTGAAATACATTTACTTTAATTATGTACTCTGATAATTTGCTGTAGTTTCCTATCCCATTATTAGATTACAACCGTAACTCATCTAATGAATTTCCTCTATGAAAACATTCATTTATTTTATTGTGCTTTTGTGCTATAGTCCATAATAAAAATAACAAAGGCTACTGTTGTGTGAGGAAGAAGACCCAGGGCTCCAGTGGCAAAAAGGATTTAAAGAAAGAAGGGGGCAAACAAGGATGTTCTTTAAGGGCTGAACTTTAAACTCAAATTATCTAAGGGAGCGGGGAAGAGATGCTGTCAATCCATGCAAGCCTGAGTAGAGAGATTTGGGGAAAACAGTTCCTGAACAGGTGGAGATGTAGGAGAGGAAAATACGGACTTAGGAATTGAAGGGAGAGTTAGGTCAAATAGAGGAAACAGAGATGCCCAAATAAAGCAGTGACTACTTGCTTGGCAGAGTCATGACTAAGATGGGGACACTGTCACCCCCCTCTCCCTCTATTCAACAACCTCCAGTGGCTCCCTGTCACCTTCACGATCAAATATAGACATTCAAAACCCCTCACAAATTGGCCCCTTCCTATCTTTACAGTTTTCTTATACCTGCTTCCCACCCCCTCCCCCAACTCTGTGATCCATTGAAATTGGTCATCATTGGCATTGCTCTCATGTCCATATCCTGGTATCTGTCTGAACCTGTGGGTTCTGCTTATAGCAGATGGACTATCCTTGGATGAATCAGATGGGCATAACTCTAGAATGCTAAGACACAGATAGACTTTCCAGAGGTTCAGCCTATAGTTGGCTCCTTTATCTTAAAGAAGTGACAAATTCCTTTCCTAAACCCTAGGGAGCATGCTTTCATAGCTCTTGGCGGGGAGGTGGGGGCAGACTGAGGGAGGGAATCCTAACTCTCTATGACAAACAGACTCAGTCACTCATGCAGACATCTTTCCTTGGTTTTTTGTTCTCCTTGGAAAGATTCTTCTGTGTTTGGCCAGCATGTGCTTGTCAGTTTAATGAATGGGACTGGGCATAAAGGCATAATGTGCCCTTCCTTCATATCTTAACCTTTGCCTTTTTCCATGACCATAACAACCTAGAAGAAGGGAAGGGAAGAAGTATCTGTTGGGAGCATTTCTTTTGGGTGAAGGCTCTTACCTTTTCCTCCCTGGGGTTTCTTCCAGAGTCCTTTAGAGGTTAAGTACTTTAAGTGCCACTTAAAAAGAGGTGACTGTCTTCAACTGGAGAAGAATAATTCATGGATTTCACCTTTCTGGTGTCAAGATATTAGAAGACCTCCTGTTTTCCATAGCTAGGGCCCAGCAAGCAAGCTGTGCCTTGAGCTTGGCAAAACTACAATCCTTTGCTTTCACCCTCTGGTTGATCTCACCCTCTGGCAAAATCACAATATTATTGTATTGCTTTGACCACCACCAGGTGTTCTGAGCTCAGACAAGCACCGGACAAACTCAGATTAAGTACTTATGTTCCGGTCATGAAGCCCTGCTATGAAGCAAACTTGTCACATTGTTGCTGTCACCCGTCATTGTCAGGGCTACAGCTTAGTGCGCAATCATTGGAGTAAGTATTGAAATCTCTCCATGCTGCCTCAGGTCCCCCACTAGGGCTGGGGGCTTGGGCACATGCGTCCTTGTTTGAAAGCCGTTTCCTTCACTTTGAAATTAAACTTCTGTTTGATTCCTGACTCTCCTGTCTCTAACCTGCTCTGTTTGGCTCCAGCCATCCACAGGTTAGAGGATGGTTCGGTCCAGTCGACACAGGTCTCCTCCTGGATCTTCACGCTATCTGTTTCTATTTGTTGGAGATGTGCCTCAACTGATACTGAATAATATGGAGTTATAGCTACCACCCTCTAAGAGACTGTTTAGAGAAAGGGGCTATTTTTTGGTCATTCTTATTAATGCTAAAAATAAAGGAGAATGATTTTTTTTCCATATAACAAGTATTTCTTTTTCTCCCTCTCTCTCTCACTGACAAAAAAAAAAAGAAAACCAAAGCCCTTGTAACATTTCATAGTCAAGCAAAACAAATTCTTATATTGGCATGTCCAAGAAAGTATACCTCATTCTTCTAAAAATCCTATTTCATTTAAAAAAAATAAAAAATGTACCTTCCCCTCCCCCTCATTGAGAACAAAACAAAAACAAAACCATTCTTACAAACATCTATAGTCAAGCAAAATGGATTTCTACATTGGCTATGTCCAAAAAATGTGTCATTCTACACTGAGTTTCTCTCTGGAGGTGGATATCATGTTTTATCATTAGTCTTCTGGAATCATGATTGGTAATTACACCAATCAGAGTTCCTAATACTTTAAAAGTTGGTTGTCTTTACCATATTGCTGTCACTATATAAATTGTTCTCCTGATTCCTTATTCTGCATCAGTTCATATAAGTCTTCTGAAATCATCTCCTTCATAATTTCTTATGGCCATTATATTTATATACCATAATTTCTTCAGCTGTGGTATATAAACTTCAATTTACACTTTTCTTAACATCGTCAAGAAATCATAGAACTGCTTTCAAGCCTTCTGTATACTCCCTGTATACCTGATGATGATAGGCATTCAATGTATATCATTTTATCACTTTATTCTTATTCAGTCCCTTATGATTGTTTGTTTGAATTTACCTTTTTATGTTTATCTTGATAAACACCTATGTTTGATCTTCAAAATTTCTATGTGGCTCAGGTCTTTTTATTAGGAATGCTTGGGAGTCCTCTATTTTGTTAAAGATCTTTTCATCCCCTTTAGGATTATAGTCACTTTTGCTGGGTAAGTTATTCTTTTTTTAAAATTAAATTTATTTAATATATTTAGTTTTCAGCATTGATTTTCGCAAGAGTTTGAATTACAAATTTTCTCCCCATTTCTACCCTCCCACCCACTCCAAGATGGTGTATATTCTGGTTGCCCTGTTCCCCAGTCAGCCCTCCCTTCTGTCACCCCACTCCCCTCCCATCCCCTTTTCCCTTCCTTTCTTGTAGGGCAAGATAAATTTCTACGCCCCATTGCCCATGTATCTTATTTCCTAGTTGCATGCAAAAACTTTTTTTTTGTTTTTGAACATCTGTTTTTAAAACTTTGAGTTCCAAATTCTCTCCCCTCTTCCCTTCCCACCCACCCTCCCTAAGAAGTCAAGCAATTCAACACAGGCCACATACATATCATTATGTATAACCCTTCCACAATACTCATGTTGTGGAAGACTAACTATATTTTGCTCCTTCCTAACCTATCCCCCTTTATCCATTTTTCTCCCTTGACCCTGTCCCTTTTCGAAAGTGTTTGTTTTTGATTACCTCCTCCCCCTATCTGCCCTCCCTTCTATCACCCCTCCTTTTTTATCTTCTTCCTCCTTCTTTCCTGTGGGGTAAGATACCCAATTGAGTGTGTATGGTATTCCCTCCTCAGGTCAAATCTGATGAGAGCAAGATTCACTCATTCCCCCTCACCTGCCTTCTCTTCTCTTCCTACAGAACTGCTTTTTCTTGCCACTTTTATGCGAGATAATTTACTCTCCCTTTCTCCTTCTCTCAATATATTCCTCTCTCATCCCTTAATTTGATTTTATTTCCTTTAGATATCATCCCTCCATCTTCAACTCACCCTGTGCCCTCTCTCTCTCGATATATATATACACATATATATACATACAAACACACACACACACACACATATATATATGTATATATATATGTGTATATATATATATATATATGTATACACACATATGCATATTCCCTTCAGCTACCCTAATACTGAGGTCTCATGAATCATACACATCATCTTTCCATGTAGGAATGTACACAAAACAGTTCAACTTTAGTAAGTCCCTTGCAATTTGTTTTTCTTGTTCTTTTTCTTGATTACCTTTTCATGCTTCTCTTGATTCTTGTGTTTGAAAGTCAAATTTTCTATTCAGCTCTGGTCTTTTCACTGAGAAAGCTTGAAAGTCCTCTATTTTATTGAAAGTCCATATTTTGCCTTGGAGCATGATACTCCGTTTTGCTGGGTAGGTGATTCTTGGTTTTAATCCTGACTCCATTGACCTCCAGAATATCGTTTTCCAAGCCCTTCGATCTCTTAATGTAGAAGCTGCTAGATCTGGGATTATTCTGATTGGGTTTCCACAATACTCAAATTTTTTTCTATCTGGCTGCTTGCAGTATTTTTTCCTTGATCTGGGAGCTCTGGAATTTGGCGACAATGTTCCTAGATTTCTTTTTGGAATCTATTTGAGGAGGCGATCTGTGGATTCTTTCAATTTCTGTTTTGCCCTGTGGCTCTAGAATATCAGGGCAGTTCTCCTTGATAATTTCTTGAAAGATGATATCTAGGCTCTTTTTTTGATCTTGGCTTTCAGGTAGTCCAATGATTTTTAAATTATCTGTCCTGGATCTATTTTCCAGGTCAGTGGTTTTTCCAATGAGATATTTCACATTGTCTTCCACTTTTTCATTCCTTTAGTTCTGTTTCATGATATCTTGATTTCTCATCAAGTCACTAGCTTCCATTTGCTCCAATCTAATTTTTAAGGTAGTATTTTCTTCATTGGTCTTTTGGAGCTCCTTTTCCATTTGGCTAATTCTTCCTTTCAAGGCATTCTTCTCCTCATTGGCTTTTTGGAGCTCTTTTGCCATTTGAGTTAGTCTATTTTTTAAGGTGTTGTTTTCTTCAGTATTTTTTTCAGTATTTTTTTGGGTCTCATTTAGCAAGTAATTGACTTGTTTTTCATGGTTTTCTCGCATCCTTCTCATTTCTTGTCCCAATTTTTCCTCTACTTCTCTAGCTTGCTTTTCCAAATCCTTTTTGAGCTCTTCCATGGCCTGGGACCAGTTCATGTTTTTCTTGGAGGCTTTTGATGTAGACTCTTTGACTTTGTTGACTTCTTCTGTCTGTATGTTTTGGTCTTCTTTGTCACCAAAGAAAGATTCCAAAGTCTGAGACTGAATCTGGGTGCATTTTCACTCAGACCCACCACTTAATTCCTCCCAGCAGGTGGGCCTGGGACTGGAAGCAACTGCAGCTGTAGTTCTGTAGCTGCCCCACCTCCGCTGCCCCCGGGGCAGTGGCTGAACCTTAAACTCTATCCCCCTGTCCCCAGCAGCTTTTTCCACTGACTTCTGCTGTTGTCTTTGGTGTTTGTGGGTTGAGAAGTCTGGTAACTGCTACAGCTCACTGATTCAGGGTGCTAGGGCCCGCTCCGCCCGGCTCCTGGTCTGGTTGGTCCGCGCCGCCCATGCTGGGCTCTGCTCCACTCCCAGCTCTGTGAGTGAAAGACCTCACCCAGCAACCATCCAAGCTCTCCTGGGCTGGAGCCCTGCTTCCCTCTGCTATTTTGTGGGTTCTGCAGTTCTAGAATTTGTTCAGAGCCATTTATTATAGGTTTTTGGAGGGACTTGGCGGGGATCTCACTTAGTCCCTGCTTTCTAGCTGCCATCTTGGCTCTGTCCCCCGGGTAAGTTATTCTTGACTGCAAGCCATATCCTTTGTCTTCTGTAGTGTCCCAGTTCCTTGATAGTGATGGCTGCTAAATCTTGTATGATGTTGACTGTGACTCCTCAGTACTTGAATTCTTGCTTTCTGGCTGCTTAAAGTATTTTTGTTTAACCTAGAAGTTTGGAATTTTGGTTATAATGTTCTTAGGAATTGTCATTCTGTAGTTTCTTTCAGAAGGTGACTGTCTATTTCCACTTTGCCCTCTGGTTCTGAGAATCTGGGCATAGATTTCTTGAAATAGGATGTCTAGGCCAGACCTGCAGAACCTGTGGCCTGTGGGCTGCTTATGGCCTTTGGAGTGCTTTGGGCAAGTCAAAGGATTTTGGGTCCATCAGGCTTGGTCTAAGCTCTTGTGTTGGTCATGGCATTCAGGTAGTCTGACGATTCTTATTTTTTTCTTCTTGATTTGTTTTCCAGGTCAATTGTTTTTGCTAGGAGACACATTTTCTTCTAATTTTTTTTAGTCTCTTTCTTTTTGCTTCATTGGTTTCTATTTGGCCTAGTTTAATTTTCAGGGAGTTTGTTGCTTAAATGAGGTTATGTACTTCTTGTGTCAAATTGTTAATTCCCTTTCCAATTCTTTCTTCTATAGCCCTAATTTCTTTTTCAGTTTTTTCACCTAGGGCTCTCGTTTCAATGACAAAAACATTTTTACTCACTTCACCTCTTCCAGGAATTCTAGTTGAATTTTTGCCCATAATTTTTTTTTGACGGTTTACTTATAAATATTTTGGAGTCTTTCCTCTCTCTCCTGTCCTCTCCTCTCGTCTCCTCTTCTTTCTTTCTTTCTTTCAACACAGGTTATTGATGCATTTGTTGCCTGAGAAGGAAAAGCTTGCAAACTGGAAGTGTCAGTGTTATGACGTGCTCAAGGCCCCTGTTGGAACGGGTGTGATATTTATACTTTTCAAACAAAGGGAGGCTAGGAGTTGAGGGAGAAAGGCAGGAAATCCTAGAAAGGAGGAATTCCAGGTGTCTGAGCTGTGGCCCTTTGATACACAAATCAGCCTATGGAGTCCTTCTTTCCTACTGACTTTGCGTATTGAGCATCCCGGTCTCTGGTGGGATTCTTTTTTGCTTGCTCATTCATCCAGCCTACTTTATGAGTTTGGACTTGACATTAGGGTCAGGCTCTTTGCCTGAGGGAAAGTCTAGGCTGTTTTCTTGGGGATATTAAGTGTTATATAATTCTAGAATCTCAGGGACAGCTCAGACTCTGGATCTGCAGATTTTCAATGGTTTCAAAATGGTCTAATGCAGGTCAAAGTCTAGTTCTTCCCCTCCATCCTGACATGGTCTGAACTCCCCAGACCTAGGTTTAGGTATGAGCAGCAGTAGACTGTTACTGGACTCAGCTGCTATTATCCAATTGGTATGCTTTGGTGGATCAGAGTGACAGAATTTCAGGTTCTTCTTTGGTCTGGAATTCTTGCTATAGTTATTCCTCTGCAGGCTTCACAGCTACACTGTTGCTACTGCTGTTGCTTGCTTCTGAACCTACTCTCGGTACACCACCTCCCTAAGCAGGACCTCCCTACCTAGGAACTGAGAGAAATTAATATTATACTATTGTATTAACAACCAATCATTAATTTATGATTGATTCTTTTTTCTCCTATTTTTGTCAACACCTCACTCCAGAAAAAGCCAGTCTCTGAAGGACATGCCTTGATCAAGTAATGCATCTGCTTGTTTACTAGCTTGGGCTGGGCCCCATCCACATAGGGCCCTAGCTTTGTTTACCCTATAAACAGAAGCCAAACTGAGTGGTCAACTACACAGGAGACTTGTGTGTCCTTGGTCCCTTCACTAGAGTTTGGGGCGGCCTGGCTCATGGAGGAGAAATAAAACCAGAGAGATCCTGACTAGAGTGCCCATTTTGGTAGAGGAGGCTCAAACCTAATGACCAGACCATTCAGGTGGCCTCCCTCCCTTGATGATGAAGTAATGAGGAGTGGCTAATGACTCTTAGCCCATCTTCTCATTAAGTGTCCACCAATTAGGATTGCCTTTTTCTTGTCGGGAGAGATCCCGATAATGTGCTGTTAGGAAGACAGGTGGGCAATTAAGATGACCAAGAAAGACCACTAACCATCAGTTTGTTGATTATTGGCTGGCCGAAATAATAAACTGATTTTTAATACCTGGAAACTTTGTTTCTCAGAATTTTGTTAATGAAAGAATACCACCCCTATCACAGGTCTCCTTGTAAGTACTCCCTGGATTTGTGACCTGGAAGCAGGTAGTAGGTAACAAAGCTGCCAATTGTCACCTGTCCCCATTGAGGTGCCCAGTCTGTATCTAGGTCCTCAGCTTGCCCTGGTGCACAGTTTTGTTGTTTCATGATGTATTGTGGTAGAACTGTCTCAAAGAATTCCGAGTCAGACCACCTCTAATCCAAGCATAGGCATTTATTGAGATTGATGCCTCTCATGAAGTGGGCTAAGTTCCAAGAGGAACCGGCAACTTCAGAGAAAACAAGATGGATTTTTATAGGGTAAAGATGCAATTACATAACAGAAATTATGAATATTAAAAAGGCAGGAGGGGTTTGTTAAGGGATTAGGTAATAGGGGAGGGGTCCTAGCCACAGAGAAACTGCATATGAAGTTGTATACAGAAAAACCCATTGGGACAGTGGTATGTATGTATGATAATGATACTATAATAAGACTTTCTATGTCACAAGTTCACCTAAAGGACAGCTTTTGCTGTTACTGTGTGGGTGCTTACTTAGGGAAAGCCCCTAATACTGTTTTGGGATCAATATCTTGCTTGGGCATCCTGGTGGTGCTTCTTTCTGATTGGCTGAGTATTGTGGTCCTGTCTGAGACTAGATGGAGGTAGTTGTGATTGAGTGCATGGACACACCTGCTGTTTCTGTGGGAAATATGAATAATGGATCTGAGGGCGGTGGCTAGCTAGAGGTAGTGGTTGGGATCCCATCACAGGGACACGTCAGATGTTTCTGTGGGAAATATGAGTTCATGGACACACCTGTTGTTCTAGTGAGCAGTGAGGCACATATAAAGAAGTTAGGATGTTGAGTCGGGGTGGGGATAGGAGGGCAGTGGTTAGGTAGGGGCAGTGGGCCTGCTATTCAGTGGGGCCTATTAGGAAGTTAGAATACTGGGGCTGGGGGCAGCTTTATTAGGATTCTATCAGTTTCTCCCTGGGTGCTGGTATGCTCCCTGTTGTACAGCTGGCCAGATCCTATCTCCAGTATCCACAGACCTCCTTGTCTGTCTCCTTTTGCCATCCTGTGTTGGAAAAATGACTCCCTGAAACTTTGTCTTGAATTTTCCTATTAGGATTCAGTCTGGTGAGTTATCTAGATCTGTTTGGAGGAGTTTCTTGGGGGAGGGAGGAGGTGTTGCTGTTCTGCTTTGTCTATCCTACTATTTTGGCCTCTCTTCTGCCTGTATGTCTTATTCTTTATCTTGAGTCCAACACCTCTCTGTCAGGAGTTTGGTAGCATCATTAGACTTCTAGAATTATGGTTAGCTGCCACACTGATCAGCATTCTAAAGTTTTTCAAAGTTGCTTGTCTTTATAATATCATTGTGTAGATTGTTCTCCTGGTTCTGCATGCTTCAGTCTGCATCATTTCATATAAGTCTTACCAGGTTTCTCTGAAACCATGATTTTCATTATATTTTATGGTACAATAGTATTACATTACATTCATATACCACGATTTGTTCATTCATTTCCCAACTGATGGGTGCCCCTTGTTTTCCAGTTCTTTACCACCACAAAAAGAGCTGCTATAACTATTTTTGAGTATATGATTCCTTTTCCTTTTTTTTTTTTTAATCTTTTTGGTATATCTTCTCATATTATCTTTTGGTATGCCTTCTAGGGGCTTTGTTGGGTCAAAGGGTATGCTCAGTCTTGGGCCTTGTTCCAAATTGTTTTCCAGAATGATTAAACCAGTTCATAGCACTACCAATAGTTCATTAATGTGCACCTGTTTTAATGCAACCTCTTAAACATTTGTCATTTGTCATTTTTGGTCATATTTCCCAACCCGATAAGTAGAAAGGGGGAATGTCAGAGTTGCTTTAGTTTATATTTCTTTTATAATTAATGACAGAGCATTTTCATCTGGCTTTTGATAGCTTGTATTTCTTGTTTAGAAAATTGCCTGCTTATATCTTTTGACATTAATCTATTGAATAATGGCTCTAATTCTTATAAATTTGAACTTGATCCTTATATATCATAGCTATGAGACTTTTATCACAGAAACTTGCTGCAAAGATTTCCCCCCAGGAAACTGTTTCCCTCCTTTCCGTTCTAATCTTAGCTGCATTGTGCAAAAATGTTATTATTATATAAAATCAGAATCATCTATTTTATCTTCTGTGATTCTCTTCATCTTTGGTTGGTCATGTACTCTCCCCCACCCCCATCCATAATTGTGAAATGTATTCTCTTCCTTACTCTTCAAATTTGTTTGTGATATACCTTTTTACATTTAGGTCACATATCCAATTTAGAGCTTATCTTGGCATATAATATGAAGCTTTGGTCTATACCTATTTTTTCCCCAAAACTGCTTTCCAAGGGGATGCATCAATTGGGGAATGGCTAAACAAGTTTTGGTATATGAGTTTAATGGAATGTGATCATGCTATAAGAAATGAGGAGCAGACAGACTTCATAATAACCTCAAAAGACATATATGATCTGATGCTGAGTGAGTGGAGCAGAACCAGGAGAACATTATGCATGATTACAGACACACAGTATTTGTGATGACTAACTTTGATAGACTTGGTTTTTCTCAGCAATACAAGGTTCAAAGACATGATGGGAAGACTCATGATGGAAAAAAAAAGCGATCCACATCCAGAGAAAGAATTACAGAGTCTGAATGCAGATTGAGGCAAACTATTTGCTCTCTCTCCCTTTTTGTATTTTTTCTTCTTTTTTGGTTTTGTTTCTTCTTTCTCAAGACTCATTCTGTTGGTTATAAGTCTTCTTCACAAATTGACTATTGTGTAAATAAGCTTAATGTTAAAGTATATGTAGAACCTATATCGGATTACATGCCATCTTGGGAGGTAGCGGGGAGGAGAGGGAGGAGGAGAAAATTTGGAACTGAAAAACTTGTGCAACTGAGTGTCGTAAATTTAAAAAAAATTAAAAAAAAACCTGCTTTCCAATTTTTCCAGCAGTTTTTGTTGAATAATGAGTTATTACTCCAATAGCTATGGTTTTTGGATTTGACAAACACTAGGGTAAGTTTGCTTGCTAACTATGCATGTTGCATAACTAAGCTGTCCTAGAATGTAAGTTTCTTGAGGTCAAGGACTATTGTATTTGCTTGTATTTGTGTCCCTACACCTGAGCACAGTACCTGCAACACAGTGAGAATTAAATTTTTTTTTGATATTTTATTTCCCCCATTACATGTTAAAACAATTTTAAACTTTTTTTTAAGTTCTTAGTTCTCCAAATTCTATCTCTCCCTTCCTCATTCCCCTCCCCGAGGTGGTAAACAATCTGATCGTACAATTAGGTAAAACATTTCCATATTAGTCATTTTGTACAAGAAAACTCAAAAAAGAAAGACAGAAAGAAGGAAAGAAAGAAAAAGAAAGGAAGGAAGGAAGAAAAGAAAGAAGTAAGGAAGGAAGAGAAAAATGGCCCGCATTTGGACAATATCAATTCTTTCTCTGGAGGCAGATAGCAAGCTTCATCATGGGTCCTTTGGGATTGTTTTGGATCCTTCTGTTGCTGAAACTAGCTAAGTCATTCACAGTTGATCATCACACAATGTTGCTGTCACTGTGTCTAATGTTCTTCTGGTTCTGCTCACTTTACTTTGCATCAGTTCATGTAAGCCTTTCCAGATTTTTCCGAAATCATCCTGCTTGTCATTTCTTATAGTGCAATAATATTCCATTGCAATCGTAGTGAGAATTTAAAAATGCTTTGCACTCACTCAAGCAATCATTCATTACTAACATACATTTTCTAGTTAAAATGGTATTTTCAATCATCTCAATAATCATGTAGACCTTGGCATGATCCAATCAGATTGCTAACAAGGCTGAAATAATTGGATTGCATATGCTACATACTCCAGTTTTCTGTGTTTTATCATAATATATATACATATATATATATATATATATATATATACATACATTTAATGATAAGCTGTATTGAACTAGAAGTTTACGAAGAGCTTTGCATGTGTGTTATCTCAGTTGAACTGGATTAGAGGTCCTCTGGCTTAAGTTACTCATTTTACAAATGAAGAGAATATACCTCAGAGAAGTTCAGGGATTTATCTGGGGTTCTTGGGTGTGGAAGAAATGAATTCTAAGTGGGGGTGTCTCATGGTCTAGCTTGCTGAATAGGTAGTTCAGTTGGGTTTGTTCCCCATAGGGAGTGCTGTCTAGCTGGCTGGATATTGCTTCTAGGCTGGGTCATACAGGTTTCTTGGCCCATGAGCAAGCTCCTCACTGGGCTTGGCTGCTGCTAGGTTGAGGCTGCCGCTAGGCAGCTGCTGTTGGACTGGCCCTGGCATATCACTCCACTACCCAGTTGGTTATTGCTCAAGACTAGCCAGGTTGCTCAGCTGTTGGGCATAGCTGCTGCTAGTACGGAATAAGCAGGTCTCTGTCACTTGGCAGATGCTGTTTGGGTTGAGCAGATTGCCTGGCTGCTGGGCTGTTCACCAGGTACAATATTTCAGGTTGATCCACTCTTTGATGGACAATTGCAACCTTCACTACCACTGGATATTACTGTACTCTTGTAAGTGAGGACTGTAACCTTTAACATAGGATAGGCAAAATCTTCTCTTTGATTTTCTTGAACCCAAGACTCTGAGGCTTTTCGCTCATTCCATAGTCCTTCTGGCTCAAGTCAGAGTTTCCTCTGTGAGGGTCTCTAGCTTTAATTATAATGATTAACTCAGCTGTACTTCCTAGATTCCAGCTGGGTCTTATGTAAGTTAGTGGCTGGGAACTAAAGAATGGTGGCAGTTTGGGCCCTTAGGCAAATTAGTTTCTTCTGTTGGCAGCCTTTTCTTAAGGCCTCTGCTAGGATGTGGAGTATTTCCTCTATATGTGAAAGTGCTTTCCTTTACATATCTCTTTCTTTTGCACTTTTGAACCTTTAGCTTTGCAGATGTCAAAAAAGACAAAGCCTTTATTCTTGTGCTTTCTGTAGCTGATAATACAGGTATCTATGTCTATTTTTTTCATTGTCTAATACCCATTGCATCCCCTAGTGAAAAGAGCCCTAGCCTGGGACACCTGGAGTGTGGTTTTAATACCACCAAATAGGAATCCTGAAAACCAAAGAAGAAATTTACAAAATTGAAAGCAAAAAAAAATCCATTTGAATTTTGAGTAAAACTAGGGGATAAATAAAATAAAACTTTTGAGAAAAAAAACCACAATAAAATAATTTGATATTAAAAAGAAAGAAGAAAATCAAATTACCAGCATCAAAAATTAAAAAGAGGACTGCACAACAAATGAAGAAATAAAATTATTAGAAACTAGTTTATCCAATTACTTGTTAATAAAACTGACAATCTAAATGAAGTAAACATTTTAAAAAATATGAAATGCCCAGATTAACAGGAGAAGAAATAAAGGACCTAAATAACTAAATCTCAGAAAAAGAAACCAAATGTTAATCTTCCTAGTTTAACACACATGTTGATACTTTTTCTTGCAAATTGTTGTCTGAAAGTGTTTCAGAGAAATTATAGTAAACTTTCAAAACATGCTAACTTCTATTAGACATAGGTTGTGGGATTTAGGAATGTTATTTAACGCGTCTGAATATCTGTTTGCCCACCTAGCTTGGAAAGTAGCAGATATGAAAAGTGTTTTGAAAGTGAAAGTGCTAACTGAAGGTTTGTTTTAAAAGAAGATATTATATGTGATATTACACTTTCAAACATTTTCAGATTTTCAGATTCATTAGATCAATGCCTAGGGTACAATTAAAATGCCATTGTAAACATTTAAATTATTCACCTGGGTGAAGGAAGATTTGGGATGGAAAATGAAACTGAAATTCTTGGTAAAGCTTTAAAATCTCATGAGTTTTTTTCCCCTTTAGATAATATTAACTATAATGGCCAAATTACCAAATTGCCATCAGTTACTGGATTATGGGGAAAGCAAGGGAATTTCAGAAAAAACATCTACTGCTTCAATAACTACACTAAGGTCTTTGACTGTGTGGATCATAACAAAATGAGGCAAGTCCTCAAAGAGGTGGGAGTACCAGATCATCTTACTTGAGGAACCTGTACGCAGGTCAAGATGCAACAGAACTGAACATGGAACAATTGACTGGTGTAAGATTGGAAAAGGAGTATGACAAGGTTGTATCTTGTCACCTCATTTTTTTAAAGTATGTGCAGAGTACGTACATAATGTGAAATGGCAGGCTGGATGAATCAAAAACTGGAATTAAGGTTGCTACGGGAAATAGCAACAATTTCAGGTATGTAGATGATATCAGTCTGATGGCAGAAAGGAAAGGGGAATTAAGAAGCCTCTTGATGAGGGTGAAAGAGGAGAGTGTAAAAGCTGGATTGAAGATTGATGTATACATATATATATATATATAAATATAAATATACATATATATGTACGTGTGGACGTGTATATACATATATATTTGTGTATATGTGTGTATGTGTGTGTATATATACATACATATATATGTATACATATGTATACACACACACACACACACACACACACATATCAGCAACTGGTCCCAGGACTTCCTGGCAAATACAGGAAGAAGAAATGGAAGCAATGCCAGATTTCATTTTCTTGGGCTCAAAGGTCACTGCAGATGATGACTACAGCTATGAAATTAAAAGATGCTTGCTCCTTAGAAGGAAAGCCATGCCAAATCTGGGCAGCATGCTAAAAAATGGAGACATCACCTTGCCACCAAAGGTCTGTATGGTCAAAGCTATGGTTTTTTCCAGTAGCAACTTATGGCTGTGAGAATTGGACTATAAGGAAAGTGAGTGCTGCAGAATCAATGCTTTCAAATCATGGTGCTGAAGATTTTTTTTTTAAATTTTTTTAAATTTTTTTTTTCTTTATTTATTTTTAGTTTACCACACACGGTTCTACATAGTTTTGAGTTCCAGTTTTTCTCCCCTCCCTCCCCAAGACGGCATGAAGTCTCATATAACTGTCATGTATAACTTCACATTGAATTAATTTATGCTCTAGTCAAGTCGTGGAGAAGAATTTTGACCAATGGAATGAATCATGAGAAAGAAGAAACAGAACCAAAAAAAAAAACAAAAAAAAACCCCAAAAACAAAAACAGAAGAGAAGCAGAAAAGGCGAGCATGTAGTGTGCCTCAGTCTGTATTCAAACTTCGCAGTTCTTTCTCTGAATGAAGATAGCATTCTCCATCGTGAGTCCCCTGGAGTTGTCCTTGCCCCTTTAGGTTGCTGAGAGAAGCGCAGTATGTCAGGGTTGGTCCTCATGGAATCCACATATCTGTGGCTGTGCACAACGTTCTCCTGGCTCTGCTCCGCTCACTCAGCATTATGTCGTGTAGGTTTTTCCAGGTTGTTATGAAGTCTGCATCATCCCCATTTCTTATGGCACAATAGTATTCCATCACCTTCATATACCACAGCTTGTTCAGCCATTCCCCAATTGATGGGCATCCCTTTGCTTTCCAATTCTTGGCTACCACAAAGAGAGCTGCTATAAATATTCTTGTACATATGGGTCCTTTTCCCGCTTGCGTGATTTCTTTGGGATACAACCCTAGAAGTGGTATTACTGGGTCAAAGGGTATGAACATTTCTATAGCCCTTTGGGCATAGTTCCACACCGCCCTCCAAAATGGCTGGATCAGCTCACAACTCCACCAGCAATGCAACAATGTTCCAATTTCCCCACATCCTTTCCAGCATTTATCATTCTCCTGATTTGTTATTTTAGCCAATCTGACAGGAGAGATGTGGTATCTAAGAGTTGTTTTGATTTGCATTTCTCTAATCAGCAGCGATCCAGAGCATTTTTCCATATGCCTGTAGATAGCTTTAATTTCTTCCTCTGAAAACTGCCTGTTCATATCCTTTGACCATTTCTCAATTGGGGAATGGCTTGTATTCCTATATATTTGGCTTAGCTCCCCGTATATTTTAGAGATGAGGCCTTTATCAGAGATACTAGTTGCAAAGATTTTCTCCCAATTTTCTGCTTCCCTCCTAATTCTTGTTGCATTGGCTTTTTTTGTACAAAAACATTTCAATTTGACATAATCAAAATTATCCATTTTGCATTTTGTAATGCTCTCTATCTCTTGTTGGGTCATGAATTCTTTACTTTTCCACAAATCTGATAAGTAAACTATTCCTTGCTTTCCCAAATTACTTAGAGTATCAACTTTTACTCCTAAATCATGAACCCATTTTGACTTTATTTTGGTATATGGTGTAAGATATTGGTCTATGCCCAGTTTTTGCCCTACCATTTTCCAATTTTCCCAACAGTTTTTGTGAAATAGTGAATTATTAGCCCAGAAACTGGCTTCTTTGGGTTTATCAAAGAGTAGATTGCTAAACTTGTTGATTTCACCTACTTGTGTACCTATCCTATTCCACTGATCCACACCCCTGTTTCTTAACCAGTACCAGGCAGTTTTGATGACTGCTGCTGTGTAGTACAGTTTAATATCTGGTGTGGCTAAACCACCATCTCTAGCATGTCTTTTCATTAATATCCTAGATACTCTAGACCTCTTGTTTTTCCAAATGAATTTTGTTATTATTTTGTCCAGCTCAGTAAAAAAATTTTTTGGTAGTTTGATTGGTATGGCACTGAATAGATAGATTAATTTAGGTAGAATTGTCATTTTTATTATATTAGCTCGGCCTAACCATGAGCAACTGATATTTCTCCATTTATTTAGATCTGATTTTATTCGCGTGAAAAGTGTTTCATAGTTATGTTCATATAGGCCCTGGGTTTGTCTTGGCAAATAGACTCCCAAATATTTTATAGTGCCTTCAGTAACTTTGAATGGAATTTCTCTTGCTGTTGGGCTTTGTCAGTAATGTATAGGAATGCTGAGGATTTATGTGGGTTTATTTTATATCCTGCAACTTTGCTAAAGTTGTTTATTATTTCAAGTAGTTTTTTACTTGATTCTCTAGGATTCTCTAGATAAATCATCATATCATCTGCAAAAAGTGATAATTTAGTTTCTTCTTTTCCTATTCTAATTCCTTCAATTTCTTTTTCTTCTCTTATTGCTACAGCTAATGTTTCTAGAACCAAATTGAATAATAGGGGTGATAATGGACATCCTTGTTTCACCCCTGATCTTATTGGGAATGCATCTAGTTTATCCCCATTACAAATAATGCTTGTTGATGGTTTTAGGTAGATGCTATTTATAATTTTGAGGAAGGTTCCCCTTATTCCTATGCTTTCTAGTGTTTTTAATAGGAATGGGTGTTGTACTTTGTCAAAGGCTTTTTCTGCGTCTATTGAGATGATCATATGGTTTCTGCTAGTTTTGTTGTTGATATGGTCAATTATGCTAATAGTTTTCCTAATATTGAACCAGCCTTGCATTCCTGGAATAAATCCTACCTGGTCGTGGTGTATTATTCTCGTAATGAGTTGCTGCAATCTTTTTGCTAATATTTTATTTAAAATTTTTGCATCAATATTCATTAGAGAAATTGGTCTATAATTTTCTTTCTCTGTTTTAACTCTACCTGGTTTGGGTATTAGTACCATATTTGTGTCATAAAAAGAATTTGGTAGGATTCCTTCTTCACCTATTTTCCCAAATAGTCTACAAAGTATTGGAATTAGTTGTTTTTTTAAATGTTTGATAGAATTCACATGTAAAACCATCTGGCCCTGGAGATTTTTTCCTAGGGAGTTCGTTGATGGCCTGCTCAATTTCTTTTTCTGATATGGGGTCATTAAGAAATTTCACTTCCTTCTCTGTTAGTCTGGGCAGTTTATGTTTTTGTAGATATTCATCCATATCTCTAAGGTTGTCAAATTTATGGGCATACAGTTGGGCAAAATAATTCCTAATTATTGTTTTGATTTCCTCTTCATTAGAGGTGACCTCACCCTTTTCATTTTTTATACTGGTAATTTGATTTTCTTCTTTCTTTTTTTTAATCAAATTGGCCAAAGGTTTGTCAATTTTATTGGTTTTTTCATAAAACCAGCTCTTTGTTTTATTTATTAATTCAATAGTTTTCTTGGTTTCAATTTTATTAATCTCTCCTTTGATTTTCAGTATTTCTAATTTGGTATTTAATTGGGGGTTTTCAATTTGCTCTTTTTCTAGCTTTTTCAGCTGTATGCCCAGATCATTGATCTCCTCTTTCCCTATTTTATTCATGTAGGCATTTAGAGATATAAAACTTCCCCTAAGAACTGCTTTTGCTGCATCCCATAAGTTTTGGTATGTTGTTTCATTATTGTCATTCTCTTGAATGAAATTATTAATTGTTTCTCTGATTTGATCTTTGGCCCACTCACTCTTTAGAATTAAATTATTTAGTTTCCAATTAGTTTTTAGCTTATTTTTCCATGGCACTTTATTAAAAATGATTCTTATTGCATCATGATCTGAAAAGGATGCATTGACTACTTCTGCTTTTCTGCACTGGATTGTGAGGTTTTTATGCCCTAGTACATGGTCAATTTTTGAGTATGTGCCATGTACTTTTGAGAAGAAAGTATATTCCTTTTTATCCCTGTTCAGTTTTCTCCAGAGGTCTATCATATGTGCCTTTTCTAAAATTCTGTTTACCTCCTTAACTTTTTTCTTATTTATTTTGAGGTTAGATTTATCAAGTTCAGAAAGGGGGAGGTTGAGGTCTCCCAATATTATAGTTTTGCTGTCTATTTCTTCCTGTAACTCCCTTAACCTCTCCTCTAAGAATTTGTATGCCTTACCACTTGGTGCATATATGTTAAGCAATGATATTGCTTCATTGTTTATGGTGCCTTTTAGCAGGATATAATGTCCTTCCTTATGTCTTTTGATTAGATCTATCTTTACTTTTGCTTTGTCTGAGATTAGGATTGCTACACCTGCTTTTTTTACTTTAGCTGAGGCACAATATATTTTTACTCCAGCCTTTTACCTTAACCCTATGTGTATCCCCCTGTTTCAGATGCATTTCTTGTAAACAGCATATTGTAGGATTATGGTTTTTAATCCATTCTGCTATCTGCTTCTGTTTTGTGAGAATGTTCATCCCCTGCACGTTCAGGGTTATGATTTCTATCTGTGTCTTTTTCTCCATCCTAATTCCCCCTGTTTATGCTTTTATTTCTCCCTTTCCCCTTCTCCTCCCCAACAAAGTTTTGCTTTTGACCGCCGCTTTCCTCAGTTAACCCTCCCTCTTTATTCCCCTCCCTTATCTTACCGTTACCCACTTGCTACTTCTCCTCTTCCTTCTGCCCTTCCCCCTCCCTTTTCCCCCCTTTCCCTCCCACTTCCCGTAGGACAAGTTAGATTTCTAAACTTATCAGAGTATGTTATTCCCTTCTTGAACTAGATCAGATGACAGTAAAGCTCAAATACTGCTCTTCTCCCTGCCTTCTTTCCCTCTACTATAATATGTTTTTTTGCCACTTCCTTTGGTGTAATTTACCCTTTTCTACAACCTCCTTACCACTTCCCTCATAGCCCTCCCTTTATATCTCTTATTTATATTTTATATCTTTACATCAGTTAATTTATACAGGCATTCACAACCTATGTATATCCCTTTCATTTGTCACAATAGTTGTACCATTCACAAGAATGACTTATATATGTATATGTATATATCTATATACGTATATATATATATATATATATATATACATAAAAAACATACATAAGATGATATAATCCCACATAAAGATGTAAACAACCTAAGCTTATTGGTTAATGAAGTTTGTGGGGTTTTTCCCCCTGGTTACCTTTTTATGTCTCTCTTGAGGTTTGTATTTGGAGATCAAATTTTCCATTGAGTTCTGGCCTTTTCATCAGGAAGGTCTGGAATTCCCTTATTTCATTGAATGTCCATTGCCTTGCCTGGAAAATTATGCTTAGTTTTGCTGGGTAGTTGATCCTTGGTTGTAGTCCCAGCTCCTTTGCCCTTCGGAATATCATATTCCAATTTCTCCTGTCTTTTAATGTGGAAGGTGAGAGATCCTGCGTGATCCTGACTGTAGTTCCACGATATTTGAATTGCTTCTTTTTGGCTGCTTGCAGTATTTTCTCCTTGAGTTTATAGCTCTGAAATTTGGCTATAATATTTCTTGGTGTTTTCAGTTTGGGATCTCTTTCAGGGGGTGATCAGTGAATTCTTTCAATGACTATTTTGCCCTCTGGTTCTAGGACCTCTGGGCAGTTGTCTTTGATAATTTCTTTGAAGATACTGTCAAGGCTCCTTTTTTCATCGTGGATTTCCGGTAGACCAATAACTCTCAAATTGTCTCTCCTGGATCTATTTTCCAGGTCAGTTGTTTTGCCAATCAGATATTTCACATTTTTTTCTATTTTTTCATTCTTTACGTTTTGTTTTATTACTTCTTGATGCCTCATAGATTCATTAGCTTCTACTTGCTCAAGTCTAATTTTAAATGAGTTAGTGTTTACATTTTGCTTTTGAGCCTCCATTTTCAATTGGTTGATTTCACCTCTCAGGGTGTCCTTTTCTCTCTCTAGATTCTGAATCTCCATAGCCATTTCGCCAATCTTATTCTTTAGGGACTTGATTTCGTCAGTGGATTTTTTCTCCCTTTTTTCCATTTTTTCCATATTTTCTTTTAGCTCCCTAATTTGGTTTTTAAAATCCTCCTTTAGCTCTTCCAGCAGTGCTTTTTGGGCTGGAGACCAGTTCATATTAGCTTTTGAGGTATCTGATGTATCTACTGTGTCATTGCTATCTTCTTCTATGTCGATATTTTGATCCTGCCTGTCTCCATAAAAAGAATCTATTGTCCTCGGTTTTTTTGTGTTCTTCTTCATGTTGGTTTGCCTTTTGCTGGCTTTACAATGAATTTCTATCTGTGAGTCTCAGGGCTTTCTGTCCCAGCTTTCTTATTCTGGGGGTTGTGAGTCTAGAATTATAACCTTCAGTTTCCTGAGGTGTGGGGGAGGGGTCTGGCTCCCTGGCGTCTCGCTCCCTATGGGTGCTCTCCAGCACTTGCTTTTCAGCAATGGTCTCAGCTGTTTGTTGTTTGAGCTGATGACTGGCGCTTCCCCTGGGGGAGCAAGGTTATGTCTGGGCTCCTGGCTTGGCCCCCTGCCGACTCATGGTGCTGAAGATTTTTGAGAGTCCCTTGGAGAGCAAGGAGATCAAATCAGTCAATACTTGAAGAAATGTATTCAGACTATTCACTGTAAGGTCAAATACTGAAGCCAAAGCTTAAATACTTTGGCCAGATAATAAGAAAGCAGAACTCATCGGAAAAGACCCTGATGTTGTGAAAGATTGAAGGCAAAAGGAGAAGGGGACGGCAGAGGATGAGATGAATAGCGTCATGAAAACAATGAACATGAACGTGCTATGGTCTTGGGTCTAGGGTCATGAAACACTGCACACAACAATGATTGAACAGAAGTGATAATGGCAAAAATAAATAATTATATTAATGTTTTTCTTTTAAAAACATTTTAAATTTTTTTTTGATAAATTAGTCATCTTTGAACATACTCTTCTTCTGCTCAGTGAAAAATGTTTCAATGGCTCTTTTTCTGACATCCCTATTGATAATTCCCCTTCTTCCCTTCTTAGTTAAAAATAGAGAATAAATAACACCCCGCCCCCCACACACACCATAAGCAAGACAAATCTACACAATAGCTATGTCCAAAAATGTGTATCTGTATGTGTTTTGGGTCTTATCATCTCTTGGGAGGTGGGTAATGTGCTTCATTATAGGTCTGCTGGAGGTACAGTGGGTCATTGGTTGGGAAGGGTTGTTAAGTCTTTCAGAGTTGTTTTTCTTTATAGCTTTGTTGTCCATACATATAAATTATTCTCTTAGGGCTCTTATAGGGCTCACTTTGCCCTATATCAGTTTATACTTTCAAAGATTCTCTGAAAGTATCTCTTTCATCGTTCTGTTATATTCACACACCACATTTTCTTCAGCCATTCCTGTTAATTGGCACTCCCTTAGTTTTCAGTTGTTTGCTTTATTTTTTTCACTTACAACAAATTTTTGTTTCATTTCCCATTCTAAATCTTCCTTCACCCAAGTGGATAATTTAAACATTTACAATGGCATTTTAATTGTCCCTTAGGCATTGATCATTATTATGAATCTGAAAACCACTGTTATTAATGTGTGACAGTGTAATAATATACCTAATAATATTTTTAAAAAAAAACTCTTCAAATACCACTTTCAGTTTCAAAGCACTTTCACATGTTACTTTCCTAACTAAAGAAGAAGGCAAACAGCTGTGCAGAGATGTTAAGCAATTTTCCTAAATCACCAGCCTATAATGAATAAAAGGCAGAATATTTTGAAAGAGTTTATTATTCCCCACTTCAGGATCAGAAAATTTGTTTTGCCTGAATTAAGACTGTCCCTGGCCCCTAGGATTATGCTTCCTTTTAACCCCCACCTTCCCATCCCTGCTTGTTTCCCTATTGAATTTGTTATATTTCTATAACAAACTGTGCGTTTGTACATGTGTTGAACATATTTCTGTTCACTCTTGTCTAGTTTAGATAAGAACGAGATTCATGATGCCCATTCTCCTCCCCCTCCTTCATGTTTATATATTCTTCTCACATACTCTAATTCTGAGAAATAGCAAGATCTTGCCCCCTGCCACTTTTCCTCTTTTCTACATTACTGCATTCCTTTTATCTTCCTATTTCTTTCCCTTCTTCAAACCCCTAGCACTATGACAACCCACCCCCAGGTCCTCTTCCCGCCCCTCCTGGACTCCTTCAATTCCCTTTAAAGATATTAGGGGACTCTCTTCTCTCTAGGTTTTTGAAACACCATTATCTCCTGATTGCCTTCTACCTATATGAACACTCCTCTGCCTCCTTGTCTGCATCCTCCTTCAAATTACACCTTCTAAACCCTCAGGTTTTCCTCCTGGGTCCTCTTCTCTTCTTCCTCTATGTTACTTCACTTGGTGATCTCATCAACCTCCATGGATTTAAGTCTCATCATTATGCTGATGATTCTCAAATCTACCTTTCCTGCCCCAGTCTCTCTGCTAACCTCCAATCTCCATCCCCAACTGCCTTTCCAACATCTTGAACTGGATGTTCAGTAGTCATCTTAAACTCAATAGGTCTGAAACAGAACTTATTATCTTTCACCCTAAAACCTGCCTCACCTCATACCTTCCCTATTTCTGCAGAGGGCAACATGGTCCCCCCAGTTCCTCAAGCTTGCAACTTGGGAGGTGTGATGTTTAAAAATTCAGGACGCACAGTTTCTGGGTAATTAATAATTTCTCATAATTGCTCATATGCCCTTGAAAGAGTGGATGTTGCTAGGGGTGAAGATCAACTCTGATTGGTTAACCATTAATGGAAGAAAAAATATTGTAATGAGAGGTGGACCTATTCTAGTGAGTGACTGGGAGAAGAGACTTTGAGCAAGTCATTTACTTCCAAATCACCTCCAGTCTTGGACAATTTAATAAAAGAATTTATCCCCACCCCAACCAGAGTAGAATATAATGAGCTTACCTACCTGGGTGAGATCTGAACAAGATTGAGGAGAAAGCCAACCCTTCCTTCAGAAACTGGCTTGGCCTAGTAGAGAATAAGGTTTCAAGAGGGATAAATCCCCAATGTTAACAGTGACTTATTTAATAATAATTTCTCTCAGAGGCATCCTGGATTCTTTCCCCTCCACTCCCCCTCCCTCCCACCCCATCATATCCAAGCTATTGCCAAGGTCTATTTTCACATTTCACCTTCTTTTCTCTGACACTGCCACCATTCTAGTGTGAGTCCTCATCACCTCACACTTTGATTACTCAAATATCCTGCTGGTGAGTCCGCCACCTTAAGTTTCTCTTCACTCCAGTCTATTCTCCATTCAGCTATGAAGGTCATTTTCCTAAAACATAAGTCTGATCATGTCACCCCTTCCTTCCTCACCATCACACTGCCCACCAACCCCACTGCCTGCCACCACTTAACAAACTCCAATGGCTCCCTATTGCCTCCAGGAGCAATTACAAAATGATGCTTGGCATTCAAAGCCCTTTTTAACCTAGTACCCTCCTACTTCTCCAATCTTCTTACGCCTTACTCCTTGATAGATACTCTTCAATCTGGTGACACTGGCCTCCTGCCTATGTGTAGCCAGAATGGACTTTGTTTTCTTTGAATGACTCAGCTTGCCTCGTTGAGCTTCCCTGGACGCTGGGGCTTGCTCTTCCGGGGCAGGACCAGAGCTTCCTGTGTGATGAGTCGTGGCGCTGGCTGAGGGGAGGTGTGTTAACGTGGTCTACGCTGGGGGAGGGGCCAAGTCAAGAACCAATCGGCCCTGGTCGTTCAGGCAGCGCTTGATGATGTCAAAAACTCTATAAGAGGGGAGAGGACAGCTTGAAGATCCTCCTTTCCTTTTCCGGTTGGAGCCAGAGACGCCTACAGCCGAAGCTGAGCTGCCGGTAGCAGAGCTGACTAGAGGCTAGTGGGTAATCTTCTTACCGTAGAGGGGAAGCATGTATACGATTTTGCCTTATACCATCTCGCTTCTCTGTGGCCTCCTGGTTACCCTTGTGAGGCGGACTTATTGGTCCTGGAAGCTTTTGATGAAAATATCAAAATGGGGACGCTGGTTTGTGGGCTTGTTACTGTGGAGTGTAAATACATGCTTTAGTTCTCCTGCCTTCTGCCCAGAGAATTCCTTATATCCTGCGGTTCCGGACCTTTTAGGCACATATGAGATTCTCTTTGAAATCATAAATTCTGCCTTCCTAATATACTATGCCATGAACAAGACACTCCATCTTTTGGCTCTAGGCATTCCCTCCGTCTCTTATGCCTGGAATGGTCTCTCTCCTTCACTCTGACTATTGACTTCTCTAGTTTCCTAGTCTTAATTACAATCCCACATCCTACAGAAAACCGTCCCCAAACCCTCTTAATTCCTGTACCTTCCCTCTGTTAATTATTTCATATTTATCCTGTATATAGCTTGTTTGGATATTGTCCCCCTCATTAGATTGTATGCTCCTTAAGAGCAGGGGCTGTCTTTTGCTTCTTTTTGTATCCCCAGAGCTTAACACAGTCCCTGCCACTTAGTAGGCACTTAATAAATGTTTATTGAATTAAAGGAACACTTGTTTCTTCTCTAATTAGAATGTTAATATTATATCATTATACAGGTCCCTCCAACAGATCAAATAAATTTACCTTTCTAGGGTTCTCTCACCTCTTGTATTTGCATTTCAAATTCTTAATCAGCTCTGGTCCTGTCATCTGAAATGACTGAAAGTTCTCTATTTTATTAAAGGTCCATTTTCTTTTTTTTTTCCTTGCGGGATACTCAGCTTGGCATGTAAGTTATTCTTAGTTGTAACTTCATATCTTTTACCTTTTGGTATATTATATCCCAAGATCTCTTGTTTATGATAGAAGCTGTTAGGTCTTATGTGATCTTGACTACTTCCACGGTATCTGAATCCCTTTCTGGCTGCTTGCAGTAATTTTTCTTTGATGCAGAAGCTCTGGATTTGGAAATTTATCCTTTCTGGGTTTCTTTCAAAAAGTAATCACTTCTTGATTCTTTCTATTTTCATTTTGCTCTCTGGTTCTAATAGATCTAGGCAGTATTCATTTATGATTTCTTGAAATAAAGGCCTTATTTTTATTTTTATCATAATTTTGTGGGAGTCTAGTGATTCTTAAATTATCTCACCTTGTTTTCTAGATCAATAGATTTTGATAGACATTATGTTATGTTTTCTTCAATTTTTTTTTCAATTTTTTAATTTTTAGTATTTTTGTGGCTTTCTAGAGTCAATGATTTCAGATTGCTCTATTCTAATTTTTTTTAGGGAGTCTATTACTTGGGTAAGGTTTATTACCTTTTTCTGTTTTAAGTTATTCTCTTCCAATTCTTTGCTCCAAAGCTTTTATTTCATTTTTTATCACTTGCTGCATTCTAAGTATTCATGTAGTTCCTATAGGAAATCCATTTTTTCCTCTTTAAAACTCTAAGTATAGTTATGGAGTTCATCTCTCTTTCCAGTATGGATTGTTGGGTATCTTTGGATTGATGATATTTCTCTATAGTGGTCTGTATTTTCTTTTGCTTGCTCATTTATTTAGTCTTTACTCCTGAACTGGGGTTTTGTGCCTGCTACTATGCTGTCGGGTGAGGTTGTTGGCCTCATTTAGTTGCAACCTGAGTCACCTGGGTTCCCACCCGATCTCCATCTCCTAGAAACAGCACCCACCCTAGATATTTGAGGTTCAAAGAACTATATTTTCAGGGCCTGCTATATCATCTCAGGACAGAATGCTAGTGACTTCAGAGCCCCTGGGCATCTAGGATGTTTTGGTCTGAATGCTGCCATGCCCACATTGGCTGCTGCTGTTCCTAGGTCTCTGACCGCCGTGGGGCTTTCTTGTGGGCCCTTTATTCTTGATACAAAGCCTTGCATGTTACACATTTCCCTGGCCCATCTTTGATTAAACTGAGAACTCTCCATTTGGTTTGCCTGAGTTGGTACTAACTTTGTTGCATTTTTACTTTTTTGGGTATAGTTTTCCCAATTAAGAAATAATTCACTATAATTTTTCCGTTGGATTTCTTGATAGATATTCAGTTAGTCCAATTTTTACTTTTTGCTGGAGTACCTTTGGGAGAGCTGGGTAACCTACCTCTCATTCAGGCAGACTTCTTGGCTGAGTAGCTACCTCCCATGCAGGCAGCTGTCTTGGCTGGCAATCAATCATAGTCTTTCTGTTATGCTACCCTGCTTGTGTTGCTTTTGCAAACAGGTTTCTCAAAGTGGTTTGAGAGTAATTTTAATAACTTTCTTTAATATAACACATATTTTAGTAAATATAACCAGCATATCATGTTGAACTTTTTTTTGAGGGGAATAATTTTAAAATTAAATTGGTAGTTTTTTTGCAATAAAAGTTTAAAATTATAAGCTGCACAAGGAATGAATAAAACTCCTTCATCATTTATCCACTAAATTTTAAAGTTAACATCCTTATGTTTATTTGCTTTTCATATTTGGAAGATAAAAGAGACCAGCTACATCATTCATATATAATCATCGTTTTCCTCAAATATATATTAATATGTTTTTAGAGCCTCTCTGGCATGTTTTTCATGTAAACAAAGTTCCAAAGTATCTTTTGTTTATGTTTATATGTATATATACATTTGTTCTTCACAATGGTGATGGCTGAAACTTTTTTTAAATTGAGGTACTCTTTGTACTGTTCTTACAATCCTATTATATAAAATTATATTTAGACATCTTAAACTGTCTCAATTAATTTCTTCCTGACTGTTAAGTAATGATATTAATAAAATGATTATTAACATCTTTCAACAACTAATGAGCCCACTGGGCAGTGAATAGATTGAGAGCATAGGAAGGAAGGGATGGGCTTCATGTTTGGAATAAGGGTGCTATATTTCTATCTCCCTCTTCTGGGTAAGGATAAAATTTGTGAGGTAAACTTGTGAGGAAGGTAAAGGAGAGGGAGCAAATTTCTGTACACCCCCAGCATTCTCCCTTCAAGTTTATTAAGATTGTTCTTACTGTCCTAGCTTGAGGATGGCACTCCAGAGCCTAGGCTACCAGCCCTTCTCGTTTATAACCTAGTTTTTGAATGGGGACAGATCAGGACTTTCTCTTTGAGACTTACCTTGGAATCATTGAACTATTTCTGCTTTAGGCCCAAGCTCCCCAAATATTCCCCTGCCTTCCCCATCCTCACCCTTGGTTTCCCATTTCCTCATTTCTAACCCTCAAACCTCTACTACCTCCTCTAGAACTACTTCAGTTGTTTTCAGTTATGTCTGACTCTTCCTGACTGTGTCTGGGGTTTTCTTGGCAAAGATAGTGGAGTGGCTTGCCATTTCCTTCCCCAGATCATTTTACAGATGAGTAAACTCAGGTAAACAGCGTCAAGTGACTTGCCCAGGGTCACACAGCTAGTAACTATCTGAGACCAGATCTGAATTTAGGAAGATGAGTCTTCCTGATTCTAGGCCCAGCTGCACCAACCAGTTGCCCCTCTAGAAAGACTTCTGTCCCCATGAACTTCCCTTGGTCAGTAAGTGTTATATTTGTTGGATGAGTACTCCCTCCATGATGTCCTATGCACATAGCCAAGGCTTACTTTAATACTGGGGAGTATTTAAGGAAGAGGAAGAGGCTAAGGTAGGGGACATCACTTAATTTACCAAATCTTTACCTAGTGTTCACTTGACTCAGGTGGATCACAGAGAAAGAATGTTTGGAATTCTATACTAGGACAGTTTTCCGCCATAAGCAACCTGGGCATCCCAAGTTTGGTGGCTCTTTTTGTGGTGGGGGCATAAAGATCATTTCATTATTTCATATATATATGTATACACACATATGTACATATATGTATACATACACATTTCATTAATCTGGATTATCAGATTTCCTTATAATTAGTTCTCTGTGTACATGTCATAACCACCAAGTAGAAATCATTATCCTTGAAGGCAGAAACTTTTGCTTTTGTCTTTATACTCCCTACACTGAGACCTCACACAGAGTATGCACTTAAAAATATTGAATTGAATGGAATGAAATGTACCAATGAGGTCAAAAAGTACAAATGACCATTCTATGCTCCAAAATAGGCACATCTACATGTGCTGAAAGGAAAAAGGCCATCAAAGGGAGCAGGGTAGTGAGCAGAATTAACAGCCCTTGCCATCTATATTCCAAAAGAATGCAGACTAATCTGAATTTGGTGACAGTTTCTTGCTTGCTAATAATTGTCTCCTTTGTACTATGTCAGCAGTGAGGAACCTGTGGCCTTGAGGCCAAATGCGGTCATCTAGGTCCTCAAGTATGGCAGTTCAGTCAAAGGGCCACACTTGAGGACCTAGAGAGCCACATTTGGTCTCAGGCCACAGGCTCCCCACCTCTGGACTATGTAGATGGCAAGGACAGGGCCAAAGTAGTAGTGAGTCATTGGTCTTTGATAGCTCTAGACTTAGAAATCTAGAGCTGGAAGATATTTTATTTTTATTTTTTTATTAATTAATTAATTTTTAGTTTTCAACATTCACTTCCACAAGATTTTGAATTCCAAATTTTCTCCCCATCTCTTCCTTCCCCTGACCCCCAAGAGGGCATGCATTTTGATTACCCTTGCCCCCAACTTGCCCTCCATTCTGTTACCCCCTGTCCCCTTCTCTTTTCCCCTTCCTTTCCTATTTTCCTGTAGGGCAAGATTTATATACTCCATTGCCTGTATATCTTATTTCCCAGTTGCATGTAAAAACAATTTTTAACATTTGTTTTTAAAACTTCAAGTTCCACATTCTTTCCCTCCCACCCTCAATGAGAAGGCAAGCAATTTGATGTAGGTTATACATGTGTAGTCATGCAAAACATTTCCATGATAGTCAAGCTGTGAAAGACTAGTTATATTCCCCTCCATCCTATCCCACCCCTCCCCCATTTATTCTATTTTTTCTTTTGACCCTGTCCCTCCTCAAAAGTGTTTGCTTTTGATTACCCGCTCCCCCAATCTGCTCTCCCTTCTATCATCCCCTCTTCTCATCTCTTTCTCCCTTACTTTCCTATATGGTAAGATAGATTACCATATCCAATTGAGTGTGTACGTTATTCTCTCCTTAAGCCAAATCTGATGAGAATAAGGTTCACTCATTCCCTCTCACCTCTCCTCTTTTCACCTCTACTGTAAAAACTTTTTCTTGCCTCTTTTATGTGATATAATTTACTCCATTCAATCTCTCCTGGTACATTTCTCTCTCATACCTTAATTTAATTTTTAGATATTATCCCTTCATGTTCAATGCACCCTGTGCCCTCAGTCTATATATATTCCCTCCAACTACCCTAATACTGAGGAAGGTGAGTTACAAATAATCATCTTTCCATGTAGGAATGTAAACACTTCAATTTTAATAAGTCCCTTGTGATTTCTCTTTCCTATTTACCTTTTCATGCTTCTCTTAAGTCTTGTATTTGAAAGTCAAATTTTCTATTCAGCTCTGGTCTTTTCATCAAGAATGCTTAAAAGTCCTCTATTTCATTGAATGTCCATTTCCTCTAACTCATTGATTATATTCGGTTTTGCTGGGTAGGTGATTCTTGGTTTTAATCCTAGCTCCTCTGACCTCTGGAATATCATATTCTAAGCCCTTAGATCCTTTAATGTAGTAGCTGCTAAATCTTTTATTATCCTGATTGTGTTTCCACAATACTTGAATTGTTTCTTTCTGGCTGCTTGCAATATTTTCTCCTTGACCTGGGAACTCTGGAATTTGGCTACAATATTCCTTGGAATTTTCCTTTTTGGATCTCTTTCAGGAGGTGATCAGTGGATTCTTTCAATTCCTATTTTACCCTCTGGTTCTAGAATATCAGAGCAGTTTTCCTTGATAATTTCTTGAAAGATGATGTCTAGGCTCTTTTTTTGATCATGGCTTTCAAGTAGTCCAATAATTTTTAAACGATCTCTCCTAGATGGATCTATTTTCCAGGTCAGTTGTTTTTCCAATGAGATATTTCACATTGTCTTCTATTTTTTCGTTCTTTTTGTTTTGTTTTATAATTTCTTAATTTCTCATACAGTCATTATCTTCCATTTGCTCTATTCTGATTTTTAAGGAATTATTTTCTTCAGGGAGCTTTTGGACCTCCTCTTCCATTGGGCCAATTCTGCTTTTTAAGACATTCTTCTCCTCATTGACTTTTTGCACCTCTTTTGCCATTTGGGTTAGTCTATTTTTTAAAGTGCTATTTTCTTCAGCATTTTTGGAAGTCTCCTTTAGCAAGCTGTTGACTTGTTTTTCCTGATTTTCTTGCATCTCTCTCATTTCTTTTCCCAATTGTCCCTCTACTTCACTTACTTGATTTTCAAAATGCCTTTGGAGCTCTTCCATGGCCTGAGACCAATTCACATTTTTCTTGGAGGCTTTGGATGTAGGAGCTTTGACTTTGGTGTCTTCTTCTGGTTGTATGTTTTGATCTTTTCGTCATCAAAGTAAGATTCTATAGTCTGTGTTTTTCCCACTCTTTGCTCATTTTCCCAGCCAATTGTTTGACTTTTTAACTCTTTGTCAAGGTAGGGCTCTGCTTCTAGTGTGGAGAGTGTACTGTCCCAAGCTTCAGGGGTTTTGTGCAGCTGTTTTTAGAGATACTTCTAGGAACCTGCCACCAGCGGCTGTGGTGCTGAAATGGCCGGAGACAGCCGAATGCTGTGGAGAGTGAAAAGATTACATGGGCCAGGTGGAAGAGTAAAGAACAGCTCCATTCATTAAACTGAGGGACAGGGCTTACATACTTTTTTAGGCAAGCAGAATCAACAAATTCACTTGTGAAAACATTCGCATTGCATGACTTCCTTGTGCTTTGTTCCCTTTTGCTGTAAACAATATTGTGTTAATAGCCCGCAGGTGGATGGTATTTAGCACGTGTGTGCTGTGGGGGTTTTGGAGATAGCACGTGTATACCGAGGAGGCTTGGAAAGCCTTCATCCTAAACAGCAGGTGTATGCTGAGGTGAGGTATGGAGAGCCCACATGCTGAGTTATCAGCCCAAGGGCAAGAACAGGCCCCAGGGAAAACCTGGCCAGTATTTTATCCCAGAATGGACTTTCTCAGAGCTGGCCCTCTACAGGGATCTATACATTTTCAGTTCTTCCAAGGTGTTATGATCAAAGGAGAGATGTTTATTCCTCTCCAGGCCTGTGCTTTGGTCTGCCTTGGAACTTTGAGGAATATTCCCTCTCCACTGATGCCCCAAGCTGTGCATGCCAGTGTGCCTCCTCACGCTGGGACTGCCAGTCAGAACTGCAAACCAGATGCAAGCATTGGCAAAGCAAGAGAATCCTGCCTCAGCACCAGCTGAGATCCTTGCAATCCACCTCTGATCAGCTGCTCAAGCCAAGAGCTCTGGAAGTAGCTGCTGCTGCTGCCACTACTGCTGCCCATGGGCTGTGGCTGGACCATGCTCCTCTCTCACCCAGGTTCAACAGACCTTTCCTACTGCCTTCTAAGTTGTTTTTGGTGTTTGAGGGTTGAGAAGTCTGGAAACTGCCAGAGCCCTCAGTGATTCAGTCCCCTGAGTTCTGCTCCAGGTTTGCTGGGGCTGGTCTGTGCTCGTGTGGCCAGCATTTGTCTGTGCTCCTCTCCCAGCCTGGTGTAATAGACCTTTCCTGTTGACCTTCCAGGTTCTCTTGGGCTGGAAATTCATTTCGTGCTGTCATTTATGGGTCCTGCTGATTTCAAATTTGCTAAGTCATTTTTTACAGGTATTTGGAGGGGTTTGGGGGAGAGCTCAAGCAAGTCCCTGCTTTTATTCTGCCATCTTGGCTCTGCACCCTAGAAGAAATTTTAGAGGCCATTTAGAACTCACTTCTTTAGTCTTTATCCCAAACACTCAGGATCATTTATGTTCTGTGTGACCTACGTAAGAACAAGTACCATCCTTTTTCTATCCCTTGTGTACTGTTGGGAAGGGGTCTCAGAGGTCCTTTCCCAGTAGCTTTAGTCACTTTCTATGCAAACAGGTACTTAGTTCCACAGCAAGATCTGGGTGAAGATGCAGGCTGCACAGTTCTTTGCCAAACCAATTATAATTTTATACAAAGAGCAGGTGCAAGCTCAGGATTTTCTCACACTAATAACAGGGATCAAACGAGGTGCTGAATTGGGTACATTTGACCATTTCCAGGGAGTGCCAATCGTCAGATCAAATTCAAGTCAATAAAAGGAGTGCCTGAAAATCTCCCAACTTGATATAGACGGGAAGACAGAAGAGACAAGTGGTGATGCCACTTTCACTTGCATACATTGTCAGGGATCAATGTAATTAATGAGTTTGCTCATTTACAGAAAATGGCAAGTGTGCCAGATGAGGCTGCTTCTCCCTAATTAGCAGCTACTGAGACCATACTGAAACAAAAACTTCATTATCATACTTTTTTATTCCTTTTTAATTTCTCTCTCTCTTTTTTAAATGAGGCTCTGGTTTGTGTTGTGAATATGGTGATAAATTATTCTAAAAGAGAGTGACTCTTGGGGCAGGGTTTGGCTATTTTTCTTTGAAACACTGGCACATTTCTACCCTCCCCTCCATTTTCACCTTAGGAAATATTGCTGGTGAGAGACAAAAAGAAGAAAACTAAGTGGCACCAGACTTGACCTGTCAGAGGAAACTGCTACACTACAATGAAATCATGGCAAGTTTGGTGGCATTTATATACCTCTAGCCTAGGTGGCCTTGGGTAGCATGATGGGCAAATTGGATGATTTCCATGGCAACTCCTGAAGATCCAAACCTGCTAGATCCTGAGTGATGGGGTGGGCTGCATTTCTATAGGATCATATCCCTGGAATGAGGAACATAGGAGTTGTAGGGATGATATTATGGGGAATAGAGATGGCGGTGGGATCTAAAGGGCCCCATAGCAACCTCTCTTCCCTCTCTAGATCGCTGTTTATGGATGCTTGCATACAACTGGAACCCTGGGAGTTGGCAGGGACTTCACAGTTTGTCTGGATTTAGGTTTAAGTTCCAGTTTTGTCAAATGAATTGTGTTGCCTTGGATCTTTGGATCTTTCTTACTTCATAAAACTTCTTTTGTCTTTCAGTTGTTTCAGTCATGTCCAACTCTCCATGACCCTATTTGGGGTTTTCTTGGCAAAGATACTGGAGTGCTTTGCCATTTCCTTCTCCAGCTCATTTTACAGATGAAGGAACTGAGGCAAACGAGGGTTAAGTGACTTGCTCAGGATTCTACAGCTAGTAAGTGTTTGAGGCCAGATTTGAATTTAGGAAGATGAGTCTTCCTGACTCCAGGCCCAGAACTTTATCCACTGCATATGGGGATTGAAATAACTATTTTCCAAGGTCCTTTCTAGTCCTGGCATCCTTCTCTGAATTTCCTTTTCCCATGATTACCTAGTAGAACCAACTGCTTTAGAGGGATAGAAGCATAACCCTGTTATAAGAAAGGATTTTCCATTTCTTTCCCCACAGAACTTTCTCTTTTATGGATGCAGCTTCATTAGAAGGATCCAGTTATACAATTCATACAAGACAGCACATTCCTTTTGGTTTGATCTTCTTAGAGCCTAAGTCAGGCCTGCACAACATTCGGCCTGTGTGCTGCTTACAGCCCCCATGCTGCTTGCAGCTCACCAAAGGATTTTGGGCTGCTCGTGAAAAATGTAGAAGATGTAAAACAGACCTGTGCAACATACCGCCCACAGGCTACTTTGGTGGGCCGCAAGTGGCCTATGCGCCAGGGCGTATGCTGTGCAGGCCTGGTCTAAGTGAATCCAACCATTTTATTTACTGCAGAATGAAGAAAAATGAAATGGGCTGCTGGCTGGTGAACCTGCCACAAGTCTTTCCCTTCTCTAGTCTGTCCTCTGCTCAGCTGCCACTGGGATCTTCATAAAGCACAAGTTTAACCATATCACCCCCACCACACTTCAACTCCAAGATCTCCGTATTACCTTAGCACCAAATATAAAATCCTCTGGCATTTAAAGTCTTCATGACTTGTGCCCCACTCCCCCACCCCAACACTTCCAGTCTGTTTTTTTTTCTTTTTGGCAGGGCAATTGGGGTTAAGTGACTTGCCCAAGGTCACACATCTAGTAAGTGTGTCAAGTGTCTGAAGCTGGATTTGAACCCAGGTCTTCCTGACTCCAGGGCCAGTGCTCTACTCACTGAGCCACCTAGCTGCCCCCCACTTCCAGTCTTATACTTCACTCTTTGACCTGTATCTCTCCCCCATCTTTCACATACTTTTTTTGATTCAGTGACACTGGCCTCCTTGCCATTGTGGCATAACACACTCCACCTCCTGACTCATCTTCTTTTCACTGGCTGTCCCCTATATCTTTCCCTCCTCTTCTCTGCCTTTAAGATTCCTTCAAGTTACAGTTGAAATATCCCACCTTCTAAAGGAAGCACTTTCCTGTTCCCCCTTCATCATAGTGCCTTCTCCCTGTTGATTATCTCTAATTTATTCTGTATATATAGTATGTTTATATGTAGTTGTTTGCATGTGGTCCCTCTCTTTTTTTCTTTCTTTTTTTCTTTTGCAGGGTGGAAGGCAGGGCAATTGGGGTTAGGTGACTTGCCCAAGGTCACACAGCTAGTAAGTGTGTCAAGTGTCTGAGGCAGGATTTGAACTCAGGTCCTCCTGACTCCAGGGCGGGTGCTCTACTCACTGAGCCACCTAGTTGCCCCACATGTGGGTCCTTTTCCTCTTTCTTTGATCTCTTTGGGATATAGAACTTGTAGTGGTATTTTCTGGGTATTCACAGCTTAATAACTTTTATAACATGTGGTCACTCTCATTAGACTCTGACCTTCTGGATTGTAGCAGGGACTATCTTTTGTCTTTGTAACTCTAATGCTTATCATAGTGCCTGGCACATAGAAGGCACTTAATTAACTATGCTATAAAGAAAGCAGTAGAAAAAACGGAGTTCTCCATCAATGTTACAGAACCATCTTTTTCTCTCACCTTCCTCCAGACAGTAACTTTGTTTCTTGCTAGTCTTTTCTCTAGTTTACAATTCTGAGAGATTTTGTCATTGTTATTACCCGGTTGCATCCAGCTCTTCATGACCCCATGGACCATAGCATGCCTTGCCCAACATCACATAGCTCATAAGTATCTGAGGCTGAATTTGAACTCAGGTCTTTCTTATTCCAGGTCTGGTACTCTATCCACTGTGACACCTAGCTATCACTCTGAAAAACAGAAACAAACAAAAAACCCACCAAGATAACTGCTTCAAATTCAATAGGAGAAAATCTACAACTAATCATGTATTTAACAGGCAAAATAAAGTTTTATATTTAAGAACTTTCTTCCACGATTATGCTACATCACCGAAAAGATGCCTATAGATCATACTTAGTCCTTCTTAATATTTCCCCTTTGATAAAATTCTTTAAACTGATATATTTTAAATGATTTTTTATTTATTGGTTTCTAGCGTGAATCAGAACATTCATTTGATTCTTTTTTTAAATAAAAGTTTGTTTTTTAAACAAAAATCCTTTCCTCCCTCTCACCTCCTTCCAACTTCCTTTAAAAAAAGAAAAGGAAAATTCCATTACAAAGATGTATAATTAAACAAAACAGATTCCTGCATTGACCATGTCTAAAATGTATATTTCAATCTGCATTCTGAGTCTTTCACCTCTCCTGGGTGGCCTGTTCCTCCATGTATTCTCGAATTGTGGTTCTTTATTGTGTTGGTGGCACGTTGTATAGAATGCTGGTCCTGGAGTCAAGAAGATTCCTCTTCCTGAGTTCACATCTGGCCTCAGACAAGTTACTAGCTGTATGATCCTGGGAAAGTCACCTAACTCTGTTTGCCTCAGTTTCCTCATCTGTAAAATGAGCTGGAGAAGGAAATGGCAAACCGCTCCAGTATCTTTGCCAAGAAAACCCCAAATGGAGTCATGAAGAATCAGACATGGCTGAAAAAGGACTGAGCAACAACAAAAGAAGGCAGCCCAGCAGACTCCTAAGAGTTTCAAAAGTTCATTGTTTTTACAATATAGTCGTTATTATATGAATTGTTCTGTTGGTTCTGTTCTCTCCATTTGGCTTTAGTTCATGCAAGTTGTCCCAGTTTTCTTTGTGACCATACCCTTCCTCATTTCTTATAGGACAATAGTATTCCATCACATTCATGTATGACAATTTCGTCAGTCATTCTGTGATAGATTGATACCCTCCTGAGTTTTAAATTCTTTGACAACCTGAAAAGAGCTGCTATAAATATTTTAGTACATATGGGTCCTTTTCCTTTTTCTTTGCTCTCTTTGGGGTATAGACCTAGGAGTTGTATTTTCTGGGTATTCACAGCATAATAACATTTTGGACACAATTCCAAAGAGCTTTCCAAAATGCCTAGATCAGTTCATAGTTGTACCAATGGAACTTTAATGTACTTGTTTTACCATGGCCTTTCCAGCATCTGTTGTTTTCCCCCTTTTTGTTAACTTTGCTAATCTGATGGGCATGAGGTAGTACCTCATAATTATTTTAAGTTGCATGTCTCTAATTATTAGTGATTTAGAATATTTCATATGGCTATTGATAATTTGGATTTTTCTTTTGAAAACTGCCTATTTATGTTTTGGCTAAAGATCAATTGGTCAATAAATTTTATTCTTTTTTTAAAAATTTACTTATTTTTAGTTTTTAACATTCACTTCCACAAAAATTTGAGTTCCAAATTTTCTCCCCATGTCTCCCCTCCCCCACTCCAAGAGGGCCTGCATTTTGATTACCCCTTCTCCCATTTGCCCTTCCTTCTATCACCCCTTCCCCCTTTCTCTTATCCCCTTCCTCTTCTATTTTCCTGTAGGTCAAGATAGATTTCTATACCCATTCCCTGTATTTCTTATTTCCTAGTTGCATGTAAAAACAATTTTTAACATTCATTTTAAAAACTTTGAGTTCCACATTCTCTCCCTTTCTCCCTCCCCACCCACCCTCATTGAGAAGGCAAGCAATTTGATATAGGTTATAAATGTGTAGTCATGTAAAACACTTCCATAATAGCCATGTTGTGAAAGACTAACTATATTTCCCTCCATCCTATCCCACCTGCTGTTTGTTCTATTCTCTTTTGACCCTGTCCCTTCTCAAAAGTGTTTGCTTCTGATTAGCCCCTCCCCAATCTGCCCTCCCTTCTATCATCCCCTCTTTCTTTTATGCCCTTCCCCCCTACTTTCCTGTAGGGTAAGATAGATTTTCATATACAATTGAGTATGTTTCTTACTCCCACCTTAAGCCAAATCTGATGAGAGCAAGGTTCACTCATTCCCTCTTACTTTACCATTCTTTTTCTTGCCTCTTTTATGTGAGATAATTTACCCCATTCTATCTTTCCTGTTTTCCCTCTCCCAGTACATTCCTCTCTCACCCCTTAATTTT
The DNA here is from genome assembly GCF_011100635.1 of Trichosurus vulpecula. Classification (NCBI taxonomy): domain Eukaryota; kingdom Metazoa; phylum Chordata; class Mammalia; order Diprotodontia; family Phalangeridae; genus Trichosurus; species Trichosurus vulpecula. The sequence goes on from NC_050576.1 coordinate 222,110,225, forward strand.
AATTTTTAGATATCATCCCTTCATATTCAACTCACCCTGTGCCCTCTGTCTATATATATTCTCTCCAAATACCCTAATGCTAGAAAGGTCTCATGAGTTATAAATATTATCTTTCTATGTAGGAATGTAAACAGTTCAATTTTAATAAGTTCCTTATGATTTCTTTTTCCTGTTTATCTTTTCATGCTTCTCTTGATTCTTGTATTTGAAAGTCAAGTTTTCTGTTCAGCTCTGGTCTTCTCATCAAGAATGCTTCCATTTTCCCCCCTGAAGGATTATATTCAGTTTTGCTGGGTATGTGATTCTTGGTTTTAATCCTAGCTCCTCTGACCTCTGGAATATTATATCCCACGCCCTCTAATCCATTAGTGTAGAAGCTGCTAAATCTTGTATTATCCTGATTGTGTTTCCACAGTACTTGAATTGTCTCTTTCAGGCTGCTTGCAGTATTTTCTCCTTGACCTGGGAACCCTGGAATTTGGCTACAATATTCCTAGGAGTATTCTTTTGGGATCTCTTTCAGGAGGTGATCAGTGGATTCTTTCAATTTCTATTTTACCCTCTGGTTACAGAATATCAAAGAAGTTTTCCTTGATAATTTCTTGAAAGATGATGTCTAGGCTCTTTTTTTGATCATGGCTTTCAAATAGTCCAGTAATTCTTAAATGATCTCTCCTGGATGGATCTGTTTTCCAGGTCAGCTGTTTTTCCAATGAGATATTTCACATTGTCTTCTATTTTCCATTCTTTTGGTTTTATTTTATAATTTCTTGATTTCTCATAGAGTCATTATCTTCCATTTGCTCTATTCTGATTTTTAAGGAATTATTTTCTTCAGGGAGCTTTTGGACCTCCTCTTCCATTGGGCCAGTTCTGCTTTTTAAGGCATTCTTCTCCTCGTTGGCTTTTTGCACCTCTTTTGCCATTTGGGTTAGTCTATTTTTTAAAGTGCTATTTTCTTCAGCATTTTTTTTGGGTCTCCTTTAGCAAGCTGTTGGCTTGTTTTTCCTGATTTTCCTGCATCTCTCTCATTTCTCTTCCCAATTTTTCCTCTACTTCTGTCACTTGATTTTCAAAATGCTTTTTGAGCTCTTCCATGGCCTGAGACCAATTCATATTTTTCCTGGGTGCTTTGGATGTAGGAGCTTTGACTTTGTTGTCTTCTTCTGGTTGTATATTTTGATCTTCTTTGTCACCAAAGTAAGATTCTGTAGTCTGAGTTTTTTTTCTGCTGTTTGCTCATTTTCCTAGTCAAGCACATGACTTTTTAACTCTTTGTTAAAATTGTATTCTGCTTCCAGTGTGAAGGGTGTAATATCTCAAGCTTCAGGGTATTTGTGCAGCTGTTTCCAGAGATACTTCTATGGACATGTAAATTTTTAGTTCTTCCAAGGTGTTATGATCAAAGGAGAGGTGTTTATTCCTCCCCAGGCCTGTGCTCTGGTCTGTGAGTGACCACAAGGACTCTTTTCTGCCTTGGAACTTTGAGGAATATTCCCTCTCCACTACCGCCACAAGCTCTGCCATGCCAGTGCTTTTCCTCACTTTGGGACTGCCACTCAGGACTGCAACCCAGATCCAAGTATGGACAAAGCAAGAGAATCCTGCCACAGCACCAGCAAAGAGATCCCTGGAATCCCCCTCTTACTGCTTGATCCCCCCACCATCTGTGGGCTGAGAGATCCAGAAGCACCTATTGCCCCTAGGCTGGGGCTGGACCATGTTCCTCTCTCACCCAGGTTCAACAGTCCTTTTCTACTGACCTTCTAAGTTGTCTCTGGCATTTGTGGGTTAAGAAGTCTGGGAATTGCCACAGCTGCCAGTGATTCAGTCCCTTGAGGCCTGCTTCAGCTTTGCTGGGGCCTGTTCTATGTTGGCACATTTTGCACTGGACTATGCTTCTCTCTTGGACTGGTGCAAGAGACCTTTCCTGTTCACCTTCCAGGTTGTCTTGAGAGGGAAATTTATTTCACTTGGTCATTTTGTGAGTTCTGCTGCTCTACAATTTGTTTAGAGTCATTTTTTTTTACAGATATTTGGAGGGGTTTGGGGGAGAGCTCAAGTGAGTCCCTGCTTTTACTGCACTGCCTTGGCTCTGCCCCCAAATTTTATTCTTATAAATGTGAAATCACTCTCATTCTATTCCCTCTGCCTCCAATTCTCCTTCCCTAAAAATTAAAAACAAAACAAAACAAAACAACATCTATTGTAATCAATTAGCAGAGTAAAGGTAAACAAACCACATATTGGGCATGTCCAAAAATATATGTCCCATTTCTACCCCTGGCCCATCATTTCTTTGTCAAGAGATGAGAAGTAGAATTGATCATTGGTTCTCTAGAGTCTTGGTTAATCATCAGAATCATGGTTAATCATTGAATTCAGCAGAAATCTTAAATCTTTCAACAGTATATATTTTTCCCACCTTGACATTTTTAGAGCCTGATTCTTTGTTCCCAGATGATAGATTTAAAAGTTGATTGGATTTGTTGTCGCTTAAGAATCATATTCTCTCTGGAGACAAAACCCCACCACTTGAGATGTGTAGAAATGTGACCTAACAATTGTTTCTTCTTTTTTTTTTTTTTGCAGGGGGAAGGCAGGGCAAATGGGGTTAAGTGACTTGCCCAAGGTCACACAGCTAGTAAGTGTGTCAAGTGTCTGAGGCAGGATTTGAACTCAGGTCCTCCTGACTCCAGGGCTGGTGCTCTACTCACTGTGCCACCTAGCTGCCCCTCAATTGTTTCTTTTGATGGTGAAGCACTTGCCTCCTCAGCAACCACAGTTACTGAAGACCTAGAAAAGAAAGTTCTTGCCACCAAAATCTGTTGCACTATGAAATACTTCCTATCATAAAGGAATATGGTTTTAAAGATGAACATAACATTAAAGAAGATGTATTTGCATTGCCTATCTTCCACTGTGACTTTCTGACTTTCAGCTGGGATGTCCTATATGTGTTATTTTCCCTTATTAAAATGTGATCTTGAGAACAGTATCTGTTTTCCTTTTTGTATGTATGTCCAGAATTTTGCACATGATAAATGGTTTTGTATCATCCATCTATCCATTCTCAGAAAAGGAACTATAACTAGCTGAATAGCCATATTAAAGAAAATAAACCTTCTCTTTCTGATGGATTACAGGAAAATTCTATCAAATTTTTAAGGAACTTGAAGCACTTAATAAGCACTTAAACCATACAATTTTTTTTTAGTTAAGAAAGAAAGCATTTTACTAAAGTACTTTAATGAGATATAGTCTTAATGACTAAGCCAGGAAAGGATAAAACAAAGAAAGTATACTGTGGAACACCATCAATACAGGTAACGAGGTGGCACAATGGTAAGGGTGCAGGGCTTGGAGCCAGGAAGTTCTAAATTTAAATCCTTTCTCAGACACTTACTAGCTGTGTGACCCTGGGTAAGTCACTTAACCTATCTGTGTCTCAGTTTCCTCATCTGTAAAATAGGTGTGGTAACATCAGGGACCTCCTAGGTATCATGGGAATTTTTTATTTTTCCTCTTATTATTTGGGACTCAGGCACATTCCTCCTGAAATTTTTGGTTAACTCAAAGTTTGCCTTAATCTTAACCTCGTCTGCACAAAAGCTGTCACACGGGATATAAAATTTAACCTAAGAGCCTTGAGTATTTTTCAGTTAAGAAGCCAGAGGAAGAATCTCAATTGTCTCTGACTGTTTTGCAACATGTCAATCCTTCACCTCAATCAGCCTGTTGCAAATTCTCTAAATACAGCTTAATCTGTAACCCAACCTGGTGTACCCTATAGCATTTGGTTTTTGAAGCTTTTTTATTTAGGGGATATAGGAGATTATGACTCAATTTAACTAAATGTGTCCAAATTTTATGACCTTGAAAGAAGTATTAGATTATGGATCTATCTTCTCTTTAACTTTTATGGCCTAAAGAGGAATGGACAAGATTGAAATATGTCAATGAATTATTTCTCTGTCACTCTGACATAATTTTGCTTCAGTTTGAATTATAACTAAGGCACTTATTACCCGTATGACCTTGGGAGTCACTTAAACTCTTTCTGCCTCAGTAACCTTATCTGTAAAATGGGGATAATAATAGCACCTATCTGATAGGGTTGTTAAGAATCAAGTGACATAAAGCATGGAATGAGCTTTGCCAATCTTAAAGCACTATATAAATGTCAGCTATTTTTATTGTCATCATCGATGAATATAAGTTCAAGTACTTTAAATAAAATCCTGGCAAAAAGACTTCTCTAGTTTACCTGATAACTCATTCATCATAATCAGGTTGGATTTATACCAGAGATTTTAAGGATGGTTTAACATTGAGAAAACAGTGAACATAATTAATCATATTTTTAAAAAGACACATCCAAAACAGGATGATTATCTTTATCATTTTTCTGCAAGAGAAAAACAAGTCTTTGACAAAACATAGCACTCATTTATACTAAAAATCCTACAAATTATAGGCTTAGAGGGGCCTTTTAATATTAAACCAAAGCAAGCATCATATGCAATGGGAATACCCTAGAAACTTTCCCAATAAATACAAGATGCCCTCTTTCCCTGCCAATGTTTTATATAGTTCTAGGAATATTAGCAATAGCAGTAAAATGAGAGAATGAAATTAAAGACATAAAATAGACGAGACTCTCCTTATTTGGTAATTGTGGGAAGTCAGCTATTGTACTGAGTCAGTCTTGGGGATTCTATTTTAAAACCTTGTTTTTAACCTTGATCACCTGGCAGGCCACTGTCTAAGATGGCTGGAGCACATGCTCATTAACCCCATCTCCTCATTTGAAATGTGAACCAATCAAAACACTTAGGGAAGGGGTGAAGTGCCACTAATCTCACCTCCTCATGATAACATGATCCAGTCAAGATACCTTTGTCCTTATATGGAAGATGTTTACTCCTGTCTATAAAAAACAAAGCAGGACTTGAATCAAGGTTGGTCCTCTTTTTGCTTTTCTGCTGTGGCTTGTTGAATAAAATCCTTTTAACTTGCTGAATTTGCCTCTTTAATAGGGGAAAAAGTCTGAACAAGGATTTTTTTTAAACAATCATGATGTGATGATTTATTTATAAAATTCTAGGAAATAAAATCACCAAATAAATGAAAACAATAACTTCAAAAAGTTGCAGCTTGCACAATAAACCCACAAAAACAAACATTTCCATGTAATAATATAAAAGAATCCAGAAAGCTATAATATCAAAGGAATTAAAATTCAAAATAACTTCAAAATACATAAAATATTTAGGGATCCATCTACCAAAACAGTAACTATGTAGATTCATTTATAAAATGATCCTTAAAGAAATGAAAAACATCTTTAATGGCTGGAATAATATTTAGTGCTCTGAGTTATGCTTACAAAATAAAAAAGACAATAATACCAAAGTTAATTTACAGATTTAGTTCTATGTTGACCAAACTACCAAAAGGCACATTTTGCAAAGGTAGATATAATAATAACAAAATTCATTTGGAGAAACAAAAGATTCAGAATATGAAGAGAACTAATGAAAAAAAGGTAAGAATAAATAGAGAGAGATATCACTTTCAGAACTCAAGCAATCATCATTTGGTATTTGTTTAAAAATAGAAAAGTAGATCAACAGAATGGAATAGAGAAGAATCTGAAATAATTGAACTCAATTTCATAGTGTTTGATAAAACTGAAGACATCACTTATCTAGGAAAGAATACCCCAGTTGATAAGAACTTCAAGGAAACTGGAAAGCAATCTGGCAGAAATTTAGCTTAGATCAATACATTATGCTATGTTCCACAATAAATTTAAAATGGATATATGACTTGTATATTATAGATCACATTATTTTAAAAAAGTAGAAGAGAAGCAGATCATATATTTTTTTCAGCTATGGAAACCAGTCTTTATTAAGTAACTTTAGAAGATGAACTCTTAAATAAAGGATAAAGATAATTACAAAAAATAAAACGTCATTTTGGTTATACGAAATTAAAAAGTTTTAGCACAAACAAAGTAAACACATTTAGGATATGAAGGGAAACATATTTTTAATACCAATATCTCTGATAGGTATTTGGTATCCAAGATATATGGAAAACTAACAGAAATATATAAGACCAAAGTCATTTTGCAATAGTGAAGTGCTCAGAAGATATGGGCAAACAGATATCAATACTAGAAGGATTGGAATTTAAGAACCTTGAAAGACTAAACTCCGTCAATTAATATAGTACATTTTTAAAAATCTATAAGGCAAAGAAAATAGAGATGCTATGATGAAAATTTTTGTTTCAAGGTAAAATTATAATTTTGGGGATGTCAATGCATCTGGTTCTTCTAGTACTAAAAGAATTGCAAGGTATTAACGACAATATAAAAGGATACTCGAAATTACTACTAATAAAAGAAATATTAACCAAAACAATCTTCAGGTTTTACCTTACACATAGTAAACTGTGATGAAATAATACATGTAAAGATGAGAGAAGATGAGAATAATTTTTAGAGAAGTTGTTAAAAAACAGTCATACAAATACATTGTTGGTTGAGCTGCAAATTGATACAACCATTCTAGAAAGCAGTTTGAGATTATGCAAATATAGTGACTAAAATGTTCTTTGCCCAGAGATTCCATTCCTAAGCACATATCCTGAGGAGTTCAGTTACAAAAGAGTCTCTAAATGCATCAGAACATGGGTAGCAAAGAATTAGAAACAAAGTAGATGGTAATCAAGTGGAGAACAGTTATAAAGAAGGAAGTTGATCAGAACCAGGAGAACGACTTATGTAATTACAATAATATTGTAAAAATAAATAACTTTGAAAGCTTTAAGAACTGTGCTGAATGCCATGATCAGCTATGATTCTAGGGACTCATAATCAAACCTCTTATTCACTTCCTGACCGACAGAATAGGTTCAGGGTACAGAATGAACATATAGCTTTTGAACCCAGCCAGGGAGGAAATTTGTTTTGTTTAACTATGCATATGTGATACAAGGAATTTCCTTTCCTTTTCTTTTTCTTACCCAGTGGGGATGGGAATAGGAGGGAGAAAAAAATAGTTTTCTGTTCATCCAAAAATAAAACATAATTTTTAAAAATTGTTGCATAGGAATATAGGATGTTTCTCTGGGAGGGGAGGAAGGAAGGATAATGAGGGAAATTATAGTGATACAAAAAACAAAAGCCATTGATAAAAACTTATTAAAGAAAAAAAAGAAATGCTGATTCTGAAGCATGGAAAGCTTTACTACCCTGCTAAAGAGTCAAGAAGACAATACGTATATGATGACCACAATGTATATGGAATGAATAACAACCACAATGAAGCTGAATATATCATGCCATGAAATTATAAAAAACTAGCTTGGCTACAACAACCAAAGTCTATTTTAAAAAATTGGGCTTCAAAACAATGATGTTATTTGGACATTTGATAGTTGGAACGGGAGGAGAGAAAGACATTTCAAAATAGGCTTAGGAAGTATCCCAGACTAGGGTTCCATCTAGATTTTCTTGAATCTGTAGCAGAATTGCATTAATTAATGTTGCTCAGTTTTCCCAGGCCCAGATCCAAGCATGGTGGGCAACCCTTGCCATCATTTAACATTGCTTATGTAATGGAAGTTTGGAGTATATCTCAACCACCTAATATGGTGTCATACATGTGGAAGATGCTGATTCCCTGTTTCCAGAACACTGGGGAACTGGAGCATTTGTGGACATGCTATGATTGGTAACAGCCATATCCAGAGGCTGCATGGTGGAAAGATCGCTGTCTTTAAAATGGCTTTACTGAGCATCATTGTGGACTTTTCCTGCAGTTGAAATTGAATGAAGGACTTCTTCACTCACACCATTGTGAAAGGGGGAAGGTTGGAGTGCTTGCTCCTCTCTATCTCTCCTTCCCCAACTCCTTAAGCCATGTGACCCCAAGAAATGGGCCTAGGATTTTGCTATTTTCTGTTATGTGTGCAGAGAGGGGAGTGAGCCATGGAGATCTGGGACTGTAGGAATCCAGGTGGGATGTTACAGCAATACCATAATCTTGGTAAAGGGCCCAGCAGAAAACAGCAGTACCAGTTTTGGATTTGAATTTGGTAGGACAAATTTATTTAATTTTAGATTATTTAATTAATATTTATTTAATCATTAATTTATGGAATTTATTTATTTATTTTTAATTTATGAAATAAAACAAGCATTTCCATAGCATAGTATAATAGAAAAAAGTTGATTGTACACATGAAACCACAAATCTATTATGTACAACTTGTGATTCCTTTTAAATATATAATAAAATCATAAGGCAAATTTCTTTTATTTTCCTTCCCCCACCTCCATCCTAGAGATGGCTACCAATAAAATCATTCTGTACACACTTCTGTTTATCAGTTCTTTCTCTAAATGCAGGTTGAATCTTCCTTCATATGTATTTTGTAGTTAATTTGTATATTTATAATAGTCAAAATGACTTAGTCACTCTTAAAACAATATTGCTGCCAAGATGGCAGCCAGAAAGCAGGGACTTATGTGAGCTCCCTGCCAGGTCCCTCCAAAAACCTATAAAAATGGCTCTGAACAAATTCTAGAATGGCAGAACCCACAAAATAGCAGAAGGAGGCAGAGCTCTAGCCCAGGACAATCTGGATGGTCACTGGGTGAGGTCTATTGCACATGGAGCTGGGAGCAGAGGGGAGCAGAGCTCAGTGTGGGTGGTGGCAGGACCAACCAGACCAGGAGCCAGGTGGAACAAGCCCTAGCACCCTGAATCAGTGAGCTGTGGCAGTTACCAGACTGCTCAACCCACAAACACCAACGACAACAGAGAAGGTTAGTGGGAAAAGCTGTGGGGGACAGAGTGGAAGGAGTTTGAGATTCAGCCACTGCCCTGGGGGGCAGCAGAGGTGGTGCAGCTACAGAGCTACAGCTGCAGTTGCTTCCAGCCCCAGGCCCACCTGGTGGGAGGAATTAAGTGTGGATCAGAGCAGGAGCGCAGAGCCTGCTTAAGATTTTCGTCAGGTCTGGGTTGGGGGTTCTTGGGGAAGGAGGAGTGCTAGTGTGGCAGAGCTGGCTGTATAGAAATAGCTCTGAAAACAACAGCACATCCCCTCAAGCTTGGAACAAAGTACTCTCTACTCTACAAGCAGTCATACCCCACTGAAAAACTCAAGGGTCGAGTAAGTTGGCTGGGAACATGGCCAGGCAGCAAAAACACACTCATATTTGGTCTCAGACTTTGGAATCTTTCTTTGGTGACAAAGAAGACCAAAACATACAGCAGAAGAAGTCAACAAAGTCAAAGAGCCTACATCAAAAGCCTCCAAGAAAAACATGAACTGGTCTCAGGCCATGGAAGAGTTTAAAAAGGATTTGGAAAAGCAAGTTAGAGAAGTAGAGGAAAAATTGGGAAGAGAAATGAGAAGGATGTGAGAAAACCATGAAAAACAAGTCAATGACTTGCTAAAGGAGACCCAAAAAAATACTGAAAAAATACTGAAGAAAACAACACCTTAAAAAGTAGACTAACTCAAATGGCAAAAGAACTCCAAAAAGCCAATGAGGAGAAGAATGCCTTGAAAGGAAGAATTAGCCAAGTGGAAAAGGAGCTCCAAAAGACCACTGAAGAAAATACTACCTTAAAAATTAGATTGAAAACAAATTAGATTGGAGCAAGTGGAAGCTAGTGACTTGAGAAATCAAGATATTATAAAACAGAACCAAAGGAATGAAAAAGTGGAAGACAATGTGAAATATCTCATTGGAAAAACCACTGACCTGGAAAATAGATCCAGGAGAGATAATTTAAAAATTATTGGACTACCTGAAAGCCATGATCAAAAAAAGAGCCTAGATACCATCTTTCAAGAAATTATCAAGGAGAACTGCTCTGATATTCTAGAGCCAGAGGGTAAAATAGAAATTGAAAGAATCCACAGATTGCCTCCTCAAAAGGATCCCCAAAAGAAAACTCCTAGGAGTATTGTTGCCAAATTCCAGAGCTCCCAGATCAAGGAGAAAATACTGCAAGCAGCCAGAAAGAAACAATTTGAGTATTGTGGAAACAGAATCAGAATAACACAGGATCTAGCAGCTTCTACTTTAAGGGATTGAAGAGCTTGGAATAGGATATTCTGGAGGTCAATGGAGCTAGGATTAAAACCAAGAATCACCTACCCAGCAAAACTGAGTAACATGCTCCAAGGCAAAACATGGATTTTCAACAAAATAGAGGACTTTCAAGCTTTCTCAGTGAAAAGACCAGAGCTAAATAGAAAATTTGACTTTCAAACACAAGAATCAAGAGAAGCATGAAAAGGTAAACAAGAATGAGAAATCGCAAGGGACTTATTAAAGTTGAACTGTTTTGTTTACATTCCTACTTGGAGAGATGATGTGTATGATTCATGAGACCTCAGTATTAGGGTAGCTGAAGGGAATATGCATATATGTGTGTGTGTGTGTGTGTGTGTGTATGTATGTATATGTGTATTCATGTATATGTGTATGTGTGTGTATAATTGTATATACATACATATATACATATGTACATATACATACATATATATGTATGTGTGTATGTATGTGTGTGTGTGTGTGTGTATATATATATATATACATATATATATATACATATATATATATATATATATATATATATATATATATATATATATATATATATATATAGACAGAGGGCACAGGGTAAGCTGAATATGAAGGGATGATATCTAAAAAAATAAAATCAAATTAAGGGGTGACAGAGGAATATATTGAGAGAGGGAGAAAGGGAGAGATAGAATGGGGTAAATTATCTCGTATAAAAGTGGCAAGAAAAAGCAGTTCTGTAGGAAAGGATTGGATTTGACCTGAGGATGGAATACCATACACACTCAACTGTGTATCTTACCCCACAGGAAAGAAGGAGGAAGAAGATAAAAAAGGGTGGATGATAGAAGGGAGGGCAGATAGGGGGAGGAGTTAATCAAAAACAAACCCTTTCAAAAAGGGACAGGGTCAAGGGAGAAAATTCAATAAAAAGGGATAGGTTAGGAAGGAGCAAAATATAGTTAGTCTTTCACAACATGAGTATTGTGGAAGGGTTTTACCTAATGATACTCATGTGGCCTATGCCTAATTTCTTGCCTGCTTAGGGAAGGTGGGTGGGAAGGTAAGAGGGGAGAGAATTTGGAACTCAAAGTTTTAAAAACAGATGTTCAAAAACAAAAAAAAAAGTTTTTGCATGCAACTAGGAAACAAGATACACAGGCAATGGGGCATGGAAATTTGTCTTGCCCTATAAGAAAGGAAGGGAAAAGGGGATGGGAAGCGAGTGGGGTGACAGAAGGGAGGGCTGACTGGGGAACAGGGCAACCAGAATATATGCTATCTTTGAGTGGGTGGGAGGGTAGAAATGGGGAGAAAATTCATAATTCAAACTCTTGTGAAAATCAATGCTGAAAACTAAATATATCAAATAAATTAAAAAAAAATATTGCTGTTACTGTATACAGTGTTCTCTTGGTCCTGCCCATTTCGCTCTTCATTATTTCCTGCAAGTCTTTCTAAGATCACTGAGCTCATCATTTCTTATAGCACAGTGGCATGGTGGAACGAATACTATAATGCTAAACTACTGTGAGCCTCTTCTCCTTCCTCTGGTCACAATAACACAACTGGTGGGAACTCAAGCCAATAGCAGAGAAGAGACACCCTATAACTTCCCTCCCATCCCCAGGTTCCTTCCCCAGTGTCAGACAACACTGGGGTGGAGGATCAGTAAAATGTAGCAGGGTCAGAACAAACTTTGTTTTACATCTACTACAATGCTCCAAGGTGATCTGTGGCAAATCTTCATGAGATTGTTTCTCATGTTGAAGTGAGTTAAAAGAATTTTGGACAGGAAAGGATTTTAAAGATTATTGAATTTAGCCCCTTTACTTTACTTGTTGTACTCCCAATTGCCGACAGCACGACAGGGTTTATTTTGAGGTGTAATTCATGTTAAAGACCAGAAAACACTTCATAGCATCTTGCCACACTCAGATTTTCAATGAATTCCTTTGTTTCTGTCAAGTAGCAAGTACTAAAAGACAGATGAGCAATTTACATGTATTTTTGCCTTGTCAGTTGACCAGGTGGGAATGTGGGACCTATATAGTGACTATACTTTGTTGGGAGAGGGGGCATGCAGGTTAAAGTGAGGAGAGGGTGAGGATTAGTGAATGAATTCAGTGACCTCAACCTCTGAAAAAGCTGCTTAATAGCCTGGTATCCTGAGGGATATGGCTGTGCGCGCACACACACACACACACACACACACACACACACACATTGTATCTGTTCTACAAGTCAGTGAGGGGTGTGGTAGGGGTGAGGATGTGCATTTTCCTAATGGGAACACTGATCATTTCTAGGGAGAAATATCTCTCCCAGGATCAAACCCATTGTTCTTCACATTGATTTCCCCACCCTCTTCCTTGGCTCTGGGGCCAGGCTGTTTGGGGAGGTGACTGCCTCCCACCTAGGTCAGAAGGTTGGCCTCCCTGCCTGCCTATCTCCAGTATACCAAGGCTGATTTCAGTCATTAGAAAGGTTACAAGTCACCAAAATCAGGAAATCTCTACTGGAAGGAAGCAAGGGAGGGAACTAACCTCTCCCATTGATGTCCTATTTTGTGTGAGCCTTGTGAGTATTGAAGAAAGAGTCTGCATTCAATTTGTTCCAATTCCACTCAATTCCATGAACAATTATTAAGTACAACTATGTTGGGGAATGTTGGTAAATGTTTAACAATCATCTTTCAGAAGCAAATTTAGTCTGTACCATTAACATTTTCTCCAGTTTTCTTAAGTCTAGGCAATCATTTAAACAATAAAGGTGATTTCCCAGGTGTTAATGTTCAGGAGCCAATAGTCAGGAGCTGGCTCTAGCACACATCTGATATTACTGCCAAACCACTGTGGTAGGCTTTGAGGATCAAAAGATAAAAAAGCAATTGTACCTGCCTTCAAGGAATTCATATTTTACTGAGTGGAAAGACCAAGTACACAGAAAATAAATAAAAAAGAAAATAGGCAGCCATGTGGCTCAGTGGATAGTGTGCCAGGCCTGAAGTCAGAAAGACCTAAGTTCAAATACACTTAATAACTTAATAACTGTGTGACCCTGGGCAAGTGACTTAACCCTGTTTGTCTTAGCTTCCTCATTTGTAAAATGAGCTGGAGAAGGAAATGGCAAACCCCTCCAGTATCTCTGTGAAGAAAACCCCAAATGGGGTCATGAAGAGTTGGACATGACTAAACAATAACAAAATAGAAAATAATTGTTTTTGAGGGGAAAGGAGAGCACTAGTATATGAAGAGTACAGAGGGTTGCTTGTGTGAGTTTGATGCAAGGAGTTCGTGAACAACGGGGAGAGGGTGAGCGGGAGAGTGCTTATATATAAATGGATGTTCGTGACACGATGTGTGAATAAGGGATGAGGCTGCGGTAGATGAGTGAGTGAGTGAGTATAGTGTAGGGTGTGTATGTGTAAAGGGACATGTTTTCTATCATCTTGAATTCTCCTCAGCCTGTAGAACAGAACTAGATCACCCAGCTTCCAACTCAACTGCCGATTCTTTTTTCTTTGGCTGCAATTTGTATCTTTTCCCAATCCAACTAGGAGGTATCCCTGAACTTACCTTTCCTTCTTTATCTCTAGTAGATTTTGTAATTTTTTTATATGGACCTGTGATTTTACTGGCCTAAGGAACTCCTAGAAAAGAAACTCCCTCTACTAATGTGGATTATCAACTGTCCTGTAGAGGGGACTGGCACACTGTGTCAGTAAGACAATAAACACAACATCGATGATAATCATGAACTAGGCATACTATGTAGTTATGTATCACAAAGTATGAAAGACTCTCCATATAGAAGGTAGAAGAAGTAAAACATTTATTCAGACACCAGAGGACCAGATCCCATAACCAAGCCACTAGCTCCTACAACCAGTAAGCCCACTTTATCATAACAGCAAGGAACTTAAAACACAATATCACAGCATGGAGCCTTGCCATCCCAAAATCATCCATGCTGCTGCTGGGGCCTTCCAATAAACTCACTCACTAACAGCCACCACAGTCTGCTCAGCTATCACAGATTGGCTCTCTTTACCTCAGTTCTAACTGTCATAACTGCCATGACTTCTCTCTCGGCATTTCCTGTGACACAACTTCCTTTTCCTCTCAGCAAGCTCCTCCTACCACATGTGACTTAGGATTCCTGTGATATAAGCAGGTCACATGGCCTATTAATGGGCAGGAAAGGCCTTCAAATATAAATTGCTGCTACACACACTGAGAGGTGAAGTGATTTGTTCAGGGTCACGCATTGAGTATTTTAGTGTCAGTAATTGAGCCTAGGTCTTCCTGATTTAAGACCAGCTTTCTATGGCTTGGTTGTAGGATTTAGCATGGGCAGTGGCCTTAGAGAGAATTTAGTCTAACCCTTTTAATTTGTAGAAGAGAAAGTTGAGGCTGGAGAAGTGAAATAATTTGTTCAAGGTCAAACAGGTAGTCTGAATTTTGTAATAAGAAGCTCATAATCTGAGTCATAGTCAGGTTTAACTGACTGGGTAGAGCTTCTCCACCTTGGGCTGCAAAGCATATAATCAATCAATCAATATTGACCATCTGCTGATGTCTATATGTAGAGTTGCCTTTTGGGTTGTTGAAAAAAAGTGCTATGACCAGTGTGTTATCTTAACAAAACTCTATTGGTCTCTGCCTGCTTGATTGTGTACTCCAAGGCCAGACTTGCCTGTTATTTCAATTATCTTTTGATTTCCTACTTTAGCATTCCAGTCCCCTGTGATGAATGTGACATCTTTTTAAGGTGTTATTTCTAGAAGATGTTGTAGGTCTATATATAGAACTGAGCCTTCAGCTTTGTGGATCACAACAAAATGTAGCAAGTCCTCAAAGAGATGGGAGCACCAGATCATCTCTCTGGTTTCCTGAGAAACCTGTATGCAGGTCAAGAAGCAACAGTTAAGACTGCAAATGGAACAATTGACTGATTCAAGATGGGAAAAGCAGCACAAGAAGGCTGTAAATCGTCACCTTATTTAACTTATACACAGAGTACATCATGCAAAATGCCACACTGGATGAATCAAAAGCCAGAATTAAGGTTGCCAGGAGAAATAGCAACAATTTCAGATATGTAGATGATACTGCTCTAATGGCAAAAAGTGAAGAAGAATTAAGGAGCCTTTTGATGAGAGTAAAAGGGGTGGGTATAAAATCTGGCTTGAAGTTTAATAATAATAACAAAAAACGCCACAAAAAAACCATAAGATCTCGGCAGCTGGTCCCATCACTTCCTGGCAAATAGAGGGAAAAGAAATAGATGTGGTGTCAGATTTTATATTCCTGTGCTCAAAGATCACTACAGATATCCACGGCAGCCGTGAAATTATAAGATGCTCCTTAGAAGGAAAGCTTCTGGCAAATCTGGACAGTATACTGAAAAGCAGGGACATCACCTTGCCTACTGAGGTCTGTATGGTCAAAGCTATGGTTTTTCCAGTAGCAATGTATGGCTGTGAGAGTTGGATTGTAAGTAAAGCTGAGAACTACAGAATCAACACTTTCAAATTTTAGTGCTGGAGAAGAGTTTTGAGAGTCTCTTGGACAGCAAGCAGATCAAATCAGTCAACATTTAAGTTAATTCAGACTATTATGAGAAATTATTATTTTCTATTATATTAATAGCCAATTATTAAATTAAGATTAAGGTTTTTGCTTTCTATTTCCTCATTCATGGACCAGCCCTTGTAGGTCATTCAGCCAATCTATGAAAAATGAGGCTGATAGACGAGATTGGCTCAATTGTTGGGGTACCTACTCCACAATCTTGGGTGGAACCTACCTAACTAGGGGACCTTACTTTTATTTACGGTGTAAATAAAATCTAATCTAATTGCATTCCAGCCCTAACACACTGAACCTATGTCATTGTATCCTTCTACTAGAGTCTAGGGGAACCTAGCTTATCAAGAAAAAAAGCAACCAGAGTGGTCTGGACAGGAATGGATTCCTTTGTCCAGATTGCTGGAGGTGTCTGAGTCACGATCAAACCACATTCTCAGCGGGAGGGGCTGAAGACTTTTAGCCCACTTCCTCATTTGAAAATCTACATCTCATCAATTGTTCACCAATCAGGGTTGATTTTTACCTCTAAGGGACATCTCCTTTTCTAAAGGTATTTAAGCATTCAGGTGCTTCCATGGTTTGGTCTTTGGTTACCAAGAGAAACCACTGGCCATCAATTTATTGATTATTTGCCAGCCTAATTAATAAATTGGTTATTGATTAGCTAGAAACTCTGTTTCTTGGGCCTTTTTTTCATCTCAACTGGAGGGTCAAATGCTGAAAGGTGAAGCTTAAATACTTTGGTCACATAATGAGAAGACAGGATTCATTGGAAAGGACCCTAATGTTGGGAAAGATGGAAGGCAAAAAAGGAAAAGAGGACAGCAGAGGATAAACTGGATATATAGATATATATCATGATACTATATATAGTATTATGGAAACAATGAACATGAACTTGGATAGATTTTGGTGGATAGTGGTGGAGGATAGCCTGGTGTACTATTGTCTATGGGTTCATGAAGAGCTGGACATTACTGAATGACTGGACAATAACAAAAACAGTTAGTTAAAGAGCTAGTAGGTAAACCTAAGTCCTCTGGCTCTAAATTAGTGCTCTTTCTAGTTTATATAATAGAAGAAGAATGTATACAATAGTAACACCATTGTAAAGACAAACAACTTTGAAAGGCTTAAGAACTCTGACTAATATAATGACCAAATTTTTTTAGAGGATTGATGATAAAACGTGACCTCCTCTTGACAGAGAGAGTATAAATTCAAGATTAAGAATGAAACATCCATTTTTGGACTTGGTGATTGTAGGAATTTGTTTTGCTTGACTACGCAATTTTGTTACAGAAGGGTTTTCTCTTTTTTTTTCAAGGGGCGGGGAAGGAAACAAAGTTGTGTTGAAGAGTAGGGATAAGGATAAGGTTCCTTCAAATCTCCCCAAGTTGAGATGGAGAGGAGGAATATGGATGGGGCTCCCTCATTTTTTAACGCAAAGAGAAAAGAAGGAAAGCTAGAAGGAATCAGACAGGCACTGTAATACTGAAAGCAGATTTTTAGAATATAACTGGAGTGGCTAGGTGGTGCAGTGGATAGAGGACTGGCCCTGGAGTCAGGAGTAACTGAATTCAAATCCAGTCTCAGACATTTACTAACTGTGTGACCCTGGGCAGGTCATTTAACCCTGATTGCCTCCAAAAAAAGAAAAAGAGAGAGTGAACGTAACTGATTCCATTTTGAGCTATATTTGCTGTTATGTAAATGTACTAAGTGTCTCCTTAATACCTTTCTTCTCTCAATCATTTTACAGTTACAAAAGAAAACTTATAGGACTTTGAATAGTGCCCCTGAACTCACTCACTTTTCTTTATCTAATAAGGTACATAGTAGGAATTTAACAAATGTTAATTAACTAACTGATGAAAATACAGTCTTCTCTGGTCAAGTGTAAATGGTTATGCTATAGACATAGGTAACAGTTTAAGTATCCTTTTTCTTTTGCTAAAAAAACCCTTTTCCTGTCTTTGTGTCCTATCTGATTTTAGCCAGAATTGCTTTGTAAGCCTGCCTATATGCCCTACCTGATGTCAGCCAAAACTCTAGGTCATCTATCCAGGAGAAGAGACAGTATATATATCATTTGTGGAATTGTGGTACACATGTCAATCACCTACTAATGGTGTGTGTCACACTCTTGAGTGGATAAATAAACTGCAGTATGCCTGTCTGTCTGTAACCTGTGCTGGCTTATTACTACAGAGGTTAGCAAGGATCCTAAAAATTCTTGTAATAATAGGCTTGAAAGTCACATGTTCAATTTATTATTTACTTGAAAATTCAGCTCTACATAATAGAGATTTGCAATTTCAAGAAAAATCCTCAACTTTCATTCCATGGTGTATATGGAAATGCTTATTGTACTCGACATAAAGTTCAGAATTTTGAAAAATGAAAAAAAAATTTAAAAGATGAAATAAGACAGTCTCTATTGTCAGAGCCTACAATCTTATAGAGAATAGAACACACAAATAGCTAGATTAGGAGTTCTAACATTATTATGTGAATAGGCAAGGTTTATTCAAAGAGAGAGGTATTAAAGTTGCATAGAACAGTGGAAATAGATCTAGATTTGGAGTTAGAGAACGTGGTTCCTAACTCTGATACTTACTACTTGTGCTAACGTGGGTGAATTATTTAACATCTCTATAAAGTAAAGTGGTTGTACTAGATGGCTTTTCAGGTTCCTTTCAGCTCTAAATCTATGATCCCATGGTAGGCAAGATGGTGAAAAGTAATTCCCACAAACCTCAAAGAAAGGAATTATGCATTAGATACAGAAACACAAAAGCTGAGTTCATAAAACAAGAAGAGAAAAACACCACACAAGGTATAAATCTCAGGAAATATTTATCTCATGGAATAACATCAGATAATTGAAATACTCATTGTCTTCACACCTAATCCGTGTCAAGTACTAGTTGCATCCTGCTTGAGCAGCTTGCATGTTTGTGCTTCAGTGTCTGTCCCTGGGATGTCCTTGCTCAGTCCCCTAATGGAAGTGACTTAGTCTTGTAAGGAATAGGAGGAGGAGTTTTGTTTCCACAGAACTAAAGGTGTACTTCCCCCCCTTCCCCCACCCAAGCTTTAGCAGAAACCAGGCCTCAAGGTTGGTCAGGTGAGAGGTCAGAGGCTTGTACGCATGCACATGCTTTTTGAGAAGGCAGTCAGGGGAATTAGAGAGGCAAAACCCACTTGAACCAGTTCAAACTTATCTAGGGTCTGGTCTTGGTCAAGAATCCAGGCCTGCTGATTTGCATAATTTGCATATGTTAAAGAGGGAAAGTAGGGGAAGTAAAAGAATGTAGTTTAATCCTAAACTAAGACAAGGAAAATCTAATTAACTTCACTTTTGCTTCTGTATCCTTATTATCCTACCTATATAAACTGTATAACCTAGGAAAACTATGTAAAAAATAAAGATTGTAAACTAACCATAACTCTAGCAGGAGTGGAGGGAATGGTTACCCCTGCTCCTGCAGCTGTGTCAGTGTGAGTGTTCCAGTGAGCACTACACCCACTCTCTCGAGGAGTGTAATAAAATGCTTTCCTCTGCCTACTCTGGTCCCGAGTTCTTTGGGTGAGAATGGGCAAATCACATGGATTTTCCTAAGGTCAAGGAAAGGAAAGCAATGAGCAGTGGAAGCTCATCTCGGGCTTACTTCCTGTTCCTGCCTTGGGGAGTCCTGTGATCCCCGCTGCGGTGTTAAGAGGGCGAGGGCGACCACTCGGGATTTCCATAGGGAACCCTGTGGTCTGCACAGCCTTCTTAAGGGGACATCATTTGGGACTTCTGACCATGTCTCGGGAGCCCATGCTCAGGAGCCTTGTGATCTTACCGCCGTTCTAAGGGGCCATCACTTGGGTCCTCCTTAGGGTCTGACCCCTAGGAGCCCTGTGATCCCCACTGATTAAGGGGGCTACCACTTGGACTTCCTCTGGGAGTCCTGTGGTCTGCACAGCCTTCCTTAGGGATTATCACAGGGTTCTTCCTCAGGACTTTGGCCCTGCCTAAGAAGTCCAGTGATACCCAAAACCGTGTTTTCTCACAATTTGGGGAAGTCCAGTGATCCCCAAAACTACGTTTCTCACAGTCTGAATACCTCTCAGCTGATAAGAGGTGGCAAACACTGAATATGTTCACTTACCAGAAGAAAATAGAACACAATGGAAGGGATGTATGGAAAATGTACAACCTAGACCTAAGGAGAAGGAGGAGGGGCTATGAATGAGGAGGAAAGAAAGAGATAGAGTCTTGGGAGTACAAGAAAAAGTCTGAAGGGCAAAAAAAAATCCTAGATAGAAAATCTAGTTCAAGAGCCTAAGCAGATGACATAACAGATAAATTAATAAAGATTTAGATGTAATTTTGAAATTAATTCAAAATGAAAAAGAAAATTCTATGGATCAAGGGATCATGGAACAACAAAAAAGTCCAGACTGGTTCAAAAATGAAATAGAACTTTTAAGAGAAGATATTAAGATGCAAATTAGGTCAGTAATCTAGTTATTGAATTATTGAAGAATTAAAGAGGAGAAATGGCAGGATGTAAAGTTTAGAACACATAATCAAGAACCTCTTCAAAGAAGAATAATGTCTGAAAGGGAGGAGGACAAATTTGTAACACAAAAATAATTAAGTAAAAGAAAACTTTCAAAAGAGAAGCAAAAGGCAACATCTTTAAAAGTATGCCTGCTGAATGATAGCATGTCATTGTATCAACTATCCAGCTAGGGAGTGCAATTTCTGCCCAGCAGACAGCTCTCTATCAGAGCCATCTATACAGTAGCTATCTTAGTTCCTCTCTGGCACATGCATGAGATAGCCTTCATAAAGACCCACTAGACTGTTGGCAGTGCTGACATAGCCTTCCTCCTGCTCTCTGCAAAGGTTCATTATCCCTGTTGGCCATCAGAAGGCATTCTGAATTCTATGTTATCCCAAGAGATTGAATATGAAGATGCACAAAGATGATATAAGGACCATCAGTCCACCAGAAGATTGTGATGCCAGAAAACTGCTCAGAACCTTTGAATACAGACAACAATATATGGACCAATCAAATCCATAGTTTGCTGCTAGAGAAAAAAAAAGAAAACTCATGTTGGAAATTCTAAGTCATATAGTGACTAAATTTCACAATTTTGATATCAAACAACAAATGTTACAAAACAGCCAGGCAAACAGCTATGAAAGAATGCCAATTGGAATAACCCAAGGTTATTCCCCATTCATGAGGAATCAGAGAAAATAATGGAATATAATTATGTGTAAATTACATGTGATTGTTAACTGTCTAATATAGCTGGCCTGCATGAAGCATGAATATGTATCTAATCTGGGATCTGATCCACCTCATCTCTAAGAGAGAGTACAATTTCCTTTATAGGGAGTAAGAAAAGGGACGGACAAGTTCTGCTAATAGCTTATTGGAGGATGGACAGGCAGGATCCAGGAAGATCTGTCTTCCATCTTAACTCCAATAGAGGTATTAGACCCAAATCATATATAATTTATATATAGCAAACATCTGTGATCTATGGATATTAGTTCTGAAGGAAATGCATTTTCCCTGATCACCCTTAAGGAAAGGATAACTCTTTGCTTACTATCATCAGTTTAGGTACTTTCTACCAAATGCTGGTTACACAAAAGACCATTACTAATAGCTGGGAAACTCCTCTATCAAAATAAGTAGCAAACAGTAATCAGGGAAATTATATAGATTAGAAATGACCAAAGAATACACAAGAGCTCTTTGGCTGGGATTAAGATAGATAGCTCTGCTCACACAAGGTGAGAAAGAATGATTTCAACAAGTAGAGTCTATTTTTAGCAGTCTTTGGGATAGCAGGTTCTAGGAATCAAGGGACATGATAGAGACCAGCTTCCTCATGCATCTGTGACTCCAGGAAGATCTCCAATCCTTCATTAAACAGTTTTCTTGAACTTCTTTTTTGAAGGCTCTTTCCCCTGCAAAGGTATGAAACACCATTACCCCCATTATACATATTTTGTGTAAGAGTTCATTTAATCTGCTAGATAATGCTAGGTCAGGCCAGTATAGGTTTTAACTGCTTAGTACCAAGAATGAGTTTGGAAGTGAAGCATCACAGAATTTGAGAGCTGGAAGGGTCCTCAGAGTCTATTTAGTCTGACCCATGCAAGAAACGAATCCTTATTATACCTGACAATTGTCTAGACTTTGCTTGAGGTTTTCAAAGGAGGAGAAATCCACCACTTCTTGAAGCAGGCCATTGTATTTTTGGACAGCTATAATTATTAGGAAAGCTTTTCTGACATCAAGGCCAAATTTGGCCTCTGCAATTTTTACACCACTGCTTCAGGATCTGCCCTCAGGGACCAATCAGAACAAATCTAATCCTTTCTACATATGCTAGTCCTTTATATTTAAAGGAAGACAGCTTGAAGACAGCTAGGCCCTTGCAGTCTGAATGCCTTCTGATGGCCAACAGGGATAATGAACCTTTGCAGAGAGCAGGAGGAAGGCTATGTCAGCACTGCCAACAGTCTAGTGGGTCTTTATGAAGGCTATCTCATGCATGTGCCAGAGAGGAACTAAGATAGCTACTGTATAGATGGCTCTGATAGAGAGCTGTCTGCTGGGCAGAAATTGCACTCCCTAGCTGGATAGTTGATACAATGACATGCTATCATTCAGCAGGCATAAAGAAGGCAGCATGTAATCCCATATGAATGCTTAAACTGCAGATTGCCATAAATATCATAGGTGTTATATGAAGCAGCAAGGTGTATAAAAGGTCACATGATTATTGATATCATTTGTCATTTATTTTATTTCTT